>NC_137676.1:56320560-56390560 GCF_963989245.1 Nansenia antarctica
GGACAGATGGATGGGTGGATGGATGGATGGATAGATGGACAGATGGATGGATAGATAGATGAATGGGTGGATGGATGGATGGATGGATAGATGGACAGATGGACAGATGGATGGATAGATATATAGATAGATGGATGGATGTGTGGATGGATGGATGGTTAGATGGACAGATGGATGGAGGGATGCTGTGAGCTAAGTGTGTGCTCATATGCGTCACGCAGAGGTTTGAAGGGCCTGGCGTGGAGAGAGTTTCGCAGCAGGACGGCGCCACCTGGCCCGCGGTGGCCAATCGGCATCCACGGAGGAAAGCCTGGGAGACGCATCCAGGATGAGCTCTGGCGGTACTCAGGGAGAGAGGCGGAGGGGCGGCCGTGCCAGAGAGGCCCTGAGCGTGGAGGCTTGATACACACACACATCTGCTCCGGGTCCAACGCAAATTAGTTTTGCCTTTTTGCTATATCCCCCTTCCGTTCTTCCATAAATACGACGCAACGCAAACACACTCGTCCTGTCACACACACAAGGACACTGTCACTGTTGTCACCGTATCCTTCAGAGTACAGGACTGGTCGACACCCAGAAAGCGATAGAGAAACAGTGTGGTAAAACACACGTTATCTAGATACATTTAAAGGCACTTTATTTTGGAGATCGGTGCTTTGAATTACGCAACGGTCCGTCAGCGAGTGTTTCAACTGGCATGTAACGGCGGAGTACGGAAGTGGCATTACGGCGCAAAAAACGACCCGATAAGCATACCGTTTAGGGGGGGGGGGGTAAACACATTTAGAAGGTGGGATGATGAAGTGGAGAAGTGTGCGTGCGTGTGTATGTGTGTGTGTGTGTGTGTGTGTGTGTGTGCCAATATAGGCCACCCCATCCGATACAGGCCACCCCCGTCTGTGTCATTACCTCCAACATTACAACCCTGTGCAGACGGAGACGATCCGTCCTCGTCAGCGCAGAGCGACTGACCAACGACCGTCAGAAGGACAGGGACGGAAATTAGGACTTAAAACGCCTCGTCAACCCCCCCCCCCACCCCCACCCCCCCTTTCAATACATGATTAATCATCTCCTGGTGTACAGTCATAACACCCCCCCAGCCACCACCCCCCTCTCCCCCCGATTGATTAAAACATTGCAGTGCCCAATTACAACCAGAAGTGCCAATGTCGTTTAACACAGAGCGGTGTCACCTCCTCCTGGCAGGACTGAGACCCAGAAGCCCTGAAGACTCGGCGCCAGAAAAGCGGTCGTAACAACACCGGCCAGAGTATTAACGTGTTATTACTGCTTTTTACGACCAGTCGGTTTATGTCCTGGTAGAGATCCATTGATTACTTGTCTCCAGATTGACAACAGAGCAGGGAAGGAACAAACTGGACTGGAGGATCGGGGGTATAACTGCTATACGTTATGCAAAATATTTTTTATATTTTTGTTTTTAACTGCGTTGAATAGTACCACTTCAAGCTCCCGCTTTATATCAAGCCGCACCAAAACCATGTATTAACTTGGGAATGGTAGGCTATATTTTGCACCACCATGCAAAGCAACAGGATAACCTGTTACAGTAGCCTAGTACTTCTGAACCACCGCTAATGAGGTCGACTGGGACGCACATAGAAACATCCCCTTTCCTCATTATCCTTTATATCCAAGGACTTCTAGGGTGTCCTACAACCCCCCTTTTGCCAATTGGGAGACACATGATGAAGCTACTTGAACAGCTAAGCAGGACTCCCCTCCTCTTCACAGGGTGATATCTCCCTCTGGGGGCGCGGGGGGCTGTCTTGTAATGTCGAAGCCAAGGCCGCGTGCGATTGAACACAACCTCCATGAATGCTGATGCATCTACCCAGAGCGTTACACTGGGAAACATCAATCGAGCAGGCACCCCCCCCCCCCCCCACCCTCCCCCCGCCACCCCCCCCCCCCCACCCCCCCCCCCCCCCATAGTTGGAAGGAATCGATCCGCAAAAACGCAGCTAAATGATTTTAAGTCCAGGCAGGTCTCCAACAGCACTTACTGTGGCATCTGTGGACTTGTGGGAGAGAGAGAGAGACTCCTGTGTTGAATGGGAGAGAGAGAGAGAGAGAGAGAGAGAGAGAGAGAGAGAGAGAGAGAGAGAGAGAGACTCCTGTGTTGAATGGGAGAGAGAGAGAGAGAGAGAGAGAGACTCCTGTGTTGAATGGGAGAGAGAGAGAGAGAGAGACTCCTGTGTTGAATGGGAGGGAGAGAGAGAGAGAGAGACTCCTCGTAGATATGCATACAGTGGAGCCCCCGCAGTTTGAACTCCTTTCTTGAGAGCTCTGGAGTAGGTAAGACCAGTAATTAAAAGATATAAATTAAGGATTCACAGTGTAAAAGCTCAGCGAAAGAGTGTCGATGGGGTAAAAAAAATTCCGACAATATTTATGTACCTCGCAACTCTCTCCACTTCTTATTTGCAGTTCAGTATCTCACCTAACGTGTGTGTGTGTGTGTGTGTGTGTGTGTAATCTGGATATAATCAAGGTTTTCACAAAGTCAAATATTTAAAGCAAAATATGCCGAGGCAGTCAGATCTATGCTGTATGTTTGAAAGCAATACAAGTGTAAATAATGATATGCAAAACTGTATGCTAATGTAATGCAAATATTCACCAGAGCAGTGCAGCAACAAGCATTACTGATGGATATCACACCACACGGGAGAGAAAACAGGGCATTCAAGGTCAAATATGCAAATGAGATAATGTGGCAGAAATTAGCCTGAAGAGTACTTCAACAGTAAAGAAGAGTATTTTGGCGATTTTATTCAATAAGTTCTATGTTGGTATAAGTTTGGGGACGATTCCACTGTGAAACAGTCATGGCTCACATGCTTGACTTACACGAGTTATTCTTTGTTCCCTTTCAAAAAGAAGTCTGGAAAATCTGGAAATACCCCCTTACGTCTGAGCAAGAAGGATTTCGCACGTCAAGAAAGTTGTTATACAAGTGTTCTACCCCCTCCCCGTGCGCGGCGAATATCTCATTCACAACTTACACTTCTGCCCCTCGTTTTTTTCAGTTTTTTTCCCCCCTTCACCGGGTTACAATCCGCTGCCTGCGGTTCTGAAGACTGAGAAGTTGTCTTCATCATTCCCATTCACAGCGCGCCGCTAAGGTCTGTGTCTCCCGGCAACGCTGATACTCCGCATGGCGTCCGGGATACGGCTGTTCTTTATTCAGCACAGAGAAATCTATCATGAACTCACGTTCTCCTCTCTCTGCTCGGTGACCAGAACCCGTCCCGGTCCCTTCATCCTGCCTCACGCGTGGTCCCTGCGGGAGTGCTTCCCGGTGTACCTGCACGACTAATATGTCCTGGACCGAGGTACCCTCTGAATGACAGGGCTGACCTCTACATGAACGTACGTGTGGTGTGGTGTGGTAGGGTGGGCGTGGCGACTGTTCAGACTGTAGAACCTCTCTCCAATGGCAACTGGCAGCCGTAGGTAACGGACCTCTTGCAGGACGACCCCCCTACGTGTACTGACACACAGAGGACACCCCCCCTACGTGTCCTGACACACAGAGGACACCCCCCCAATGTGTACTGACACCCAGACAGAGGAGAACCCCCTACGTGTACTGACACCCAGAGGACACCCCCCCTACGTGTACTGACACCCAGAGGACACCCCCCCTACGTGTCCTGGCACCCAGAGGACACCCCCCCTACGTGTCCTGACACCCAGACAGAGGAGAACCCCCAATGTGTCCTGACACCCAGAGGACTACGTGTCCACTTTGTCTACATGTCCTGACACCCAGACAAAGGAGAACCCCCTACGTGTCCTGACACACAGACAGAGGAGAACCCCCTACGTGTCCTGACACACCTCAGGTGTCAGACAGACAGACAGACAGACAGACAGTAGTAGTAACACACCTCAGGTGTCAGACAGACAGACAGACAGACAGACAGACAGACAGTAGTAACACACCTCAGGTGTCAGACAGACAGACAGACAGACAGACAGACAGACAGACAGTAGTAACACACCTCAGGTGTCAGACAGACAGACAGACAGACTCTTATCACCTCGGGGGGCAGCGGTGGCCTAGAGGTTACATATTTCATATGAGTAGCTACTGTATGCTTTGAGCATACTATGCAGACATGTTCAAGAGGGAAAGGTGGGTGGAGGGGAGGGAGAAAAACTAATTGAAAATATTCATGCTTTTTTCAATGTACAGTACATCTTCTATATTTGAATAAAACATATTATTAAAAAAAGAAAGAAAGAGAGAGGCCGCCTAGCAATCGGAAGGTTTCTGGTTCGATCCCCGCCTCAGGACGGAGCTGAATATGCCTTTGAGCAAGGCACTTAACCCCTGTTGTTCCAGGGGCGCTGACTAGAGCAAAAAGCTGATTGCATGGCAAATAAAACATCCTTCTTCTCTTACATAATAGTATAATACTTGTATAACGGGGCGGCTGTGGCGCAGGAGGTAGAGTCGCCGCCTAATGATCATAAGGTTGGCAGATCGGCAGTTCGAGCCCCGGCTGGCCACATGTCGAAGTGTCCTTGGGCAAGACACTGAACCCCAAAATTGCTCCCAGTGAGCGGGCCAGCGCCTTGCATGGCAGCTTGCCGCCATTGGTGTGTGAATGTGTGTGTGAATGGGTGAATGAGAGGCCTTTGTAAAGCGCTTTGGAGCAGCAAAAAAGGTGAATTAGACAATTGAAAAGTGCAGTCCATTTACCATTTACCATATAAGTATAATACCACCACTACCAGACCCAGATGATAGCCCTGAACTCAGTCTCAACAGTCACAACACAATCTACTCAGAGAGCTGTAGGCAGTTAGCTACTGTGGGCGTCTACGTCATAAAAAGGTTGGATAATAATATATATATAGGAGAAAAGCGTATGGTATATACATGAGGGAAATCTGCTGCTCAAAAAGGAATAATGTCTTTACACGAGTTGAACGTTTGTGGCGTGACCTTGGTGTAGAAAATGTTATTTCAACATGTTATTTTTTTTTAATATATATATATATCTTAACAGGTTCATCTTGACACCCAGAATGAATAATCTAAACGCCCAGCCTCTGCTGGGTCAGAGATGTGAACTCGGGAGAGAGATTACACAGCTCAGAGGGAGAATGCAGACAAATAGAGAGGGAGAGATCTTAAGAGGGGTGCAGCAGGGAATAGGGGGAGAGATGGCTCTGTGATGTCAGTGTTAAGAGGTAGAGAAATAACTATCCACCCAGGGACATGTTGTCCACGCCGTCAAGAGTTTCTCTTAAAGCGATCGTTTTTTCTTTTCTTCCTTTAAGCATTTAAATGAGTCGAGAACTTACGCTGAGATGAGAGTCACGAAGATGTGTATACTTTATATGCACTTGCTAACTCTCTGTTATGCATAATGCAGTGTGCTAAAAATGATCATTCAGAGGACAAGGAAGTTACATCTTATTGCTTCGTAATATGTTAACACTAGAACAGCTGAAAATGTAAGGATGGTAGAACGCACATATCTAGGAAAAGTCATGAAAGTAGGGTCCTGAAATTTGATCGAGTAAAAAGATATAACATTTTTCGTTACTCACATGGCTGTTCTAGTGTTAAAAAAGAAATCAAACTGATCAAACACGATTTGACGCCCTGAGAGTGATGCTGCATGTCAATATATTTCGGGGATAATGTTCACCTTGTTTTGAGGTGAACTCCAAAAACTCAACTTCAAAAACTCAACTCAAGCCTGTCATTGATTTCAAATATGTTTTATTGTGTGTGTGTGTGTGTGTGTGTGTGTGTGTGTGTGTGTGTGTGTGTGTGTGTGTTGGTGTGTGTGTGAGTGTGAGTGTGAGTGTGTGTGTGTGTGTGTGTGTGTGTGTGTGTGTGTTTGTTTGAGTGTGTGTGAGTGTGTGTGTGTGTGTGTGTGTGTTGGTGTGTGTGTGTGGGTGAGGGAGGGCGCAGAAGACAGGTTCACCTGTCAGTGTGTCTGTCTGTCTGCTCTGCCCTTGTAGCCCAGTCGGCTCAGAGCCGTAACAAATTCAACCGTTGTGGCAGCTTTCATATTTCACTTTCATTTTGGGAGTAACCCATCAGGGGGAGTCAAATAAAACTTTCAATTTGGCCCAGAATTGTGTTCCTGGTCCTCCGGCTCCTGTGGGGAAGGAATGCCACGCATGGAGGTGGGCTGGGAGTCGACACAGCAGACTGCCAGTGCTCCTGTCAGTTGTGTTTTAATACACTGGAGTTATTTATTTTTTTCCTTCAGGTCTTATATCCTATGTTTTATAGTTGTTACTGTTGTGTGACCAAGTTTATCTGATTAAAGTATTTTTTTTTATTGTTGTAAGTCGCTTTGGACAAAGGTGTCTGTTATATACTAATGCCATGAATGTAAATGTAAATGTAAATGTAAATGTAAATGCCTCGGCCTATAGGAGGTCGAGGTCGACCGCCTGGCTCAGTACAGCCAGGACAACCACCTCGCTCTCAACGCCGACAGGACCAAGGAGCTGGACTTTAGGAACAAGACACAGGTACAAGACCCCATCACCATCAAGGGGTCTGCTGTGGAGATGGTCAACAACATCTGACCTCACCTGGGACGAGCACACCAACCAGGTGGTGAAAAAAACACAACGTCGCCTCTTTCACCTTAGGCGGCTGAATAAGTTCAGCTTAGGGCCTCAGATCCTAGGGGCCTTCTTCAGAGGCACAACCCAGAGCGTCCTGACAGGCTGCATCACTGCCTGGTACGGGAACTGACCTGCCCAAAACCGCAAAACTCAAAGGTTAGTGCGGACAGCTGAGAGGACCAGCGGATGCGAGCTTCCCTCCATCTAGGACACCTACAAGGACCGGTGTGTCAGAAAAGCCCCCAGGATTATCAGGGACCTCAGCCACCCCAATCAGAAACTGTTCGACCTACTGCCGTCAGGGAACGGTACTGAAGCCTCAGGGCTAAAACCCAGAGGATGTTCAACAGTTATTTCCCCCAAGCAATCAGGCTCCTAGAAAAACACACCAGTAAAAAAACAAAAGACTATTACCCCCAAACCAACCCCATGCACACTACAATAATAAATATGACTACGGGTATTGATTGTATTGTATTTTGCACAGCATTTCTGCACTGATGAATCCAATATTGCCCGAACACCGGGGAACGACTGGTACACAGTCCCGACCCTGAGGCGCAAACGTCGGCGTAGGGACCGCAAGCAACGCCGGGGCCGCAGGGGAGGCCTGCTAGCGAGGCTGAGGAGGAGCCCGGACAAGCCAGCTTTGCAGAGTATATTCCTCTCTAACGTAAGATCCCTAGCTAACAAGATGGACGAACTGAGACTGCAGGTAGCTACCAACAACACCGTGGGGGATAGCTGTGTGATTATTCTCACAGAAACCTGGCTCAGCGCTTCCATTGTCGCGCTACAAGGCCGCTCGCTACACAGAGCGGACAGGACGAAGCTTAGCGAGAAATTGCGCGGGGGCGGCCTGGTTATATCTACGAAGGACAGCTGGTGCTTAAACACAAAAACTGCGAGTAGCCACTGCTCCCCAGACCTGGAATACTTGACTGTTAAATGCCGACCCATATACCTCCCGAGGGAATTCAACGCAGTGTACATAACAGCTGTTTACATTGCACCAAGCGCTGATGCTAGCTTAGCATTAGCCCGGCTACATGACGTCATCAGTAGTGGACAGAGCACAGATCCTCACGCAGTGCACATCATCGTGGGGGATTTTAATCATGCTGACCTGAAGGTAGTACTACCCAAGTTTTATCAGCATGTTAAATGTGCAACAAGAGGAGATAACACACTGGACAAGGTATACACCAACATCAAGCTTGCCTACAAAGCTAGACCGCTAGCTCATCTAGGCATGTCTGACCACGTGTCCATCCTCCTGATCCCAGCCTACATTCCCATGAGGAAAAGTGCTCCCATCACCACTAAGACTGTCAGAACCTGGCCAGCAGGGTCCGCTCCACTGCAGATCTGCCTGAATGACACCTCATGGCAGGAATATGAGCATGAGGACCTGGAACAGTTCACGTCGTCGGTTCTGAACCACATAGTGAACTGCACCAACTCAGCCACCGTGGACAAACGTGTCCGGGTCTACCCCAACACGAAGCCATGGATGACTGAGAAGGTCCGAAAACTGCTCAAGGAGAGGAACAACGCCTTCTCAGCGAACGACAAACTGCTGTATAACACCACCAGGGCTAACCTAAACCGTGGCATCCGGGAGGCCAAGGCAGACCACAGAGAGAAGATTGAGGAATGCTTCCTGAGCAACGACTCCAGGCGGGTGTGGCAGGGGGTTCAGCACATGACAAACTTCAGAGCCAACAGGCTCTCAGCCGCTGAGGGCGACCCCCTGCTGGCGGAAGAGCTGAACTCCTTCTACGCCCGGTTCGACGAGGGGCGAACGGAGGTAACCACAACACAAACACCACTCTCTCCAGCTCTCAGCAGCCTCACCCTCACAGAGCATGAAGTGAGACGCGTGCTGAAGGCGGTGGACCCCAGGAAAGCCTCGGGCCGGACGGCGTCCTGGGACGGGTGCTGAGGGACTGCGCCGACCAGCTGGCCGGGGTTTTCACCAACATCTTCAACCAGTCCCTGTCCCAGGCCACCATCCCACCCTGCCTGAAAACCTCAACAATCATCCTAGTCCCGAAGAAAAGCACGGTGAGCTGCCTAAACGACTACCGCCCGGTGGCACTCACACCAATCATCATGAAGTGCTTCGAGAAACTGGTCCGGGCCCACATAGTCACATTCCTCCCGCCCAGCCTGGATCCATACCAGTTCGCCTACAGAGCCCACAGGTCCACAGAGGACGCCATCGCGACGACTCTCCACTCCACTCTATCCCACCTGGAGGGGGGGAACAGCTACGCGAGACTGCTCTTTGTGGACTTCAGCTCTGCTTTTAACACTATCCTTCCAGACAGGCTAGTGACCAAACTACTATACCTGGGACTATCACACTCCATCTGCGCATGGATCAAGGACTTCCTGTCTGACCGCCCCCAGAGGGTGCGGATGGGCTCCCACACCTCCACAGCCCTCAGACTCAGCACTGGGTCCCCCCAGGGCTGCGTGCTGAGCCCCATCCTCTACAACCTCTACACCCACGACTTCACCCCCGTCCACCCCAGCAACTCCATCATAAAGTTTGCAGACGACACCACCGTGGTGGGCTGCATCTCGGGTGGGGACGAGACGGCGTACAGGGATGAGGTGGAGCAGCTGGGCAAGCTGTGCAAGGTTAACAACCTGCTGCTGAACCAGTTAAAGACCCAGGAAATCATCGTGGACTTCAGGAGGAAAAAATCTGAGGTCCAGCCCCTGCTGGAGGGAGCGTGGAGAGAGTCTCAACTCTCCGATTCCTGCGGCTGCACATACAGGATGACCTGTCCTGGAGGACCAACACAGCAGCCATCATCAAGAAGGCACAACAGCGGCTCTACTTCCTGAGAGTCCTCAGGAAATACCACCTCAGACAGGAGCTGCTTGTGACCTTCTACCGCTGCACAGTGGAGAGAATCCTCACCTACTGCATTTGCGTGTGGTTCTCCAGCTGCACAGCCGCAGAGAGGAAAGCGCTACAGAGAGTCGTGAGATCGGCCCAGAAGATCATCGGCACTCCCCTCCCCTCTCTGGAAGAGCTGTACAACACACGCTGCCTCAGGAAGGCCTCCAAGATCTCCAGGGACCCATCCCACCCTGGGAACGAACACTTTGTTCGGCTGCGCTTCGGCAGGCGGTTCAGGACCATGTTCGCACGGACAAACAGACTGAAGCTCAGCTTCTACCCTAGGGCCTTTCAGGCCCTGAACACAGCAAAGACCTAGGTTCTAGGCCCTGGACAATCTAGACAATTTGATGGCAGCTACTAGATTGTAAACATAAGTGCAATATTGAAATACAACTGTGAACATTCGAAACCTGCTAACTGCAACACTTTAATGAATGTGCAACAAATATTATGTGCAATATGACAACCCATGTGTACATAAGGTTCAGATATAGGAAAAGTTAGGATATTTATTGCATAGCATAGTGTACAGCACAGTGTTTTATTGTATAGTATAGTAGTATAGTATAGTAGTGTACATAGCCTTTATTTATGTCAACCAGCTCTTTTCTCTTTTTTATTTTACCCTTGGCTCTCTTGTTTTTAGTCTTTTTTCCAAGCACCAGGGGAGCCCCCCCTCCTACTGGCTGTACTAATTTCGTTGTATTGTACCTGTACTGTATTAATGACAATAAAGACCATTCATTCATTCATTCATTCATTCACTCAATAGCACAACTGGTACTACTATCACTTTATTACTTTATCACTTTATTTGACTTATCATGACTTACTATATTACTTATTATTACTGTACTTTATTATTGCCGATCTGTATCTGGATGCTGTAATGTTAATGTTGAGGAACCAAACCAAAGCTGGGTACTCGCTGGGTACTGGGTACTCGTACATTGGGACGTAATAAAAGTGATTCTGATTCTGATTCTGATTGCCGCACAACCCCCTACTCCCACACCCCCTTAGCCCCACGACCCCCTAGTCCCACAACCCCCTAGCCCCACAACCCCCTTAGCCCCACAACCCCCTAGTCCCCCTAGTCCCACAACCCCCTAGCCCCACAACCCCCTAGTCCCCCTAGCCCCACAACCCCCTAGCCCCACAACCCCCTAGTCCCCCTAGACCCACAACCCCCTAGTCCCCCTAGTCCCACAACCCCCTAGTCCCACAACCCCCTAGTCCCACAACCCCCTAGCCCCACAACCCCCTAGCCCCACAACCCCCTAGCCCCACGACCCCCTAGCCTCACGACCCCCTAGCCCCACAACCCCCTAGTCCCCCTAGTCCCACAACCCCCTAGCCCCACAACCCCCTAGTCCGACTAGCCCCACAACCCCCTAGCCCCACGACCCCCTAGTCCCCCTAGCCCCACAACCCCCTAGCCCCACAACCCCCTAGTCCGACTAGCCCCACAACCCCCTAGCCCCACGACCCCCTAGTCCCCCTAGACCCACAACCCCCTAGTCCCCCTAGTCCCACAACCCCCTAGTCCCACAACCCCCTAGTCCCACAACCCCCTAGCCCCACAACCCCCTAGCCCCACAACCCCCTAGCCCCACGACCCCCTAGCCTCACGACCCCCTAGCCCCACAACCCCCTAGTCCCCCTAGTCCCACAACCCCCTAGTCCCACAACCCCCTAGCCCCACAACCCCCTAGTCCCCCTAGCCCCACAACCCCCTAGCCCCACAACCCCCTAGCCCCACAACCCTCTAGCCCCACAACCCTCTAGCCCCACGACCCCCTAGTCCCACGACCCCCTAGTCCCCCTAGCCCCACAACCCCCTAGCCCCACAACCCCCTAGCCCCACAACCCTCTAGCCCCACGACCCCCTAGTCCCCCTAGTCCCACAACCCCCTAGTCCCACAACCCCCTAGTCCCCCTAGTCCCACAACCCTCTAGTCCCACAACCCCCTAGTCCCACAACCCCCTAGTCCCCCTAGTCCCACAACCCCCTAGTCCCACAACCCCCTAGTCCCACAACCCCCTAGCCCCACAACCCCCTAGTCCCACAACCCCCTAGCCCCACAACCCCCTAGTCCCACAACCCCCTAGTCCCACAACCCCCTAGTCCCCCTAGCCCCACAACCCCCTAGCCCCACAACCCCCTAGTCCCCCTAGCCCCACAACCCCCTAGCCCCACAACCCCCTAGTCCGACTAGCCCCACAACCCCCTAGCCCCACGACCCCCTAGTCCCCCTAGACCCACAACCCCCTAGTCCCCCTAGTCCCACAACCCCCTAGTCCCACAACCCCCTAGCCCCACAACCCCCTAGCCCCACAACCCCCTAGTCCCCCTAGTCCCACAACCCCCTAGTCCCACTACCCCCTAGTCCCACAACCCCCTAGTCCCCCTAGTCCCACAACCCCCTAGTCCCACAACCCCCTAGCCCCACAACCCCCTAGTCCCCCTAGTCCCACAACCCCCTAGTCCCCCTAGTCCCACTACCCCCTAGCCCCACAACCCCCTAGTCCCACAACCCCCTAGTCCCCCTAGTCCCACAACCCCCTAGTCCCGCAACCCCCTAGTCCCACTACCCCCTAGTCCCACAACCCCCTAGTCCCACAACCCCCTAGCCCCACAACCCCCTAGTCCCCCTAGTCCCACAACCCCCTTGTTTGGCTAATCCATGGGAGGGTATTTGATTGGGAGTTTATTTTATTGTTTGATTCATTTGATTGGGTAAAAGTATGCATGCAGAGAGTGATTGGCTTAGATAGAAATGGGGGCGGGCTTAATGGAGGTAATCTGGGTGGCAGGGAATCAGAATGACAGTATAGAGCGAGATGGGAGTTGGTAAGTTGAGCTCTGAATGATTGTGTAGTTTGTTGAATCTTTTCTGTTAGTTCGTTCACTGTTAATTATTTACATGTACTAATGGATCAATGTGTTTTCAGTTTTACAATCTGTTTAATAGATGAAGAAGGAAATCAAACCGAATTGTGTCAGTCTCATCATTTCACCCGTACTGCCGGAGCAAGCAGAGGATTCGCCATCAGCTAACTAGAGGGAGAGCTGAACAATTGTAAAACACCCGCTGACGACCGCAGGAGGACGGACCGTCAGTTAGCTAAGGAATACAAGCCCGGTTGGACGCAACAGAAGCTCCGGGAGGACAAGGATCCATTCACCGGAGATAAGAGCAAGCTAAAGCCTGGTCAGGTTAGTGACGGAGCCGCGGCGCCCGCAACTGTAGCTAACTAGCCACTTGCTAGCCAGCGTAGCATTAGCAAACTAAGCTAGCGTTAGCCCTGTTGTTGCAATAGCGCAGCAGGCACGCGGTAGAGCTTATAGCACTCAAAGCTACAGCTAACTAGGCCGGCAACGGAGCCGTGGCACCCGCGACCGTAGCTAACTAGCCACTTGCTAGCCAGCGTAGCATTAGCAAACTAAGCTAGCGTTAGCCCTGTTGTCGCAATAGCGCACAGGCACGCGGTAGAGCTTATAGCACTCAAAGCTACAGCTAGCTAGGCAGGCAAGGAGTGAAACAATCCACGGCTAGCTTCAACTGGTTAACCCAACTGCAAGAATCCACAGCCAGCTAGGCTAACCTACAAGACCCACCAAGAAAGGAATTGCGAGCTAATAGCAGCTACCCAGAGAGCTACCCACACCCAGCACTCTTCTCTGTGACTCTATTGACTGTTTGCATTAAAATAGGTTTGTGTGTACCTGGGTATTAAGTCGTCGGGGGGAGGAAAATCCTCTCCCACTTTATTATTTTATTTTTAGCAGTATCCCTGGGATGACCCCACGGTGAACCTGGTTCCGCTGCCGAAGACTAGGTAAGGAAGTGCAGGGACCAGCGCAAATCAGCTCAGGGAGTCAGAGAGGGCTGAAGATATAAGATAGAAAGACGAAACAGGTACACACAGGTTATTTCTGAGTCACAGGCAGAATGGAGGCACTAAGGACCGAAAGGGAAAAGTTGGCAGTCACTTTTGAGAGAGGATACCGCCACATCATCAGGTCAGTGGCATTGATGGGCGAAGATGACATGAAACGCGAGTGGATAGCGCTCCTATCAAACGCGAAAGACCTAAACTCTGCAGACGACAATTATGAGGAAGGTTTGCAGGCCAAAGCAAGTCAGGAACCTGAGACAGGCAACAGTCAGCTTCTTCAAGACATCACCAAGGCCGCTGAGGAGAGAGCTCAGAAGGTTGAACAGGTCGGTCACGTTTTAAAGGCCAACATGTGGACAAGGTTCGCGGGGGTCGAACTTTCATCCACAATTAGACGAGCAGAAAGGAGTCACGAAGGCGCGAAGAGGATCAGTCTAGAAGAGGCAACCCACGACGTTTGTAAAGAACGAAGCACACTCACAGAGAGCCTCATCATCAAAGCACGAAGTCTGCTATCAAGCTGGGGGGAGTGGATCCCTGTAGTTGAGGCGTGCAACACGAGAAAGTCACTAGAGGAGCTGGAGGACAAAAGGGATGAACTTTGGGAAACGTTTGTGACTGAATTTGGAAGAGTTGAGAAGGAGAATACTGACAAAATGGCCGACAAGGCCGCCGCAGCAAAGCAAATGGCCACCGACGTTCTCGCCGAAGAAGAGGCCAAAGATCGAGCGACGAATAGAGAAAGGGCCGACGCTCTCGCCGAAGATGAGAGGAAAAGGGCCGACGTTCTCGCCGAAGATGAGAGGAAAAGGGCCGACGTTCTCGCCGAAGAAGAGGCCAAAGATCGAGCGACGAATAGAGAAAGGGCCGACGCTCTCGCCGAAGATGAGAGGAAAAGGGCCGACGTTCTCGCCGAAGATGAGAGGAAAAGGGCCGACGTTCTCGCCGAAGAAGAGACCAAAGATCGAGCGGCGAATAGAGGAAGGGCCGACGCTCTCGCCGAAGATGAGAGGAAAAGGGCCGACGTTCTCGCCGAAGAAGAGGCCAAAGATCGAGCGACAAATAGAGAAAATAAAGAAGCCATTGCCAAGCTGGAAAGGAAAGCCGCTGAGGCAAGACTGAAGTCAGCTGATAGCGTGGCCGAGTTTGAGAAGGAGACAGCGAAGGTGAAATTGGGGGCCGAAGAAGAGATCGCTGAGGCAAGGCAGAAGGCGGCCGTGATTGAGTTGAAGGCAGCAGAAATAGCCGCTCAAGAGCGCGCCAAACTACTGGAGGCTCAGCGGGAAGCATGGGAACAAGCCCGGGAGGCAGGGCTGGAGAGCGCCACATATGGAGGCAACCGCACTAGAGCCAAGATCAAACTCCCTCCAACAAGGCTGCCCGTGTTCAGCGGGTGTATGAGAGATTTTCATCGCTGGCGGAAAGATTGGGAAAGCCTGCAGCGGCAGGGAGACCCATCGGGGTCGCCAGAGGTGAAGAAACTCCACCTCCTCGAGAGCATAGACCGAAAGGTTTTCGAGGAGCTCAAACTCTCGAGCTACCGCTCAGCGGAAGACGTATTCAAAGCCTTGGAGAATCGGTTTGGAGACAAGGCAACCATCGCGCTGCAAATTATTGAGGAATTGGAAAGAATGCCAGCGGTAAAAGGAAACCAGCCGAGGAAAGCAATCGACCTTATTCAGGCAGTGGAAAGAGCCCTCATGGACCTGACTGACTTAGGAGAAGTGGGCGCTATGAAGAACCCACTTGTAATTAAGGCCATCGAGAGCAAACTACCAGATCGCGTGCAGGAAGGCTGGTTTACCTTTGTAACCGAACCCGAAAACCAAGTCGCCCCAGACAAGCAATTCGATGCTCTTCTTCTGTTTCTGAAAAGGCAGGAAGTAATCCTCGAAAGGATGGCGCGAATCCGAGGCTCCACAGAAACCTCTGAGGGAACACCAGAGAAGCCAGTCAGATGGGAGAAGAGGGCATTCACGAGGGCCACGGAGAGAGACTCACCGGTAGATGAAGAAGAGGAGGAACATCGAGGTGAAACCAGAGTCACGGGCAGGAACTCGGAAAGAAGAGAAGAGTGTGACATCTGTGGAAGCGATCAGCACGGTGGCAAAATATTCTTCTGCCAAAAGTTCAAGAGTGTCAGTCTGGCAGAGAAACGAGCCATAGTAAGGCAAAGCAAAGCCTGTCAGAAATGTTTGGGCATGCACGGCGCCGACGGGGAGTGTAGTAACCGGTACCTGTGCAGAGTGTGCAAGCGGGATGAAGGAAGGGCAAGTCATCACTACCTTCTGTGTCCCGAATGGAGTGAGGGGAAGAGGACAGGGCCAGGGTTCGCTGACAAGCAACGAGAATTCCTGGATTCTTTGGGACTCAACCCTGAACAGGAGAGGAGGGCGAAGGCATTCACCAGTAAGGCTTCGATGACGCTGAGCGCGGGCGCAGAAGGCGGAAGTCTCTTCGCAGAGGATGGGCCAGAGGAACATCCAGTACTAATGATGATATTGACAGTCAAAACAGAAGATGGATATGCCCTGGGAACTCTCATAGACCTCGCCTCCGACACAAATTATATCACCAACCGGGCCGCCGATCGGCTCCGACTGGAGCGGAAGCAAGTAACACTGACTGTGCATGGAGTCGGTGGAATGAAGGTCAAGGTCAAGACTAATAAGTACCTGCTAAAGGTCAGAGCGTGGAGCAACAACAGATGGAGTCCCCACGAGATGGTATGCTACGGGCTCGACACAATCGCTCGTGCAGACAAGGTCATCAGTCCAGAGCGACTCTGTAAGTTCTTCCCTGGGGTCGAGAAGGAAGAGCTGGTCCGACCTAAGGAAATCGAGCTCTTGATCAGCCACCGAGAGGGACGACTCGCTCCACGGTGGAGAAGAGGGACGGGAGACTTGGTGCTGTGGGACGGGCCTCTGGGGAAGACCGTGGGAGGAACGCACCCAGACCTGTTTGAAAGTTGGGAAAGATCCGCACACAACTCCCAGACGCACTTTGCGCGTTCTCTGAGAACGGAGGCAGTAAGATTTGAGGAGATCCCCTGCAAGACGCCCAGCGCAAAAGAAGAGGATGGAGACCAGAAGCCGCAAGGTCATGAAAAGACCGGGAGAACAGCTGCAAGCAGCAAAGAGGTCCTCGAGTGGTGGAGCTGGGATAGCATTAGCGCCGCGTGCGAGCCAAAGTGTGGAGGGTGTCGCTGCGGAAATTGTCAGCCGGGCGGGAAAGAGATGACTCTCGCAGAGGAAAAGAAGATCAAAACCTACGCAATTACCCGCGTCAACATCGGGGACAAGCCAGCCGGATGCATCGCCCAGCTGGCCATGAGGAAGACGGCAAGGCTGCCAGAGGTCGCCCACCTAAAAGAAGAGCGGAGAGCACTTGAGGAGGACACCTATGTAGACGACATTCTAGCGTCTCATGGCGACAGGAGAGAGCTGAGGAGCATCACGGAGGGAATCGAGAGGACGCTCAACGCTGGAGGTTTCGCTCCGGAACCACGGATCCAGTCGGGTCAAAGTGGGAGGAGCAAAGAGGGCCAGCCTGCAGAAACGAGGGCCAATGTGGAGCCAGAGTCAGAGGTGTTGGTGCTGGCTGATCAGCTGAGCGAGGAAACATCCAGGGGAGTGGCTGTAAGTGCTCGAGACAGCGTGAGCATGCTGCAACGGAAAGCGTTCACTGCAGCTGTAACACGCGCTCAGGCGAGGAAGGGGCTGGACCCGAAATGCGGCATTGAGGAGGAAGCAAATGCAAAGGGGACATCCACACCGGTTGGGAGTTCCAGGGACCCCGAGCATGAGAGGGAGAGGCTCTGGGGCGCTGCTCTCATGGACCTGATTGAGCCAGAACGCTTCAGTGAGATAGGCAGGCTCATTCGGGTAGTTGGGTGGGTCCGGCGAGCTGTTAGGCAGTGGTTGGTTTGCAGGAGGGCTCCAGAAGACGCAAAGTGGGAGGCTACACGCCCGAGGGAGACAAGAAGCGGAGTTAGCCTCGGCGTCCAGGAGCTGAACGCAGCTTTCCGCGACCTGTGTCTGGCTGCACAGGATGGAACAGAGTTTCCTAAAACGACTTGGGACAGACTGGTAGTTGAGAGGGTCGAAGGGCCGGGGCTGCTGGTGTGTTCCGGAGGAATCCAGGAGGCGAAGGAGGTGGGAATCCCACTTGTCCCCTACACTGCATGGATCAGCACTCTGTTGGCAGGGGAGGCCCATGGGGCGAACCACGAGGGGTTGGCTGGCACCCTATTGAAGATGCGCAAGAAGGCGTGGGTGATTCAGGACGAGGAAGGAGCGAGGGCCACGATCTCTTCCCAACGCTCGACCGAGACGTTGGGCGGGTGGTCGTGCTGCTTCCCGTGGAGGAGCAGTAGAAAATAACTGTATTAAAGAGAGGGAAAGTTGTGGTCCATTTAGGCACAAAGGACCAATGGACCAAGTGGGAGGTGTTTGGCTAATCCATGGGAGGGTATTTGATTGGGAGTTTATTTTATTGTTTGATTCATTTGATTGGGTAAAAGTATGCATGCAGAGAGTGATTGGCTTAGATAGAAATGGGGGCGGGCTTAATGGAGGTAATCTGGGTGGCAGGGAATCGGAATGACAGTATAGAGCGAGATGGGAGTTGGTAAGTTGAGCTCTGAATGATTGTGTAGTTTGTTGAATCTTTTCTGTTAGTTCGTTCACTGTTAATTATTTACATGTACTAATGGATCAATGTGTTTTCAGTTTTACAATCTGTTTAATAGATGAAGAAGGAAATCAAACCGAATTGTGTCAGTCTCATCATTTCACCCGTACTGCCGGAGCAAGCAGAGGATTCGCCATCAGCTAACTAGAGGGAGAGCTGAACACCCCTAGTCCCCCTAGTCCCGCAACCCCCTAGTCCCACTACCCCCTAGTCCCACAACCCCCTAGTCCCACAACCCCCTAGCCCCACAACCCCCTAGTCCCCCTAGTCCCACAAGCCCCACAACCCCCTAGTCCCACAACCCCCTAGTCCCCCTAGTCCCACAACCCCCTAGTCCCGCAACCCCCTAGTCCCACTACCCCCTAGTCCCACTACCGCCTAGTCCCACAACCCCCTAGTCCCACAACCCCCTAGTCCCACAACCCCCTAGTCCCCCTAGTCCCACAACCCCCTAGTCCCGCAACCCCCTAGTCCCACTACCCCCTAGTCCCACTACCGCCTAGTCCCACAACCCCCTAGTCCCACAACCCCCTAGCCCCACAACCCTCTAGCCCCACAACCCCCTAGCCCCACAACCCTCTAGCCCCACAACCCCCTAGTCCCCCTAGCCCCACAACCCCCTAGCCCCACAACCCTCTAGCCCCACAACCCTCTAGCCCCACAACCCCCTAGTCCCCCTAGTCCCACAACCCCCTAGTCCCCCTAGCCCCACAACCCCCTAGTCCCCCTAGTCCCACAACCCCCTAGCCCCACAACCCCCTAGCCCCACAACCCCCTAGTCCCCCTAGCCCCACGACCCCCTAGTCCCCTTAGTCCCACAACCCCCTAGCCCCACAACCCCCTTGTCCCCCTAGTCCCACAACCCCCTAGCCCCACAACCCCCTAGCCCCACAAACCCCTAGTCCCACAACCCCCTAGCCCCACAAACCCCTAGCCCCACGACCCCCTAGCCCCACGACCCCCTAGCCCCACAACCCCCTAGCCCCTAGCACATGTTGAGGTCTGAGAGGATTGGAAAGGTCTCAGCAGCATGTCGCCTCAGGAGTTAAGGAATCGTGGTATGGAGTAATCGTATTACTTACTGTGGAAATAGGTTGGAGCTCAAGTGGAATACAAATCCACAAGGCAGTGTTCTCTCTCTGTGCAGAGACTGGGCTGGAAGCAACTGCACAATGCATAACGGGAGATGAAAGATAAAGTGAGCTGAATAAAAAGGATCACTGTTTAGTGTTTAGTAGAGTGAAATATTTTTCCATGCTGATGTAAATGTCTGAAAGTCTTCTAGACAAGGATGGCCATGTCATATTTGGCTCACATGGCGATCAAGGTATTTTTTACATTGTGTTAAAAAAAATGTTAGCCATGTTATTTCCTACTGAGGCGCAATGGAGCCTGTTATTGGAGTTATTATGCTACATATAGCAGACGGACGGATCACTTAGTACTTCACAACAACACATTTGTGACACGTCTGACCGTTTGGTCGGCAACCAATCAAAATGTCCATACTTTTCTTTTGAAACACGGAACTACGTTTCAACGTTGTTGAGAATCACAACACAAACTCACTAGTCAAGCCAAAATAGTGCAACACAATGGATTCAGTGAGTATCCCCCTGTAACAAGCTGTGTTAGTTGACTAGTGATGTGTCATTGATTTTCAACAACGCGAAAATGTGTAATAATAATAATAACTTTTATTTGTATAGCACTTTTCCTGCAAACGTTGCAGCTCAAAGTGCTAGTACAGAGACATTGAAGAGGTTAGGTGAGTAGGATGTTAATTTATAACTCATCTAGCAGGACATTTGAGTCACATTATTATTATGATTAGATTATTCAACTTTATTGCCATTGCAGAGCACAAGTACCAGACAATGAAATGCAGTTTAGCATCTAACCAGAAGTGCAAATAGTGATATGAAACATGATATAAAAACATGAGTGATAGTTATAGGTACAGTATGGCAAGTATGGTAGTTACAGTTATGAGCTATGTACAGTTAAGGTAGCTATGTACAGTATGGTAAGTACAGATGTATAAATAGTCGCTATATCAAAGGAGGTATGTGCAATGTGCATACATAGGGTATGTGCAAGGTAGTACTTGTAAACAGTACTTGTAAAAGAGGAGAGGATTCAGAGACTGATGGTCATCCAGAGGAAGATAGAGTAGGAGAAATACCAGATGAAGAGATCAGGATAGAGGAGTGTGGAGAGATGGCATGACTAGACAAGGGCAGAGAAAGAAATCAAGAGATGTGGAGGGATGTAGAGGAAAGGATGGGAGGGGAAAAGGAAATGAGAATGCAGATGAAAAGATGCAGAGAAAGCAACTTACTCTGCATGAGAGAATGTGTGAGATAGAAGAGGAAGGGAAGAGATGAAAGAAAAAGTGAACTGCAGAAGAATAATAATAATAAATATTTAAAAAATTATCGTGGGAGTATTTACCCAAAGGAATGCTAGATGTTATCTAATTGAGGATGTCTATATTGTCTAGTGATCTGAGGATGCCTCAACAGCTGTTCAACTGAACTGTATTTAGTGTCCTCTCAGACTGACACGGTACATACTAATTGATCCCAATAGGGACGATTTAGAAACCAAACGGACAGGGAGCTTTACTCCACCACACTCTCCAAACAGATCGATATCTTCACTAGAAGAAAAGCAGGCATGCCAGTCTTACGTAAGTGTGCCAATACACTTAGAAAGGCAAGAGAAAGAGAATAGAGGAAAGATGAAAATGAAAATGGGGAGTCAGATGGAAAAAGTTCAAAAAGAAAAGTTGAAATGGAGATGCTGCACGTCCCCCTGTCTCTTGGGGACATAATCTCATATGAAAAGTTGAGAGGAAGAAGACGAAACAGAAGACAAATATTTCCTTAGGAGAGAGAGAGAGGGGGGAAGAGCCCGGAGGATTTGGGTTCTCACACTTCACTGAGCACTGCTGGTCTCAGGATGTTTCTGCTGGAAGGGAAACGTATTGAAGGGATGCATAGATCAGACAAAGTAGCCTCAGCTCCTGCACGACTACTTACACTGTTATAGTGGAACAGGGGCAGTTCCGTGTCAAAGGACCCATGGAAATGTCAAATTCATCAGAGCCTATCCAATTAGGTGTCAAATGAAAGCTATTTTTTTAGGAAATGTAGTCAGAAACACATTTCTCAACTCATAGAAATGGGAATAAGCAAATGCTTTGACTTTTTGTCAAACATAAGGAAAAGTGTCTAAGAAAACATCTACCAGAAAAACATCTAACCTCATTAATGTTCAAGTGCAGTATGAATGAATGAATGAATGAATGAATGAATGGTCTTTATTGTCATTGCTATAGTACAGGTACCAAACAACGAAATTTAGGAGGGGTGGCTCCCCCGGTGCTAGGAAAGAAAAAAGAAAAAAAGAAAGAAAGAAAAAAAAAAAAAAAACACAAGAAGGGAAGGAGCTGGTTTACATAAATAAATAAAGGCTATGTACACTATCCACTATACTATACTGTACAGATAGACGACTAGGGTTGTCATATTGCACATAGTGTTATTGCACATTCATTTGAAGTGTCGCAGTTTGCAGGCTAGAAATGTACATATTTGTGCCTCAGCACTACACCTGATTTTTTTTTCAGTCCAGCAGCTGCCATAGACCCCGGTCTACTAACTTCAACACTTAATATTCCACTTTGAGGAAATGGTTTGGCTTCTGTAAGACTCATTGCCCAGTCAGTTTGGGCCATTATGTTACCATAAACCCTCATAAGTGTTAGATACTTTCATACGTGTCTGCCTCATGTGGAGTGAAGATACTGTTAACAAAAGTAAGTCATATCAATGTACATTATGAAGTAATAATGGATTCAAACTGGTCATTCTAATACCAAATCAAATAGGTAACAAAATTACAGAAATCCACTGGGCTAAATTCACGTGCAGGTAGTTAACCCCGAAGGGTTCCTCAGCAGTTCCTGTGGGAGGACCCTTTAAGGGAACCTTTGATCTACATGGAACCCAAAAGGGTTCTACAGTACATTGGTAAGTCCTCTATACAACATTTTGCAAATGTTTCTTCCAAAGGCCTTAATTGTTATCAAAATGATATAACGTCATACTCATTTTGACAGTGTTGTGCACAGAAAATAACAGCATTTAATTTATTTCGTGTTTTTGCTGCCAAAAGTGTAGGCCATTTCCTTTTGGTATAATGAAGACTGACAAACAAAACTGTTGTTGATTTAAATCACATTCAGTTGTTAATCTTTGTCAGTACTTTGCCTAAAATCTTACATTTACGTTTACATTTTTGGCATTTAGCAGACGCCTTTATCCAAAGTGACTTACAACAAATACATTTGTCTAGGTAAGTGACTCATCTATCCATCAGTCATCGCAAGAAAAGTAATCTCTGCTCGGGCCAGGGGTCATTCATCATGCTAGAAGAAGCATTTCTTTCCCTCATTTTAATATACAGTAGAGAAACTGAACAAGGGGGTAGAGGGGATGGAGAGATTACAGGAGGTTAAGGTTAATTACAGGACAGTTATGGCTAGGAGTGTGTTGCAGAAAAGCTGTGACTGCATCGTATTATCACAAAATGAAATGCATGTTCAATTGGATTTAAATCTGAATATTGACTCGGCCAGTCAAGAACTTTCATCTTTTTGACCCTGAACAACTCCCTAGTTGCTATGGCAGCATGTCTGGGGTCACTGTCTTACTGCATCATAATGGCGTGCCATCCAACAAATCCGAAGGCATGCACAAAAGATAGGACGGAACACACCTGACAATTTCTTCTTTTTTTTCTGAGTGGGGCAGTCCCACTCCTATTTTAATTGTTATTGTGATAGAGATAGTAGAGAATTGACAGGAAGGATGGGTGAGAGAGAGAGAGAAGGGAGGACATGCAGGATATGTCCGCGGCCGGAATCGAAACCGGGAACCCTGCGGCTACATGGTCGACGCGTAGCCCACTACGCCCCACACCTGACAATTTCAAGCAAAATTTCCCATTTGTGTATCTCATGGTGAAACCATGTCAAAGCTCCTTTGTCCTTAATGTAGTTTTCTTTTCAGAACAACAAGTTGTGCAGTGTTTTTCCCTTTCATGCTACAACGAGAGACCGAACGTGGTAATAAATCCCCTGAGACAGTGATCTTTTATTATTCTACCTTTCTTTGTAGCGGAGGAAGGCGCAGTGAAGCGCTGTTTATGCCATTTTCATTTCTGATGATCAGGAGGGTTCGTAAGTGAGCATGAGTGATAGGTTCACACCATGGTTGAATCACCCACGGTGAGTAAACAGTTTATAATGAAACCGCTCAGACAGAGACTCGCAGACTATCGCTCTCTCTCTCTCTCTCTCTCTCTCTCTCTCTCTGTCTCTCTCTCTCTCTCTCTCTCTCTGTCTCTCTGTCTCTCTCTCTCTCTCTCTAACTCTCTCTCTCTCTCTAACTCTAACTCTCTCTCTCTCTCTCCCCCGTTCCCCTGTTCACTGTTCACTCGTTCTCCCTACCTGCTTGCCAGCAATGTCCTCGCCAGAAGGAGGAGTTGCCGTTTGAGATGATGAATTGAGTTGCTTTAATCAACAACTCAAAAACCAGCGCAGCAGACAAGCGGAGAGGAGGGAGAATATGGATGGGTGTTGTTGTTGAGGTGGAGTGAGAGTTGGTTGGACGGTTCAGGGGGTGTTTCTGATCAGATGTTGAGGTGATGTTACATTGCAACATGTCAAGCTGTAATTAAACAACGTTATCTCTCTACGGAGTGCAGACTACCAATGAAGTGGTACAGTAAACTGCCTTTTGCATCTGTCTGGAGCTTGACATCAAACGTTTTATCTAGTTCTGAGACTGCTGACATGGGTGTAAAGACAAACCCAGTGGCCACAACAATCCCTTGAAACTAAAGCCTATGCCCTATGCATTTATGGACAGCACTCTGACAAGGGGACTTGCTCCAAAACGCACCAGCTAAAAGCATCAAAAGAGTTTTGAGGGGATTCAAGATGCTTTAATCAGCACTCTAGTTGTATTTCAAGAGCTGAGCACCTCTTTAATGGTCCAGTAAATATGTTCTGGTAAAAGCACTGCAACAATCACAACTACTGAATCAAGGTTGTCTCGCTTTGGGTCCTGTCTGTTTGATGTCGTATACGCTAGCCTTAAACTGCTGCCCCTATTCTTTTTAATGGGTTGTGTTTTGACTGTTTTCCTACTTTTATTTTTGTGGTGCTTCTCTTATTCTTTTTAAGGTGATGTGATTTACTGTTTCTACTTCTATTTATTTTTTTAATCTGTTGTATGTGGAAAAGTGAAGGGGTCTGAATACTTTCCGAAGCCACTGTAGAAAACTGGAAAATCCAAGACACCTGAGGTAGAACCCACATATACATTGAGTCATTCTCTGGTAGTAGTTAGTTCATTCATTCATTCATTCATTCATTCATTCATTCATTCATTCATTCATACATTCATACATTCATACATACATTCATACATTCATACATTCATACATTCATACATTCATACATTCATACATTCATTCATTCATACATTCATACATTCATACGTTCATTCATTCATTCATTCATTCATTCATTCATACATTGTAGTATTTGAATGAGATAGCCATTAGGTAGCCCATTAGGGGTCTGGCTGACAAAGCCTGTTGGATCACAGAGGTCCCTTCCTCTTTCTCTGGATCACAGAACAGGTGAACCTATGGGGGGTCTCTGGGGCTGCAGTAACAGAGACAGATCAGTCAATGTGTAGGCCGGGGGCCATTCCCAGCTCTGAGGCGCTTATCAGATAACCCAGATCACAATGTCCTCTCAGAGGACTCCCCTCTCTCTCTCTCTAAAAGTCTTTCTCTTTACCCGGTATCAGAGCAGACTCCACAAAGTCAAAGTGAAGGGAACGAAAGCATGAGTTAACTGTGCTTTGTGGCTAACTCTTTTTTTTTTTTTTTTTTAAAGCAATGGATTCATGCTTCCTCGATGGTTGAGAAGACCTCGTCTGTACCACGGGACCAACCACTGCAATGAAGCTAAAGCAGTGGGTCCTTGACACGACTGTTGGCCATGGAAACTGTTCTTATTGGATAAGGCTGTTAGTTCACTATGCAGACGCTACATTATTGAAGCGAGGCTAGGTATGTGATCACCTAGGGTGGCTGGCTAGGGTGATCAGAGTCAGGCTGGGGGATGTTAAATCATATCAAGCGCTTTGAGTTGCATTTCATGTACGAAAGGCGCTATATAAATAAAGCTTTACTTACTTACCGGTACTTACTTACTTACATATTGGACTGTTCTTACTGTACAGTCAGGAACCGAAGCCTAAGAATTTTACTCTCTTACTCTTGTGTAATGTGACAAGATGTGTAAAAGTGTGTAAAAAATAAACTTGAAATCAAAGTTTCAGATGCCTATTTTATTTGATTCTATTATTCTTCTCCATATGGAAACTTTGAGGATTTTGCAACCCTGCTTGAGGTGAAGAAATGCTTGGGAGAGAATGAATAAGAATCCTAGATAACAGGAACATGCACCTTGGGTGTCTTCTGAAGGACTCAAAAGAAAAGATGAATATCGAATACTTCTAACTCCTACATTTCTTAGGTATACATCAAACATAAGTATCCATTTCCAACCAATTGTTCTGAATTCTTTGAATGAGTAGCTTTATCAGAATGAGCATCGGTGGTCCACCCCCACCACCATCACGTTATCCAATGGATAGGGAAGAAATAGGGAAGAAGAAAACATTATACTGGTGTTTAAAGAAAAAGTCTGGAAAAACAGATGAATGTAATACATAAAGGAAGTGACTGATCAGACTATGAGCCAGCCTCGCTAGGCGTAACACAGCGCGCCGCTAAACGAGTCTAGTCTAGTCGTAATGTCAGAAAATCATTGAGAGCTGATCTCCCCTGGCCGCAGATTAATCACTAGAATTGCCAATGCGGCTGCTGAACTCCCGATGGTGAAATCCAAATTAATAAAGGGACAAGTGACATTATCAACTTCAGTCCACATACAGTACATTAAATGCAGTACATTAAGTTGGGCTTCTTTTTTTTGTCTAAAGGAGGATTTCTCAAACCACTGCTCAGCACATTAGTATTAACTTATTCTCTTCTAAACGGTTAGGCGATAGCTTGCTCACTGGGAAAAGTCTTGTTTTGTAGTCATGGCAGCATCCTTACAGGCATGAGAAAAAGAAACCTTCCCTCCCATCATAAAGAGAAATCATCCTTAACTCGCTTCAAAAGGAGTCGAGCTGCCTACCAGTATTTTTCCGTACCTCTCTCCACTTTTTTTATTCCCACAGCTATTCCCTGCCAGTGGTTCCATTAAAACAATACTACCTCATGCAAATTGCACACCGTCAAGCCTCTCGGTTTTATCTCTCTCTCTCTCTCTCTCTCTCTCTCTCTCTCTCTCTCTCTCTCTCTCTCTCTCTCTCTCTCTCTCTCTCTCTCTCTCTCTCTCTCTCTCTCTCTCTCTCTCTCTCTCTCTCTCTCTCTCTCTCTCTCTC
Source organism: Nansenia antarctica (assembly GCF_963989245.1). NCBI lineage: Eukaryota > Metazoa > Chordata > Actinopteri > Argentiniformes > Microstomatidae > Nansenia > Nansenia antarctica. The sequence continues at coordinate 56,347,258 of NC_137676.1, forward strand.
TCTCTCTCTCTCTCTCTCTCTCTCTCTCTCTCTCTCTCTCTCTCTCTCTCTCTCTCTCTCTCTCTCTCTCATGCTTTTACGAAAGCCATACGCTGCAGTGCCAGGTAGAATGTAGAGTGTCAGTAAATCAATTCAGATTTAACTCCAACCACTTTGGGTAAACAGTAACTGTATGCACTGAATAGAGGGAGAATGGGCCACCATCATAAAAAAAAACTATTGCAGGTAATTGCCTGGTTTTCTCCGACATCTGAAAGCTAGGAGAATGTCTTATAAAATTATGTGACACGGTCTGGTGAAAAGGTCTGCATGCCGGCAATTCTCTACTCGCACAAATTACCAAAAAGCTTCTTAAAGAAATGTGTTATATGTGTTTTCATATTACGAAAGTTTAAGTGTTGAAGAGCCCACTCAATATGTAACAAACCGTTTTAGGATCACTAAATACATATAATTTGTCTGCCGTCGGCTACTGGGCTGATGATACAGGCTTGTAAACAAACTTACGCTTTAGGACGTGTTCATAAGCAAGGACTATGTGATCATCTAATTATGTGTAGTTATGTGTTTTTAGCATGTTCATGTTCTATCAGCATGTTGTGATGTGCTAAACATGCAGTTAGATGTTCATAAAGATGTTGTTTAGCTGCTAGGTAGCAAACACGTCTGTTTTGATTCTGAGCGATTTTCTCTGGTATTCGGTTTGAGGCGTACCAGCATTCAAATAAGCATATCGTCTTACTGTTTTCAGATTTCAATGTATGACACATCATTTGAAAGCTTACATCTGCACTTTCATAATCTGTAAAAAAACAACTGAAAAACGACCTCGCCGTAGTTGAGGACCTTTTCAGACCCTGTCACACATGATATGATTTGGCCTACTGTTAGACCGGGACAAAGTTTGTGCTTAAATTACTAGGCACCTGTGTGTGGTTTCATCGCATTGCTGTTACTGATGCTGAAATGCAGCGTCCTGATTGACACAGCATGCAGCCCCTGTGCTGTTGCTACTGTGGTTTGAGTGGCAGTTAACAACCCCCTCTGTAACACATGTCAGATTCTCTTCATCCTCCAGTCTGCTCTCAGATAGCCCAGCCTGCAGGACACGTTGGGGTGTTTTGCTAAACAGCACAGCAGCTCTGGGAGCAGAGAGAGCATAAAGAGAGGTTTCAATAGCAGCTTAATGAACGCTTGTCTGAGGCTCATTTGGAACATCTGTCAAAGACAACTTTTTGACTTTTTTTTTCAGCTATATTAGTGGTTGCATCGTGTGCAGAGTCAGACAGCACTTGCTGAGTTCATGAACAGCATTCTGTTTGGAGGGCTTTTTGGAATCTTAACATTTCTCAGTGGTCTTCTATGAAGTGTGCCCTGTATTCATAAAACTACTACCCCATGTTGCCTATGGAGAGCTAGCTACACACATACACACACACACACACACACACACACACACACACAGACACAGACAGACAGACAGACAGACAGACAGACACAGACACACAGACAGACAGACAGACACAGACACACAGACACAGAGAGACAGACAAAGACACACACACACACACACACACACACACACACAGACAGACAGACAGACACAGACAGACACAGACACAGACACACAGACAGACAGACACAGACACACAGACAGACAGACAGACAGACAAAGACAGACACACAGACACAGAGAGACAGACAAAGACACACACACACACACACACACACACACACACACACACACACACACACAGGGATTCTGCGGTCCCTGTTGCCAAGGAGACAGCACTACTTTCAAATTCACCTACTGTGTCTTGAATGGAACCCATTTGTGTGCAGTGCCGCCAACCACAGATCTTTTGGCCAGAACTCTTTTTGGACAGAAGAAGTATTCTAACTGTGCTCCAAACTTGTTCTGAATGCAGCAAAAGAAGTTTATTTTCAAAGAATGATTTTTTTCCCCATACATTAGGTCGGAGGTAGTAGAATCCAGCCGACAATGGAGGATTCAATCCTAAAGTTTCTCCACAAACTTTTGGAATTGAATGGAGAGTATTGTCAAATAGCTCAGCCTATTCTAGATTACTTAAGGTAAGCCTGCAGCTGGAAACAGATGACAGTCCGACTGAAGGTTCAAATAAATGTCAATGTAAATATTCACTATAGCACACCAAGTGAGAGATGTGCTACAAGCATTTGTCTGAGTGCAATGGTTATACACAGGTCTTCTTTTCTTCAAAGTTATTATTTCTACAGTAGGAGTGCAGTCCCACTCATATTTTTCATTTAATTGGACAGATACAGTGAACAGACAGGAAAGTAAGGAGAAGAAGGGAGAGAAGGCACGTCAGCAGGGTGAGCCCGTGCCGACATGGGCATACGTGTACACTGTAGACCGCGGTGCTAAATCACTGGACCACCCCAGGCCACGACATGTCTTCTTTTCTAATTGAAATGCAACTGGCAAGAACTTGCCTAAAGATAAGAGCACAGCCATCACCACCAACTTCATTCAATCTTTAATTTCTGCCCTTTTCAATTTAATTTGCTCAGGGAACGAGGTGCAATTGCATATTCCATATATTATGCCAGAATACTCAAATTTCAGGAACAAGCATACCACTCAGAATTGCCAATGCATTGACACACACACACACCCAACACACACACACACACACACACACACACACACACACACACACACACACACACACACAGGTATAGTGAATCCTAGTCGTATTCCCTGCACTGTGTGCAATAGCCTGGTGAGGGGGTTGAGTGAGTCCTACCTGTGTTGTGGAGACCTTCAGTAAGTGCTGGACCCTCTTCCCATCAGCGCATTATCTTCCACCCTCCTCCAAGAGTCTGTCATCATAAACATAGCAGGTGGAGCCAAACAGCGTGTTACTGCAACCACACAGCTGGTCCAAACATCCAGATCAAACACACAGGACCTTTAATCTGATCAGATAGGGCCTCCGTGTCCTTCCTCACAGACATTACTGTATAAAACATTATAAGAAAACAAAACAGACTTGATATGCTCTTTGATAACTTCTCTGTTTTACTTAGATGGTGATTGTAGGTAGTTAGGTAACGTTCTGTACACGAACGGTCTTCATTAGATAAACCAATACATAAACACTGTATGACAAAATAGAGATTGACTGTTTTAACTTGTGTGAATAGTTGTTGTTACCACTCATACAATGTTTCAATAAACAGTAGTATAGGCTGTGACATGATTGCAGTGCAATTCCAATTCATGAACATTTATTTATGTATGTATTTCTACCTACCGTCTACCTGAAGCAGGCTCGCGGCGTGTTCTAACGTAGCAGCCAGCCAGTAGATCCACTTCTCATGTCTTCTTTCTGAATAATATGTTTTATAATATTAGAACTGTATTTAATAACTGTTCGTGTCACGCATTTCAAGTTTATTTCCAAAACACAGTATATCTGTTTCCTAAAACGGCTCATGGCTAACGGCAAGGTCAAACGTAATCCGTACCCACGATTTACGAATCCAATACACTAAACAAGAATAGTTATATAAACATGTTTATTATAATTGGGAACCCCACAAGCCAACCCCCATTCATCAAAAATAATGGGAATACCCCCCTAGTCTAGCTGGAGAGGTGTTTGTTGACATGTCACTAACCTGAAAGAATAATAGAAATAAAACAAGGTGGGCTGGCTGTCCTCAGTGGCTGAGTGAATCTCAAGGTAACTGCAGCTCGAGCTCACGCGCACCTGGGGGCTGTTCCACGAACGTTAATTAGTATATCGGCGATAAAAAATAAATCAGGCGATCAGGCAACTCAGGATTGGAATTCAAGCCTCAGGTGATTCCTCGAACGAGGATCAGGCTTGTGTCATCATGAGTGTTCACAGAACACCGGCTTAGAAATCCTCGATATGGGCGTGTGCACGCAGACATAAAGAGCCCCGAAGAGTCGAACTGTCGATCTATACTCCACTCTGCAGGGGTCCTACTTTTGCGCAGCATTCCGACTTATTGATCTTTATGAAGACGGAAAAATAAGATGTAAAATAGTGCAATACTGCCGCAATTACTAAGGCGAGGGGAAATGGTTTGGCAAGAAATTGCTGACCGATTAAATGCGTAGGTCATACTAGCCCCAGTTATTGTTTTATGTTCATATTTTAATAAATGAATATTTACTACTGTGGTGATATCAGCAGCAGGCTACAGACCATCATATAATCACAATGGTATAATGGTTTTGACTGCTGCCATAGTATTTATTCATCATTTTAAGACGGTGGTTCAAATCCCTCTTCTGACACACTTTTTACTGCATTTCGTTGTCTGAATCTAATCTAAAAACTCATCTAAAAAAGTATGTAGGCTATAAAATGATGGTGCAGGCTAATCTACAAGAACTGACACGATTACAATGGTGTTTGAAGCCTTTCTGAGTGGTAAATTATGTTCTTCTAACTGGACCCTGGATTTGGCATAGATTATTTTTTTCTTATGATTACTGATGGATAGATGATTCACTTAGACAGATATATATATATTGTAAATCGATTTGCATGAAGGCTTCGGTTAAATGTAAAAAAAAAAAAAAAAAAAAAAACTATTAAATCAAGACTCGAACAAGCAACCTTCAAAACTCTAGCTGGCTGCCTTAACCACTGCGCCAGCCACACCGCTGTGATGATGGCAATGCAAGTTGATAGACATACCTATTTTTTTTATTATTATAAAAAATATATACACTTTTTTATTTATCTATCCATCTATCCATCTATCTATCACACTTTCAAAATATCAAGTTATCTATCACACAATCAAACTATCTATCTATCGATCGATCACACTTTCAAAATATCAAATTATCTATCTATCACACAGTCAAACTATCTATCTATCTATCTCGTAAAAAGTGGGAGCTAATATTTCCTAAAAGACACTTGAGGAACTGGGGTTCGGGATGTAGTTTCCGCCTGTGAGAGATTTTTTTGATGCACGCATTACCTAAACCAGCCTGTAAGTCTGCTCGGGACCAGAATTACTCAGAAGGATTGGTTGCATAGCAACCAAGCAGCAAATTATTTGAGCCACATTGATGGAACCGACCGCAAGCTTAAATTAGCGCCCGAATCTGATTTAAACCTGGATCAGAGTTAATTGTCTTTAGTGGAATACCCTCCTGTATGACAGCTGTATGATAAACTTTACCGAATGTTATGTACACTGTTTACACTTCCCTGGCCTGGTGGGTTGGTCATATAGCTGTGATTGGCTGGATGGCCGTTCAATCAATCTAACTTGACCAACAGGTTTTCATGTATGGGGAACTCAATTTCGTCGCATTAGCATTTCTCTCTGCCGTGCAGTTAACAGCCGTTCCTAATTTTACCTACTATAAGAGCCACCTCGGGGGTAATTTTTAAAATATTATTATGTCTGTATTTTGTATGTTCAGGACCCCATGAAGACTAGAGGTACATCCGTGTGCTTCTAATGGGGATCCTTAAATAAATGACCAGAGTCTTTACAATGGGAAGCTGCTACTTACACACAAAGACCACTAGTTGGCGCATCTTGTATATTAGCCTGCCTCCTACACAGAAAAACTGCAAAATAGCTTTATACTAGCTTATCCTGATGTGATTTTGAAAATGTAAGGATACTGGGTGGTAGAACGCACATATCTAGGAAAGGTCATGAAAGGAGGGTCCTGAAATTTGATTGAGTGCAAAGGTATATTTATTTTTTTACTCACTCGGTCAAATGACCCCACCCATGGCTGTTCTAGTGTTAACGAAGGGTTGCCAAGTGGGGGGAAGAAGTCATGTTCCTATCTGCATTCATTGAAACTATTAATAGTCCTATTAATCAGTCACCGGCATTACACAAACACAAACATGAATGTTCTGGCCAAAATGACCACGCTGCCCAAACATAAGGACCGTCCATGCTGTCTGCCTGCTGCGGCCTGCCCCTGTCTGCCTTCCGGAATGGAGGGAAATGAACATTTCCACTGGCAATCTTTCTCATGGTTATTATCTGTAATGCCTATTAGAAAGTTGACTAACAAAGTGTTTAGGCCTACACACAATCATCTGTTTTGGTGGTGAATGGAGATTATTCTACAGTTCTGCAGAGGAGGGCATTTTCACGGTTCATTACCGCCTTTAATCCCCGGCGGTTTCTATCCCGGAGGAGTTGAGTTGTCTGGTTGTCTTCCTCTCTCGAGCGTTTGTCGTCCATCATTTTCACTTACTACACCGGCCTAATCCTTCTCTGTGTGTATGCGGCTGGAGTGCGAGATGCTGCTCGTTATCTTGGTTCCATTATTAAGCCAATTTATGCAGACGCTTAGGTTAATGGATGAGAGACCCCGGCATGTAATCATATATTCTAAAAGAAATATCTTACATTAATTCCTCAATAAACCACTGCATAGGCTTGCATGACAAAGATCCAATTTAGTTCATGGACAAGTGTTCCTATGCTATCTCACAACCACAGTTTGGAACATGAGTGTATGCCCCATGGCTGTGTTTACATTGAGATTTCAAGCTGTTTCAAGAGATTTCCATCCGTTCAATGATTGTAGCAGAAAGCAATTCTTCTTTTTCCTGAATCACTGCATTTAAGAGCCAATATGGACCTATTCCAAAAGCACAATTATTAACCAAAGTTACTTGAAACATTCAGTATCTGTCAAGACTTTGAGGAGAACTACTACAGACCAATGAGCCAAAACATTACTCATTGACCATTGACAATGACAGGCAGGTGGTCATGATGTTTTGGCTGGTCGGTGTATGTTTAACATGAAAGATAAGATTCCCATAATAATATCCTCTGATGTAATTGTCATAGGCCTAGCAGGCTACGCCCGGGGATCAAGACCTCAAGGGCAATTCTGATGGGATAAGTGGCGAGGAGGGCTATTAGCATTCTCATTCTGGATTAGTGAACATGGGAACGGGTGTCATCCAGGAGAAACACAATTAAAGGGACAAGCGAAGCCCTCCTAGAGGTTCAAATCCTCACTAAAAGCACTGTCATGGGTGACATGTAACTCCAGAACAGTGTGAACTCCTGAATTATATTGTGTCACTTCCAAATTATCTCTTGGTCGAGGCTTGTCAGTGTGTGAGGGCGAGTGGAGTATATGTGTATATCATGACAGAATTAGTACCCTTTTAACAAGAGGACAAAGTCCAGTGCAGTGGAGAGTTATTTCACAGACTCCTGGATACAGCTGAGGATTTCAGCCTCCAAACACTCTGTGAGACAGTGTCAGTGTAACCTTTATTTTAGCCATGGAAATCATCTACAACCAATTCTCTTTAACAATAACAAAACCTGAAGTGTTATTTGGACACGGCAATGCAGAGACTTCCAAGTTCCGCTCCATGGTCGCCCACACATGCTGTTGTAACAGGATGTACTGTATGACGTTTCCCACAGCCCTTCAACAAACCTAGGAGTCTTCCACAAGCTCTGTAAGACCTGACCCACCTAAACACATATAGTACTATGCATTGTATATTGTTAACGCTACTTTTCAATGTACATATATATATATATATGTCCTTTGCATTGCAATTTGTGCATGAGGAAGTATCTAGTGTTTGTTTGTGTGTGCGTGCGTCTGGATACGAGAAATAAAAACAGGAAGAGCAGAAGTGTTTGAGAAATAATAATATTTCATATTCAGGTGGACAGCCAGTGGATGGAACTACTCGTCACAGGAGGAGTGAAGCACACAGAGACAAACATAGACACAGAAGCCACATCACCAAGGTTACCATGGCATCCCCTTCTCTGCGAGTCGACTAAAAGACATAACTCCCCCCAAAATACTACTGCCGCTAATGACAGAAGGTGAGCTGGCTCTTAAAGTCCTCTCCCCTCTCCTGTCCTGAATTCATCCGGCTCGTTAAGAGACCGTTACGATATAGTTATATAACTCTTTCTTCATGAGTGGATGTATAGCTGGAGGAAAAAACATATTAAAACACTGCTTGTGCGGATAGTCGCTGAGCTGCAGGGTGGGGGGGGCGTCGTGGGGCACGGCAACTTAGACAGTCAGGTCGCCTGTGATGAGGGGGGGGGGGGTCGTGGTTGCCTCTCCCGGTTTACAACATCTTCCTCTTCTCGAATTCCTGCCAGATCAGACCACAACAGGGGGGTGGAAGGTGGATGGGGGGGGGGACAGGGAGGGGGGGGAGAGAGGGACGGACAGGGACAGAGAGGGGAAAGGACATGAGATGATTAATTCATGGAGAATTCCCACTGCTTGTTTTTGATCTGGTGCTCCAGATCTGCTGGGAGATCATAACAAGGAACCTTCTACCATCCTGAGGAGGGAGAAGGTGAGGGGGGGGGGGGGGGGGGGGTAAAGACTGAGATAAAGACAAAAAGACAAGTTTGATCTGTGAGTAACTGACAGATTACCAAGACAAAAATCAGTCAAATTCTCATTTCAGATTCTGTCACAAAGATTGAGGGTACAGATACTTCAACCTGGAAGTGGAATAAAGCTATAAATACCTCATCTGGAGGAGTCTGGGTAAACACACAAGACAAACACAAACTCCACATCAAGACATTTAAATATGCTGTTTCTTTATACAACAGCAAATAATACCACATGATGCCGAGGATGACAAAGCATAGCGTCGGCCATTAAACAGAATGTAGCTATTTCCATATTCAATTTACCAAATATCAAAACACGCTGCAGGATGATAGAATATTCTCTTGCTCGAGAATTTCTCAGAAAAATCTCTTTATGCAAACGACATATATTTCAGGCCTACAGAACACGCATACGTGTTTGCCCATTAGAAATGACTTGCAGAACATACCTGGAGGCCTACTGCCACCTAGTGGCCAAAAAACATAATCCCCCACCACAACTTAGACACTGCAGTTTCTCTCTGCTGCCGTGTCAGTGTTGGTTTGTTTTCTGTGATTATTATATTCTGGAGTGGTGCGGACTCAGTGCATCTGTATGCACCAATCAAGGACTTCCTGAGAAAGAACGAGAGAGAGAACAGAGGGAGAGAATGAAGGAGGGAAAGAGAGAGAGAAAATGAAAGAAAGCGAGGGGGAGTCTGGGGGAAGAGTGGCGTCCAGGAGAGCTGACATGGCTGCTGTACTGTATGTCCGCGGGCTCTCTATGATGGATGGATGAAAGAAGAGAGGAAAGGAGAGGGAGGCAGGGGTCCTACTCCTAGCTGGGGGGTGGGGGGGTGGGGGGTTACTGGGAACAGGCTACTGCTGCAGCCAGAACATGAGAATGAGAGAGATAGAGAGGAGGAGGAGGAGGAGGAGGAGGGAGGGTAAGACACAGTGAGAGATAGAGAGGAGAGGAGGAGGAGGAGGAGGAGGAGGAGGAGGGAGGGTAAGACACAGTGAGAGATAGAGAGGAGAGGAGGAGGAGGAGGAGGGAGGGTAAGACACAGTGAGAGATAGAGAGGAGAGGAGGAGGAGGAGGCGGAGGAGGAGGGAGGGTAAGACACAGTGAGAGATAGAGAGGAGAGGAGGAGGAGGAGGCGGAGGAGGAGGGAGGGTAAGACACAGTGAGAGATAGAGAGGAGAGGAGGAGGAGGCGGAGGAGGAGGGAGGGTAAGACACAGTGAGAGATAGAGAGGAGAGGAGGAGGAGAGGAAGAGGGAGGGTAAGACACAGTGAGAGATAGAGAGGAGGAGGAGGAGGAGGGAGGGTAAGACACAGTGAGAGATAGAGAGGAGAGGAGGAGGAGGAGGAGGGAGGGTGAGATAGAAGAGAGAAGCCTAATCTGTGTCCAGGAAAATGACTGATAGAACGCCACCTTGACAAAGAAGTGAAGGGGGAGCAGGATGAAAGTGTGAGAGAGATAGGGGAGGGGGGAGAGAGAGACAGAGAGAGATAGGGGAGGGGGGGAAAGAGAGAGAGAGAGACGAGTCGAGAGGGGAGATGATGGTGACGTGTCAGCGGTGTTGCAGACAGAGAGAAAGGAGGAAGAGGGGGAGGGCAGGATGGAGGGGGGGGTGGGGTGGAGATCAAGGCAGGAGGAGGAGGAGGAGAGGACTGGAGAGTACTCGAGTGCGACAGACATCAGTCAGGAGGGAGAGGGAGAGCAGGAGTGTGGGTGGACACGTTAATGCGGGCTCTGGCGAGGAGGTGTCAGACAGAAGAGGAGAGGGAGAGCGAAGGAGGATAATAAAAGAGAGCGCGCGCCGCTGTGCTCTAAGGCTAATTCCTCCACAGAGAGCTTGTTCCTGATTCGCCCATTAGCATGCAGGAGCTAGTTGCAACCGAGTGTCCAAGTAGGGAGGCATCCACGAGCAGGTTGGGGTGTGTGTGAGTGGGTGTGTGTGTGTGTGTGTGTGTGTGCGTGTCCCTCGCCCTGTGTTTGTTTACATTCTCCGCCTGTGTACGAGTCCCCCATTACAGTAGCAAATGAGATTAACAGAGATGTATGAACACAATGGGCTGCAAAATTAACAAGCAGAAAGAGCGTTTTTCATCATTACGCGCAATGATTATGAATTAAACACACACACACGCACACGCACACATATATATATATACACAGACATGCACACACACACACAGACACAGACACATGCACACATACACACACACACAGGCGCGCAAATCCATATCTGCGTGCAGTTTGTCGGCTCTTGGTAATGAAAGAATAAGGTGATGAATGGGAGTAATACACGCTTTCACTTTTTATACATCTTGTTAAAACCGTTTCCCCCGGTGATAAATTGAAATAAAGAGGCTGCGTCAACGCGGCGCTTATTAATTCCCCCTCTTTGCCGTTGCCTTTTTCTTTATTGCGTATTAAAAGTTCAATCCCAACCGTGCCACTTTCTACATGGAGAGGAAAAAAATAAATAAACGAGAAGAGAAGATACGCATGGTGGTGAACCCTGAAGGCAGCGTCTAATGGTGAACCCTGAAGGCAGCGTCTAATGGTGAACCCTGAAGGCAGCGTCTAATGGTGGTGAACACTGAAGGCAGCGTCTAATGGTGGTGAACCCTGAAGGCAGCGTCTAATGGTGGTGAACCCTGAAGGCAGCGTCTAATGGTGCTGAACACTGAAGGCAGCGTCTAATGGTGGTGAACACTGAAGGCAGCGTCTAATGGTGGTGAACCCTGAAGGCAGCGTCTAATGGTGGTGAACCCTGAAGGCAGCGTCTAATGGTGCTGAACACTGAAGGCAGCGTCTAATGGTGGTGAACCCTGAAGGCAGCGTCTAATGGTGGTGAACACTGAAGGCAGCGTCTAATGGTGGTGAACACTGAAGGCAGCGTCTAATGGTGGTGAACACTGAAGGCAGCGTCTAATGGTGAACACTGAAGGCAGCGTCTAATGGTGGTGAACACTGAAGGCAGCGTCTAATGGTGGTGAACACTGAAGGCAGCGTCTAATGGTGAACCCTGAAGGCAGCGTCTAATGGTGGTGAACACTGAAGGCAGCGTCTAATGGTGAACCCTGAAGGCAGTGTCTAATGGTGGTGAACCCTGAAGGCAGCATCTAATGGTGGTGAACCCTGAAGGCAGCGTCTAATGGTGGTGAACACTGAAGGCAGCGTCTAATGGTGGTGAACACTGAAGGCAGCGTCTAATGGTGGTGAACCCTGAAGGCAGTGTCTAATGGTGGTGAACCCTGAAGGCAGCGTCTAATGGTGGTGAACACTGAAGGCAGCGTCTAATGGTGGTGAACACTGAAGGCAGCGTCTAATGGTGGTGAACACTGAAGGCAGCATCTAATGGTGGTGAACCCTGAAGGCAGCGTCTAATGGTGGTGAACCCTGAAGGCAGCGTCTAATGGTGGTGAACACTGAAGGCAGCGTCTAATGGTGAACCCTGAAGGCAGCGTCTAATGGTGGTGAACACTGAAGGCAGCGTCTAATGGTGGTGAACCCTGAAGGCAGCGTCTAATGGTAATGAACCCTGAAGGCAGCGTCTAATGGTGGTGAACACTGAAGGCAGCGTCTAATGGTGGTGAACACTGAAGGCAGCGTCTAATGGTGGTGAACACTGAAGGCAGCGTCTAATGGTGAACCCTGAAGGCAGCGTCTAATGGTGGTGAACACTGAAGGCAGCGTCTAATGGTGGTGAACACTGAAGGCAGCGTCTAATGGTGAACCCTGAAGGCAGCGTCTAATGGTGGTGAACCCTGAAGGCAGCGTCTAATGGTGGTGAACCCTGAAGGCAGCGTCTAATGGTGAACCCTGAAGGCAGCGTCTAATGGTGGTGAACACTGAAGGCAGCGTCTAATGGTGGTGAACACTGAAGGCAGCGTCTAATTGTGAACCCTGAAGGCAGCGTCTAATGGTGGTGAACACTGAAGGCAGTGTCTAATGGGAAATTGCAGGAATTTGGAAGACGTTTGGCCACAACCAGTATGAGCTGTCTATGTGATGCACTTATTCAATTTTTTCTATGGTTAAGAAACAGGTGACACATTCTACTGCTGCTGTAGACCCTTAACTCTGCACTAGTAGAGTACTCTTCAGCTCCAGATGGAAATGTCCTTTTTGGAGGGAAAACCGTGGGGCATTGTGTGGGAGTCAAGTGGTCAAGTGGAGGGTAGCAGGTGACGCCGGTGGGGGAGGGGGAACTGCACATTGTTCCTCATAAAATATGGGGATAAATAGTATAATGAAAAATAACATGGATCAAAATCACCTTCCTAAATTGACTAAAAGCAAGAATATAACTATATTTCCTGAAGTATTACATCATTTATGCTAAGTATGCTAATGAGGAAAGGTTGCATGCTTGCACCATGGTACTAGAGGACTTTCTGTACATCACAAACATGGACGTGGACTCTTAGATCAGCTTTTTAAGTGAACTGGAAGCAAAATGATTGCCATTTCCAGTTTTTAGCGATGAATTCGCATAACATGCTAATTACTCAAATTGCTCGACACGCAACTCTTAGCAACCAAGTGGAATTTCATCCACTAGGCCTTTAGATGACATTTCAATCATACAAGTTCATAAGAATCAACAATTTCTGGGTTTACTATGGGGCTTCCAGTAGACTATTAGTAACTGCACCTTTTCTCATAGACACAGTTACACACACGTCAAGACTAAAGAGGCTTTGAGACGAATCTCGAACAACGTTTTTATTTAGTTTCCGAGACGACGGCCTCACCTTGAACATGGTGCTGCCCAGCTGGGCGGGGGACATGCTGACGGCCACGCCCGCCGACTGGAGGGCCGAGATCTTCTCCTTGGCCCCGCCCTTCCCCCCGGCGATGATGGCGCCAGCGTGGCCCATCCTGCGCCCCGGCGGAGCCGTCAGCCCAGCGATGAAGGACACCACGGGCTTGGCGTTGGCTCCCTGCGGGTGTGTGTGTGGGGGGGGGGGGGGGAGAGAGAGAGAGAGAGAGACAGAGAGAGAGAGAGACAGAGAGAGAGAGAGACAGAGAGTGAGAGAGAGAGAGAGAGAGACAGAGAGTGAGAGAGAGAGAGAGAGACAGAGAGTGAGAGAGAGAGAGAGAGAGAGAGAGAGAGAGACAGAGAGAGAGAGAGAGAGAACACAGAGGTGGGGAAAAGGGAGAATGCAAGAAAAAGAAAGAAAGGAATATATATTATTATTTTAATCAGGCATATTCTTACATTCTTCCCTGAAACAAAACGCTCCCCAGCCGAGTCACGCGGAACAAAAACACAGCAGGTCCTCCAATTATTACCAAGCGGCTCTTGAGCCAGTCGGAGTACTGTAACACCCTCTCCTCCCTCCACCCCCCCCCCCCTCCTTCACCCCTTTCTCTTACCTCTCTGCCTCTCCTATTAAAATAACGGGTCAATCAGGCCATTTAATTGCATGGGTGGGTGTCGGAGCTGTGGAGAGGCTGGGGGGGGGGTGGGAGGGGCGCTGCCGTTTCAACACCACATCTCATTTGGCGGAAGGTAATTAGTCATGCTGCCGGTGATTAGCTCACCGCCGCCTGTCCGGCGTTACCTCGCTGATGGATGGATACGCAAGTTGAGATCATTTCCTGTCAGGGAGGGAAAAAAAGCTAATATTTCATCCCCAGGAATAACATCATCTTGAGGTTGGGAAGGAAGGGGGTGTGTGTGTGTGTGTGTGTGTGTGTGTGTGTGTGTGTGTCTATTCCAGGTCTCCAGAGACGTCCTGGGGGGGTGTAGCCCCAGATAAGGGGCTGTCAGACAGGACTAGCTTGCCCGCGGGGCGGCAACATGTAAAACAAGCTGGCGGGCGAGACCAGGCTGGCCAAGCCAGACTCCCTGCTGCCTTATCAGCTCCGGACCCTGGAAGCTGGCAGGTAAGTGAGGGGAGACGCCTGCTCACAGACCACAGGGGGGCCAGAGCCTCTCTACTCCTCCGCCAAGACTACAGCGTCCCAAAAAAAAAGAAAAAAGAAAGAAAGAAAAGAAAGTAAAGCTTGGCTAGCGAGGAGTTTCTAACAAAAAAATTAATAAAAAATAAAAAAAATAAAGATGCAAGTGTGATGCTAGCAGAGTGGGTAGGAATTAGGAGGGCGACTTTCGCTTCAGACGCATTGGAAAGCAGCCCGCCGTTTGTGCGGGGATCTCTCAATCGCTTCCAGAGAAACAGCGGCATTAGGTTGGTCCAAAAACTCCAGTTCCCTCCCTCCCTCCCTCCCTCTCTCTCTCTCTCTCTCCCTCTCTCTTCTTGACTTTGGGTATTCTAAATTAATTCACGCTTTGACAAAACAAACCTCCCACGTGTGAATCAAGTCTTAAATCTACCAAAACAGGTTAGGGCATAATTACTCTATTAATCCTCATCTCCCAGGGAAGTACTCGGGGAGCACATAAAAGGAGGGAGTCAAATTAGCATTTGCGTTCCCTTGTCTCTTTGTCCTCCATTGTTACCAGTCAAGATGGATGACTTTAATTATGAGAGGAGAGGAGCGGGGGGACGTGTTTTCCTCCACCTCTTCCTTCGCCCACGGGAGTTGAGGAGGCCCGACTGAGAGGGGGAGGGGGGGGGGGGGGAGTGGAGGGGGAGCCGTAATCTAGACAATTACAAGTCCCTTTTCAGACACAGTAGATATTAGTACACACACACACACAAACACACACACACACACACACACGCGCACACACACACAATCTCTCCCTTGTCTTCCCAACCCCGCCCCCCCACGTAGCCCACACTACAATCTGTGTTTGTTTCCGGTGCGTTCCAGCTTAGCTCAGTGTATTAACCACGCAGTACTGGAGGAGGGCGCTGGGCCGTGGAGTGGGGAGGATGAAATGAAGGGATTTCAGAACGCGTCGGGAGTCTTCACGGCGGGTGAGGTGCTAAATCCTCTAGGCCTTTCTCTCTCTACACTGTTTGTTGTGTATGCGTCGCAGGCCCTCTTGTCTGTCTGGCTGTACAGTTACTCTGTACTGTACGACAACAACAAGTTCACGAACGGACCGATAAAACTTTCTAGCACGCGTCACAGATGCAGAGGTGACTGAAGAGTACTCGGGAGGGGTTGGTAAGTGGTCTTAAATAAGGGTTGGAAGACTTTTTTGTTTTGTTTTGTGGGACACGTAAGTTTGACCTGTTTCCCCCCCGATAGCGATACGACAACGTGGCCACGTGTGCAAAACGGCCTGCTACAATGGCTCCGGACGTTCCTTTCTGCAACGGAAAAACACGACAAAGAAAAAATCCACAGTCTCCACTTCTTAGAAGTGCTAACTCAGGACTACTTGATCTCCCTGTGGTCCTCAGATCTACCAGAACCGGCCTCGACCGCCTTAAACCCCACCTGCTACGTCTCTCCCGCTCTCCGCCCAGTCATCCATCCGTCTCCCCCCCGCTCTCCTCCCGCTAATCCCAAACTACCTTTTCCAATCCCCCCCTTTTTCCTGTGCGTCCTCTGTAATGGAATCGATCCGTCCTGACATTAACAGCGATAATAAGAGAAGCTGAGGAGTAACGGCCCTGTCACCTGGTACGTACGGGGTGGGGGGGGGGGGATTCGATACATGTAATGTGGCGTGAAGCTCCATCATCGTTCGTGTCCTCTTCCTATTAGAGAGTGAAGGCCATCAGTCACCTTGTCCGGGCAGGGACGGGTCTCATTACGCCAATGTTATATATATGTCTCCTGTAACCAACGCCATCGGGGACATTTTTCATCGGGCGGGGAAAGGACAGGAATCATCATTTTGGAAACGTCTGCTGCACCGGCGAGGGGCGCGGCGTATAATAGGACCCCGCGGAATCGTTATTTTATTTTCAGCTGACGTTCCCTATAGGCGTCGGCAAATGTGCCTGATTTTGTAATGACGGACGAGATGAGAGAGAGAGAGAGAGAGAGAGAGAGAGAGACCGAGACAGAGACAGAGAGACAGAGAGACACAGAGAGAGAGAGAGAGAGAGACAGAGACAGAGACAGGGACAGAGAGAGACAGAGAGAGAGAGAAAAAGAGACAGAGAGAGAGACAGAGAGAGAGATAGGTGCAGGCCTGCTGTCAGCCTATTGTCCTCCCACAGGTCTCCATACTAACTCTGAAGTGAGAAGCTTACAGTCGAAGAAAGCGGTCATTTTAAGGAAAAAAATCCACAAACAAAACAACAACCGATTCGCCGAACTCCGTCTTGGCATTTTCCCCTCTCCTCCTCCTCCTCCTCCTCCTCGTTCGTCTACAAGACGCAGGTCGGGTGAAACAACAACTCCGAGCTTTAAACTAAACCACCCTGCCTTCCCGCTGTTCAAAGCTTTTCCTCGGCAACACAATCGACTTTCGGAGAAAACTATCGAGCGCTTACATGCTCCGACGGGCTCCTCATGCGTGTCAGAGTGTGAGGGGGAGAGAGCGGTCTCTGCTTGTCAACACCCCGGAAGATTGGGTGAGTGTGTTTGTACGCAAGGGAGAGAGGCAGAGTTATTCTCCCGAGACGGTGCGGAGAGATTTGCATGCATTAGGGCCGCCGGGAGCAAATCAAATTCATTTCTCAACTCCTGAGCACCTCAGACAGACACGCGCGTGCGCACACACACACACACGCACACAAATATGCACACGCACACACAAACTAAATCTCCTCACAAACAGACACTGTACACACTCAGAAATAGACACAGACACACACACACAAACTCTTATCTCTCTTTCTTTCTCTCTCACACACACTAACTATTTTCTCTCTCTCACACACACAATCACACACACACACATTTGCTTAATCAAACTTTGCTGTCGTGACAAAACTAGAGACCGGAAAAAACACCCACTTGCCAATATTAAAATCCTGGGTTTCGAAAAGTGGAAAACTGTCACTGGGAGGCTCTTAGACGCACTTGTATAATTCACCTCACCACTCCAGAGTTCAGCCTCTCCCACGCCTGCCCCCATCAAGAGTGTGGATCAAAGAAGATTGTGTGTGTGTGTGAGCACTCTGCATGATGAACTTTTTCTTCCCACTGGAGGCTGAACTCTGCCTCACACCCACAGTCTGAGCTTCTGCAAGGGAGGTGTGCCTGGAGGTGTGTGTGGGGCTGGGACAGGGTCGTGACAATGCCTCAGTATGAACAATAGAGTTTGTATGTGTGTGTGTGTGTGTGTACACGCGTGTGGTGGGGAGGTTTTTGTATGTGTGTGTGTGTTTGTATGTGTGTGTGTGTGTGTGAGTATGTGTGTGTGTGAGAGTGTGTGTGTGTGTGTGTGTGCGTGCGTAAGTGTGTGTGTGAGTGTGAGTGAGTGTGTGTGTGTGTGTGTGTCCTCTCACAGTGTTGTGCTGTCTCAGGTACTCAGTGTGTGTGTGAGAGAGAGTGTGTGTGTGTGTGTGTGTATGTGTGTGTATAGGTGTGTGTGTGTGCGCGTGTGTGTGTGTGTGTGAGAGACTGTGTGTGTGTGTGTATGTCCTCTCACAGTGTTGTGCTTTCTCAGGTACTCAGTGTGTGTGTGTGTGTGTGTGTGTGTACAGGTGTGTGTGTGTGTGTGTGTGTGTGTGTGTGTGTGTCTCTCACAGTGTTGTGCTGTCTCAGGTACTCAGCAGCGTTCTCCTCTGCGTCTCCTCCGATCTCCCCGATCAGGATGATGCCCTCGGTCTTGGGGTCCTGCAGGAACACCTCCAGACAGTCGATGAAGTTCGTCCCGTTGAAGGGGTCTCCGCCGATACCTGGACACATAACCACGGAAACACCCTTTTGAAACAGGCCGGGGAAACCGGCCGACACACACAGATACCCGCCTCGACTGACTCTCATAACAATCTTCCGTAAGAAATGCATGCAAAACCCTACAACAGCCGTCAGGTCATCTGACCCTGTGAGTAAATTCGTTTTTAATATCTTTGCACTCGATCAAATTTCCAGGACCCTCCTTTCATGACTTTTCCTAGATATGTGCGTTCTACCACCCAGTATCCTTAAATTATCAAAATCACATCAGGATAAGCTAGTATAAAGCTATTTTGCTGTTTTTCTGTGTAGGAGACAGGCTAATTTACAAGACGGACAATTAGTGGTCGTTGTGTGTAAGGAGCAGCTTCTCATTGTAAAGACTATGGTCATTTGACCCCCGAGGCGGCTCTTATAGTAGGTAAAAAAAGGCACGGCTGTTCTAGAGTTAAATGTAGGGTTCTAAATGTGTTGGAAGTGTTGGAGTCCAGCGTACCGATGCAGAGAGACTGTCCCAGGCCCACTTGTGTAGTTTGGTGCACAGCTTCATATGTGAGAGTTCCTGACCTGGAGACGATGCCTGCGGGGAGGGGGGGAGATGTCAAACATTTAAACATGTTGCAGCAAAACTGTCTGCTTTCTGAGACACACAGAGAGAGAGAGAGACAGAGAGAGAGAGAGAGAGAGAGAGAGAGAGAGAGAGAGAAAGAGAGACAGAAAGAGAGAGACAGAGAGAGACAGAAAGAGAGAAACAGAGACCGAAAGAGAGACAGAGAGACAGAGGGATAGAGAGAGATAGAGAGACAGAGAAAGAGAGAAAGACAGGGATAAAGAGAGACAGACAGAGAGAGAGAGAGGCAGGAATAGAGAGAGACAGAGAGAGACACACAGAGAGAGAGAGACAGGAATAGAAAGAGAAAGAGAGAGAGACAGAGATAGAGAGAGACAGGGATAGAGAGAGAGGAATAGAGAGAGAGACAGACAGAGAGAGACAGAGAGAGAGAGACAGGAATAGAGAGAGAGACATACAGAGAGAGAGAGAGACAGGAATAGGGAGAGAGAGAGAGGCTAACCCAAGATGATGGAATCTCCGCACGCACATATGCACATTTCTGCAGTCTATCAGACGCAATCATTATCATACCCAGAAAAAAAGTTTGTTTTGACTGGCAGACATGTCTGACTGACAGGCTGGCATTACCCCCGCCACGCTCCTCTACCTGCCCCGTCCACCTACAGCCCTGTCACCTTGGAGACACCTTGGCAACCGTTAATGGGCACTGTCTAACCTACGGTTAACTCCCCTCTGGACACACCGAAGCCAGCAGTCAGTCAGTCAGTCAGTCAGTCAGTCAGTCAGTCAGACAGACAGTCAGACAGTCAGACAGTCAGACAGTCAGTCAGACAGTCAAGTCTGCCATAACACCAAACACAAAAATATATATTTTTTAAAAAGCCAGCCGAGCCATTTGGAGGTGAGGTAGAAGGTTCTCTAAAGGCCAATGCACACAGCGTGCGATTTCTGTTGCGCGACAACATTCCATTGCAACGCACACGGCGTGCGATGCGATTTTGTTGCGCCGCAAAATTCCATTTTCAACTCACACCATTGAAGTCTATGAAAAAATCATAAAACATCGCATCCCAATGCACACGGCGTGCGATTCAATTTCTGTTGCACCTCAACATTCCAAGAAGATGAGGTTTACCAAATGGCATCCATTATCCGTTGTGTCCAGTATGTATTTGAAATATATGATATGAAAATGAAATGATAATGTTGTACATCATAAACCCTTCATGTACCGTAGGTGTATGTACTATATCAGACCTTTTGGGTCCGACCTTCAGCCTTTCACTTCTTTCAAAAAAGGAGACAGTCAAAAATGTATGCTCCAGTCTCTCTCCCCGTTATGAGTGACTCAATTAATTTAGATAGACCAGTTGAGGTTTTCCCAATTGTCCCATTGTGATGCAATAATCCGTCGCACCACAAACTTTTACAACATTTGCAAAATTTGACAGTGCGACAAAACTCGCACGCCTTGTGCTTTGTCCCATTCAAAATGAATGGAATCGAATGTTCGCTGTGCGATTAAAATCGGGGCCGTGTGTGTTGGGATGCGATGTTCTCATAGACTTCCATTCAAACTTCAAAATGGAATGTTGTCGCGCAACAGAAATCGCACGCTGTGTGCATTGGCCTTAAGGGTGGTGGAGAGGGAAGAGGCAGAGAGCAGCAGCACATCTCACCGATTCTCCCTTTCTTGTGGATGTGGCCAGGCATGATGCCAATCTTGCATTCTCCAGGCTGGGGGGGGAGAAACACACAAATATAAGACACACTGATCCACATCACAGCAGAGGGACACACACCCACGAGTGTGAGGGATAGAGATGCTGGGTGTGAAACCAGCTTGTGTGTGTGTGTGTACGCATGTCTGTGTCCGTGTTTGTGTGTGCGAGCTCATACACGTGTCTGTCTGCGTGTGTGCATTCGCACGCTTGTGTGTGTGTGGGTGTACGCATGTCTGTGTCCGCGTTTGTGTGTGCGCGAGCTCATACACGTGTCTGTCTGCGTGTGTGTTTGTGCGTTCACGCACTTTTGTGTGTGTGTGTGTGTGTGTGTACACATTTCTATGTCTGTGTCCGTGTTTGTGCGTTCGCGCGTTTGTGTGTGTGTGTGTGTGTGTGTGTGTGTGTGTGCGTGTGTGTGTGCATGCGTCCTCTTACGTTGATGACCCCGGGGCAGTTGGGTCCTATCAGGCGGGTGATGCTCTGACGCAGCAGGCGGTGCTTCACCTTCACCATGTCCTGCTGGGGGATGCCCTCCGTGATGCACACCACCAGGGGCATCTCCGCATCGATGGCCTCCAAGATGGCCGCCCCCGCGAAGGGAGGGGGCACGTAAATCACCGTGGCGTGGGCCCCGGTGGCCTCTCTGGCCTGGTGGGAGGGAGGGAGGAAGAGGAGGAGGAGGAGGGGGGGGGGAGGAGGAGGAGGAGAAGGAAGGAGGAGAAAAAGAAGGAGAAGGAGGAGGAGAAGGAGAAGGAGAAGGAGGAGAAGGAGAAGGAGAAGGAGGAGGAGAAGAAGAAGGAGAAGAGAAAAAAAAGGGAGGAAAAAGAATTCAGGCGTTTTACTAAGGGAGAGGAGTGAACTGTAAACCGTGTTTCGATAATTCAAGCGTCTAAGCATTGAATAACACTTTTTAATTTTTTATTTAACCTTTTGTTTTATTTAACCAGGGACATCACTTGAGATTCAAATCTCTTTTTCGAGGGAGACCTGGCCAGTACAAGTCTACAAAATTGGAGGATAAAACTTAATAAATAACAGACCAGGGATGACAGATACATATTGCAAAATCCATCTTTTAATTGCAGTCTTCTGTCACACAATTCTTAATCAGAGCTTTTGAACTAATGTTCTTAATCTACTAATGTTCTTAATCACACATTTCATTTGGAGCTTTGTCGAGACGGTGTATTAAAAGACCCGGGGTAAGTATTGGGAGTACGCTCGCCGTCTCGCCAAGACTCCAATGGTCCTTGAACCCCCATCTCAATCTTCAGAGGGTGAGAACGGTGCTTCAACAACCATTTCGGTCTTTAAAGTGGGAGATTGATTTCACTGGAAGAGCCGTGACTCAGTCGCCCTTGATCACAAGTCTTTCCCAACTTACCCAAGTGCCCTTCAAACAGAGAAGAAAACACACAGTACAAGTTCCATGACCGGCCACTGTCCTCCTGGGAGACAGAGAGGCTTCTCTCTTCATCTTTGGCCTCTCTCTTTCTCTCTCTCCCTCTCCCTCTCTCTCCCTCTCTCTCCCTGTCTCTCTCTCTCTGTCTCTCTCTCTCTCTCTGTCTCTCTGTCTCTCTCTCTCTCTCTCTCTGTCTCCCTCTCTCCCCCCCTCCCAGGAGAGGGTGGTCATGGAAACTGGTCCTGTGTGTCTTCCCAGTGAAGGGCACCGTTAACTGTGGTGGGGGGGCGGGGGGGGGAATACTTACCTCCTTGACGGAGTTGAAGACAGGCTGCCCGAGGTGCGTCTTGCCCCCCTTGCCGGGGGACACTCCCCCCACTAACCTGGAGCCATAGTCCAGGGACTGCTGGCTGTGAAACGTCCCCTAGAGGGAGACAGAGAGACAGAGACAGTCATACAGTGTGTGTGTGTGTGTGTGTGTGTGTGTGTGTGTGTGTGGGGGGGGGGTGTGTGTGATGGATTGAGCAGGGAATGGTACCCTCTCGCGGCGCCAACCTTGAGGTATCATTAAAGACAGGAGTGAGGGAAGAGGAGAGGAAGCTGCCACCCGCGATGGATCACCTGAGCAGAGGGCTGCCCACCGAGGGGAGCCTGGGAGACACTCTGGCATGGGCTCACACACACACGCGCTGGCGCACACAGCCACACACACACACACGCTGGCGCACACACACACACACACACACACGCACTGGCGCACACACAAGCTGGCACACACACACATGCTGGTACACGCACGGGCAGGCACACACTCACACACACACACACACACACACACACACACACCTGCGCTAACAGATTAGCTACGCCTGATGGACCTAGCGTACCTCTGATCAAAAATCAGCCACTGGGTTTCTGGGAAGTGGAAAACAAAATGTTCCCAAAACAGCGATCGTGCAGCACACTTTAACCCAGATGGTGCTCTTTTTATGGCCGGCTGTCAAAGTTGTTGGAGTGTTTCAACTCAAGATCCAGTATGACATTTTGATGTTGTTGGTTTATCCTGCAGGCCCGGTAAAAGGCCTACAGGACCATAAGGTGTAGAACCAGAATATCTGACTAAACCATGGAGAATCCTGAGGTCACATCTATTCTAGACAGTGCCCTTTTCATGAGCCATTTTTTAGAAGTATGAACTTGTCCTTGTCCTCCAACGTTCGTGTTAATCGGACTTGCGGTTCATGAGAAGAACATTTTTAAGTGTTATTTCTTTGTATTTAAAAATGTCTGGAAATGCAGAATATTGAGTGGCGTGTGGCAGCCATGTTTCAGATCCGATCATGTTGGAATTTGGTACACGTCGTTTATGTCATACTACTGTCTTGTGGCTCACCAAGTTCACATTAATTTTCATAAATATGGCCTACTCTTCTGCATATTTCATTAATTATGGTGCTGATTCATTTGCATGTAGAGTGGTCATTTCTGACATGGGAACTTTTTGTTTGTCTTTGTCTTTTTCTTTTTAAAGTTTCATGTCGATCGGACTCATGGTATATTTGAAGAAGATTTGTTTGTGTTTCAACATAGCGGAAAATGATGCATATCTTCAGTCCAAACAGGTTTTGTGTTCGTCTTGAGGAGTTGGTGTTGATTTGGTGTCTCTACTCTAGGACAAACGGTTCCATGGTTATGGCCTCTCAAAGTTGAACAGTCCAACGTGTTGCTATAAGTTACTGTCCATATTTTGCAGATGAAAATCAAAGTAGGCAGCCAGTCCATTCATGTGTTTTATATGCGTCCAACTCACCCAGGTCCAAGCCCCTTCAGTTAATAATTACACAGGATGTGGAAACACTGCAGATAAGTGGTCCATGGGGCCAACTACAACAAGTCAGAATCAATGAGTCTAATGTTGAAACTATAATTACTGAGATTAACAAGAGAAAGAGAACCCTGAACCAGCACTTTCCTTTCCATTTAACATCTCTCTTAATTCCTACGCCATATTCCTCTGCCAGCTCCTGCTCATCATCCTTTTAAATCCTTCTCTTTCCCCCCCTCCTCCTCACGTATTTCATGCAAGGTGCACTGCTAACTTTGCTCTTTTTCCTGGCCCTATTCAGGCTAATGATAGGACAATGAATTTGAAGAATGGCTTGCTTATCAAGGTAGAGGAGAAGTCAATGGGCAGCGGTGACACTTGAATCATCCCTCATTCGTTTCTAATTATCATGAGTGGTCATTACAACTACATTTAATAACTCTTTATTATGTTGAGGAGTCAGAGATAACAGGAAGAAGAGAGGGAGAATGTGGGGGGGGGGGGGGAGACGGTGATGAAAAGTGCTGGGGGTGTTGGACACGGTGGCCAATAGTTTTTCCATCAACTGGGCTTGATTAAACACAAGACAATTACCCCGGTCCTCCATCCTCCACAACCAAATGAGCTGAGTGACAAGCAGCTGACATCCTCCGCCATCCATTCACTCACTCACTGGGGGGATATGGTGCACCACTGTGTGTGTGTGTGTGTGTGTGTGTGTGTGTGTGTGTGTGTGTGTGTGTGTGTGTTCATTTAATTCATATGCAAAAAATTAAAACAAAAAACTAAACATCAATGAAGCGCAAGGTCAACTTGATAGATGCATGTTCCAGGAAGATTACAGTAAACTGTTATGACTCTGGGATGGTGGACGAACTGGAAACAATGTCTGTTGATACTAGTCTGAAACAAGATAACTGAGGGAGTTGAGGAAAGCTGTGGGTCTGTGTGTGTGTGTGTGTGTGTGTGTGTGTGTGTGCGTGTGTGTGTAGGTGTGTGTGCATATGTGTTTGTGTGTGCGTGTGTGTGTGTGTGTGTGTATATGTGTATATGTGTGTGTGTGTGAGTATGTACCTGTGTGTGTGTGTGTGTGTGTGTGTGTGTGTGTGTGTGTGTGTGTGTGTGTGTGTGTGCGGGAGGCTTGTAGCTTTTACCCACCTGCTTCCCTGTGAACCCTTGGCAGATGACCTTGGTGTCCTTGTCAATGTAGAGGTGCTTCCTTGAGGCGGTGTAACAGTGCCTCGCACCATTCTGCTGCACTGCAAACCCAGAGAGAGGAGAGGAGAGGAGAGGAGAGAGTGAGACCAGGACTGATATTTTAATTTCTTGCCTCATTAGTTTTTAGTTTTCGGCTAATGGAGAGAGGTTCTCTCACTTTGTGCAATGAGGTAGTTTCTATTTTGGGGACTTTCCATATTGTAACTTTAAGGGTTATGTTCTAGACAATTTGCCTTAAAATGACCATGTTATCTTATCTCCTTCCTGATCACTGTTCTGTAAAGACTTGATAGGTTGAATCAAGCCCTTATGGTGATCAGAGGTCATTTAGAGTGTTTCCTGACCACATGGCCTGACCAGGACAATGACCCCTGACCCTGGTCATGAGGGACAGAATGCCATCCAAGACACTCAGAGGGTTAAGTTCAGCTGAGCACAAAACATTTCTTGAAACGTTCAGAGTTAAGGGTTCAAAGGAGACAGTTCTACCTGGATCTGCCCGATAAGAACACAGCTTTAAAAATGTGTCGCTATGCTGCTCCCAACTGAACACAGCCCAGGTTTGGTAACTAAGCAGTTGGCCACCTGCGAAGTCCCTGATTGATTTACTGAGTTAATCTGTTAGACTCTTGAAGGACCTGAGGGAACATTCACTCTGTTGATCATCATCAACAGTAAGTCAACATCGTCAACAGCTCCTCTGACCAGTTACACACAACTGAGTTGAACACAACTTGCTCAACACCAAGGCCAACAGAGCTCATAGGCAGGCCTAGCCTAAACCTGAGTGACTGTTCATTATGAGATAGAAGGGAGTCAATCAATGTTCATCAAGTCAGTGCAGAACTTAATACTCTACTCCAATCACCTCACCATTGAGCTTTTGTCCTTGTTTCAAAAGACAGTGAAAATGAAACCAATTCAGGTAATAATGTAATCTCTACAATTTCTACAGAATGGTTTAAATAGTGTGTGTGAGCACAGGGCTTAACACTAATCCAATGGACAAAGGCAAGCAGAGGTCCACACTGCAGGAAAAGGTTGGAGAAATGTTCTCTATAATTGCTAGAGAATAGTGAGAATAGTTTCAATAGTGTGTGTGTGTGTGTGTGTGTGTGTGTGTGTGTGTGTGTGTGTGTGTGTGTGTGTGTGTGTGTGTGTGTGTGTGTGTGTGTGTGTGTGTGTGTGTGTGTGTACTACATTCTGAAATTGCATAATGTTAGTCGCAAGACAAGTTTATTTGTTTAGCACATTTCATACAACAGGGGCAATATAAAAGTTAATAAAAAGACATGTGATTTGTATACAATTAGGAGTATTTTAAATTCAATTCTCTGAGAGACTGGTAGCCAGTGTAGAGATCTCAGGATTGGTGTAATCGTAATGTGTTCAAACGTCTTCGTTTTTGTTAGGACCCTAGCAGCGGCGTTTTGGATGAGCTGCAATTTACGAACAGCCCCCTTAGACAGGCCTGTTAGTAGACCATTACAATAATCAAGTCTACTCGAAACAAATGCATGGATGAGCTTTTCATGGTCTTGTTTGGACATGAAACCTCTCATTCTTGTTATGTTTTTCAAACTGTAGTGTTTCATTGATACAACACAAAAGTCAAGCAAGTGGCTGGATTCAAACATCAGTTAAGCCACCGTTTGTTGCCATTCTGACTGCTGTGATTAACTGTGTGTGTGTGTGTGTGTGTGTGTGTGTGTGTGTGTGTGTGTGTGTGTGTGTGTGTGTGTGTGTGTGTGTGTGTGTGTTCTGTGTGTGTGTGTTCTGTGTGTGTGTGTGTGTGTGTGTGTGTGTGTGTGTGTGTGTGTGTGTGTGTGTGTGTGTGTGTGTGTGTGTGTGTGTGTGTTGCATCACTGTCAGACAGGCAGCTGTTGGAACTGCTGCTGCACACAATTAGAACAGTGTCTTTCTAGAGCAACATGAACTATTGAGCTAAATACACTTGAGAGAAAATGAGGGGACAACGACTATTACTACTACTAGTGTGTGTACACACGTGTACACACACGTGTACACACCCACACACACACACCCACACACACACACACACACACACACACACACACACAGATATAAATGATGCGTCCAGAAATCAAACATGTGCTTATTCTGCATTCTCACAACTTCAGCTTGTTGGTAAACCAAGTGGCTTGTCAACTGACAGCTGAGGGTAGCACAGGCAGCTCCCAAAACAACAGACATGAACTGACACTACGTGTCTGGGGAGTACTTAGTATTGGATAAATGTACTTTGTCCACATTAGTAGAAGGGACAAGCTCAATCTAAAAGCCTAAAGGACACGTGGGGTCAAAGTTCAGGTCGCTCTGGCCCAGACAGTGATGAGCTGGTTGTCAGTGGGCTAGGCTAGGCTAGGCTAGCTGTCTCAGCCAGGAGACCCACGGCCGCTGCCATGGCTAAACACTGTGTGCGAAACCCCAGAATGCTTGCAGAACTCCAGCCTTTGATCAAGGTTACCAAGCAGAAACTAAACCTTAAACATATGCCCGATATGAATAATGACAGACGGTTGTTATTACTCACCCAGCAGCCTGGCAAACAACCTACTGTGCGACATCTCCGGTCATTCACCAATGACACGGGAGGCTGAAGGACCCTGGACGTCAATGCAATGGCTGACTATATATGTGCCTGATGAAAACAACAAATGTCAATGGTTGACATTTGTAAACCTAGCGAAATCATGTGGATTTACTTCAAACGCTACACGTATGACATTATTATTTATAGTTTTACAAAGCACACCACTGATAAAAAATAATACGACCAGTGAGATGAAAGTCATCCCAGGCAAAGATTCAGGGATAGCGTTAAACCACAAGGGATTCTGGGTAGTGTAGTTCCTTGACAGTTCCGAGTGAGACTTAACGCGTCTTGTACACTAGAGGGCGTAATAAGTCCATAATAAAACTCCCAAGGTTAACGCATGTGTTCGACCCCTGATAGAAGTTTGGATTACTTGTCATGACGTGTTGGTTGTAAACTATTTTGAGTGATTTTAGTTTGTACATTGCCAAAACGAATTACCCATTCATAAAGATTGTAAAATACTCTAATGCAGATTAATTTAAATCAATCAAATGTTAATTTGTATTTGTAGGACATAGCGCTTGTCAGTAAAGTAACCCAGCCTATATTCCTTTAGAGCAAGCAGAGGCACAGTGGGAGTCATTTGTCATAGGCTGTGGTTGTGTATTTTGTGCACAGGGACTTTTGCACATTTAATATTTTGATTTACATTTTTGGCATTTAGCAGACGCCTTTGTCCAAGGCGACTTTACAACAAATACGTTTGACTAAGTAAGTGAATCATCTATCCACCAGTCACAGCAGGAAAAACGAATCTATGCTATGGCCGTTGTCGTGCTAGAAGAAGGAATTATTATTATTTTATTAAATTAAATTATTTTATTTTATTAAAATAAATAATACGTTTGAATAAATATGAGGTAAAACTGAATAAATGGGCGAGTGTTCGAAAGGAAATCATTTGAGATCAACCTGATATCTGTACAACAGAAATAGCCTCGGCATAGAATAATATATTTTCTTAAACATTTAGCTGACATTCCTCCTACCCAAGCTCATGGTGATATCTGGTAATATGCAATACTGCAACTTCCCTTTTGAGTTTATATTTGTCAACCAAATGATGTATGAACAAAATAGTAAGTAAGTAGTAAGTAAAGCTTTATTTATATATAGAACCTTTCATACAAGAAATGCAGCTCAACGTGCTTTACAACAGGAATATAAGTAAGACTTCAACATCATCACCTTCCTCATCAAAAACATTTGCTATGATGATTAATGCATGGATTATAGTATACAATGGTGCATGCATGATGAAGAGCCTTATTGAGGTCCATGCTCAGAAGAAAAACAATTGCCCCGTGGAGGATTCACAATGTTCATTGTTTGTACAGTTTGTACAACAAATGTATCAAACTGGGGGTCATGAAATTGACAACTTTCTACCCATGACAGAATGCGTCTATATCCCTGACACTGTCCAATCAGATGACACCAACTCTACCAGCGTTCATTGGCTGAGCTACCGTCTGCAATTGCGTCTATTCACTAACACGTCTACGGTGTTCCTTACGTCCTTTCCGCTGTGGAGAACAGCCTGTACGCACCGGGTCAGAGCTGCGCTCCAGAAACAGCGCAATGACGTGAACGGACCTCAGGAAATATCCAACTCGAATTAACTAAGACCTGCCTTCAGATCCATTCAAGATGGTGTTAGAAACTATTTCGAGGATCATAAAAATCCAGCTTCCCGCCTACCTCAAGAAACTTCCTCTTCCAGAGACGATCGGTGGATTTGCGAGGTTAACAGGTAATTATCAGGCTTCAATGTTCCAGTGGTGAAACAGGACAGACAGAGTGCACCAAGGTCTCATGCATGCACGGCTAAAACAACCTCCAGCCAGCTCCAGAGAGTCCAATGGCATGCTGCTGTTTCAATAGATCTATTGTCGGGGGGTTTCTGCAACTGTGTGGCTGTGCGTAAATGTGTCCAACACTGCACTTCCTCAAATGGAACAAAGTTCCTTATTAGTGCAAGTCAAATGAGTTTCTATGACAAGCATGCACTTTCAGAACCTTTTCTATTCTACTCTGTAACTGTATCACATTGTATCATAACTGCAGCGTTTTGAAGATTTGAGGTTAAAAGTTTTGCAACATTTCCTCCCTGGTGATAAAGTCTGCCCTGTGATTGTCTTGAACTTGAGTAACACCATTACAATCACAACATGTGAAATGAAAGCTTTAAAAACATATATAGCCTCATTAGTTTGCTGAGCAGCTTGACAGCTAGACAGCACTGATTCAACTCTGTTGACTTTAACCTAATCTAATCTAATCTAATCTAATCTGTCACATCAAGATTCTCTGCAGCAGTTCTCAGTATTCAGTCATTCAGAAACCCAACTGTTTTACTGGTGAAAGGGGGAGAAAGTCCCCCATGTAAAGAAACCCAGCAGGAGTGGCCTTATAGTTTGTTAGGTCATGTAATTGTTTTTTGTTGTCTTGTCTGAAACAGCTGATATAACTTGGTGTCATGTAGGCTAACAATAACAAACCCTCGGACCATATTAGTCATATAGACTCCTCACAGTTAGGAAGAGGGGTGAAGATGCCACCTCAGTGGGCAATCACGTGTATTGTGTGGACCACAGATCTTCTTCTCAACCCTCCCTCCCCTGCATGATGTCCCCCCCCCCCTCTTCTACAGCCTTCTGAGTTAGGTCAAGAGGAGACGAGGAGCTCACAGTCTGATGCATGTCTGTTAAACCTCTGGCATTAACGTACAGGCCCTCTGAAAATGAACATGGGTGAAAGTAAGATATGACACAAGCGTCTGAGGTACCTCAGATGACACTCTCACAGGACACACTCTCTTTCTCTTGACCTTTAAGGTGAACAAAAACACACGCCCTATGGAAAGTGTCGGATTGGGCCTAAAAATAGTTGTAAAGTCAGTGCTGAGCTGGGCCTGCATAGCCGGCAAGCCTGTGTGGGAACTGACATTCTGAGGGTAGCAGTGGCACTAAGATTGATGGTTACTCCTGTGGCAATCCATGCTGAGGAATGAAGACATAGTAACATTATAATATACTGTGATACAGAGACATGCAAATCTATAGGTGATACATGAAATTACTGGAATAATTGCTGCTGTTGCTTCGAGGCATAGAAGCGCAATTACCGTAAAAAGTTTTGGAATTCAGTGTAGCTTTGAAGTTAAAAACCTGCCTGAAGTGGAAAAAGTGCAGTTTTTTTTTTCAGTGTGTTTTTCTGTCTTTTTAATGTTTTCTCAGTGCAAAATGACAAATCAAGTCATCATTTCCCCTACAGGGATTAGAGACACAGCTTCAAGGATGAACGCTTCATTAAATTCTCTGTGGTTTTTTCAGGATTATTTGATGGCATTTGCGTTTAATCTATAATGGGATTAGCATTCTTCCATGTGAATCCCCCTTTTTAATGAAAAAAAGCGTTTTTAATCGCCCTGAGAGTCTGATTCCAGGCCCTACAGTCTGTCATAACTGATGGTGTACTGTGTCACATGATCCTGCGTTGGCCTCTCCAACCTGTAGTAGTGTAAGTAGTAGTAAGTAAACTGAGCCTGATGGCCCTTAGGCGGCAGGAGCCTATCTCCTGTTTCCGTAGCGTGAGGCGGCTTGATGTACAAGTACACCCCTGTCGCAGGGTCTTACCCCCCCCAATCCAACCCTTAATGCTGAGTGCCAAGCAGGGAGGCATTGGGTACCATTTTTATAGTCTTTGGTACAACCTGGCCAGGGATCGAACTCACAATCTCCCAACCTCAGGGCGGACACTCTAACCGCAAAGCCACTGAGCTGATCTCTCCCACCTGTGGAGTCGACGCTGGTCTACCCCAAGCTCAACCAGTAGCATTGATGAGATTCTTAAGCCTGAGTCGACCTCCTCCAAGACTCCTGATTGGATCCGTGTGTGTAAGCAGCGGCATGTCGAAGCTTTGTCTTGCTCTCTCGGTGTGGCCTTTTAGCATGTTTCTCTGACCGAACACCCCCAGATGGAATGCTGGGGGAACCAATAGGATGATCAACCAATCAGACCACTCTTACTTACCACTCTTCCTGTCCTGATGAAGGGGTGCGTCTCAGTCGTCTAAAGTAGCTTCCCTCTCCTTATATCCTCACTTTAATCTGCGTTGATCTGAGAACACACGCTAGGCGAGGCGGGGGGGGGGGTGAGAGTCATATAGAGGATGCTGACCAATTTAGCTCTCGCCAGGCCAGCCCCTTTATACCAGTGCAAATGAAAGACAAGACAAGACAAGACAAGGACACAACTGTAGACTATTGAGATGTAGCCATGTCATGAACGGTCATATCCTACAGTCACTAGTCAGCTTTTCTTATGCTTGTGTGTGTGTGTGTGTGTGTGTGTGTGTGTGTGTGTGTGTGTGTGTGTGTGTGTGTGTGTGTGTGTGTGGAAGTGGGTTGCGCGTTTGACTACAGCCTAGAAGAGGCCTTTCTTACCAAAGTTGTGAAGTACCATCCACTCAAAGATGCCATTGTACAGCTTGGGTACAAATGTAAATTATTAGTGTTTATATTTGGAAGCCTTGGTAATGTCCACAGACTAGTCGTCAGGGGGTTGCAGATGGCAGGAATTCCCAAGCCTAAAGCAAAGGCCTTGGCAAAATTCTGCTCAATATCTGCAATAATTGGCAGCCGCCACATATGGAGGAGACGCTGCTACCTGTACCCATAAACAGATTTAAAGCTTGAATTATCGAGTGTCCTATGCTGGTGCAACTAATACTGTTTGTGTTCAAGAATTTTATTGTAAAATGTGAACGCAAATAAAGATATTAAATGTGTTTGTGTTTGTGTGTGTGTGTCTGTGTGTGTGTGTGCGTGTGTGTGTGTGTTCCATCCCTCCAGTCTCTGAGTGGTTGAGGTTGCTGCCTCTCCTGGGTATCTTGGCCCTCCTGGGTTACCTGACCATCCGGCCGTTCCTGCCCAAAAAGAAGAAGCAGAGGGACAGCCTCATCAACCTGAAGATCCAGAAGGAGAACCCCAAGGTGGTCAACGAGATCGACATCGAAGACCTGAAGAGCACCAACGTCTGCTACTGTCGCTGCTGGCGCTCCAAAACTGTAAGTGTTGGACAGACGATGTGGCGGGGGGGAAACGGAAAGATTAAACACCGATGGTGAACTGTCTTAATATGTAGTGCAGCTTCCTTGAATCGACTGTATCATTCGTCAACGTCACGTTAGTCTTTAAGGGTGAGTTCAATGTGCTTCAATTTAAAGTCTGATGGTGTCTTAATTACCTTGAAAGTAGTCTTTGGTGCCAGGAGAAGTTAACAAAAAAAACAATGGGAGTCAAAAAAATGTGTGGTCACAATCACCTGAAATGAACTCTGGCTAGGGTGGCTAAGTTACTTTGAGATGATTTAGCCACAAATGTTAAACTTATTATTACTCACTTATTACTTATTTGTATTTGTTCTCCAATTCATATAGGTTGTTTTTGTGTTTATCTAAACAACTCTAAACCGTGGTAAAGTTTCCCCTGGCCCATAGACTACTTTCAAGATGAGGAACCATCTGACCAAAAAATGTAAAAGGATTGAACTAGCCCTTTAAGACGAAAGACTAGATGGTTTAACATCTCCCCAGCCGGTCCCCAAACCAATCCCTTCACCCCCTATCCCTCAGGTTAGGCCCTTAATCTCCCTTGATCAGTATAAGAGGATTGGAGAGGTGTCAGCATGGTAGTAATCTATTTGCCTAGCATTCTGGAATAATCGCCATTATCTACCCGGTCATCTCTTAGAAGCAATGGGTGGCCAGGGCAGAGGGATTGTTTTGGGATGGGTATTATCTGTAAGACCATGGAACTGTGAAATGAAACATTCAGACCACCTCATACTGTTTTAGGTTGTTTGCAGTTTAGTCTTCCCATTCTAACAGTCTTTTGAGGTCAATAGATGAGCTCTCCGCACCGCCTCCTAGTCCTCAGCTAATATTCTGAATGTGTTTCCTGTTGCAGTTTCCTGTTTGTGACAAATCCCACATAAAGCACAACGAGCTGACAGGAGACAACGTGGGTCCTCTCATACTCAAGAAGAAGATCCTATAATCTGCGGTACCATGACACTCTAAGGGGGGGGGGGCGGCCATCTCACTCGCCCCCCTCCCCCAGACAGTCTCTAGTTCTTTTTACGAAGATGTGTCTATATTTTAGGTAAAAGGCCTATTTTTATTGCTTTTGTATTCTGCCAAGTCTTCATACTTTTTGTTTTCAGTTATGACATTTGCCGTATTCTTGCTGCCTACGAAATGTTGTTGGAACGTTAACTTGAGAATATGAAATCAAAGGTTCTCCCATTATGAGCGCGTTTGTGAATCTGTTATTTTTTTCCCTCAACCAAGCCAATAATGTGCAATAACAGAAATACGTTTTTACAATCTCTTGAGGGTGTAGCCTGGTTAAAACTGTCACTTCTTTTCTTTCTCATCTCCTTTGGCTAACGTCTTGTAGAGCAGCCATTTTCAGTACCTCTAGCTGTCTGGGTCTCCTGTAGCTCAGCTCTCTTGTTCAAAGCAACAGTAAATCCTGGTCTCCTTGGAAACGGTGCTCAGTTCCAAACCATTAGGACCAATTGGAGGGACTTGAATTTGAATCACCACGGTGAACGACTTTACAACCATTTTTCTTTTTGCAATTTCATGGTTATAAGTCTTTTTTTATTGCCCTTTTTCAAACTTACTGTACTGTATGCTTGCTGTGTGTTCAACACACACACTCGCAGGATGTGAAATATTCTTTAAATTATTGTGTGTATGGGACATTACTTTTACTTTGCAATTTAATTTCACCTTGTTCATAAGCCTTAAAACATGCCTTAATTGTGTTTGTCTTATTGTGTCCTCGTATTCAAACCTGAATATCTTAAGACATTTCAGAGCATTTCACCCTAAAGGGCTCTGCACACAGCGTGCGATTTCTGTTGCGCGTCAACGTTCCATTTTGAAGTTTGAATGGAAGTCTATGAGAACATCGTAAAACATCGCATCCCAATGCACACAGCGTGCGATGCAATTTCTGTTGTATGTTCTCATAGACTTCCATTCAAACTTCAAAATGGAATGTTGACGCGCAACAGAAATCGCACGCTGTGTGCAGAGCCCTTAAGGTATTCTATCCTGTGAGTACTCTTGTTGTTATCTAGAACTTTCTCCCAAAACGTCAATGTCCCTATGGAGATTTGAAGTTGAATCACTTTTTTTTTTGTCTATCAACTTTAATAGATACTGTATTGTCTGTTGTCAGATTGACTTTGCAGTCACACATTAGATGTGCAGCAAAGATTCTTAACTCACACTAACAATATATATTGTGATCCGATCCTTACGTTACTATATTTTCATAATAATGTTGTACACCCATACAGCCTTGCCCATGGGTTTTTGTAAAATACAAAGTTGACCTGAATTTGTTGAGTCATTATTTGCAGAAGCTATTAAATATCATATCATATATCATATCTGAAGGTATTTGAAGGAGACATCTCTCAAGTGTATAAGCTGTTCTGAAGGCTACTATACAGCAGAGAGGCAGAAGTGAACCCCTCTATTTATACTGCTGTTTCACTCTCTGCCATATCCTGCAACTGTCGCCCACCAACACCAGTCAACATTTACATGTGATTTACATTCCAGAACATCACCCAGAACCAGGCAGCTACGCTCTCTCATGACAATGACCGTGAAACCCAACCCTTAGAGAACAGGGCGCTTTAGTGATAACTGATCATGAGATATGACCACATTACAGGACGATATGATCAATTCAACCATTCACATTGAGCATTACAGTTGAAACATTTGTGAGTATTTTCAATTGTATTGCTAAAATATCAAAGAAAATATACAGGACACAATAAATACATAGCGTGAGATTCTACTTTTGTGGGATGAACAGTTTGGACCAGGAATATCAGGGAGAAGTCTTAATCTTTATTGTTGCATGAATTTATTGCAGTATGATTGTAGTAGTACAACAGTACAGTGGACATATACATGTTCTGACTAGCTGTGCAGCTAGCCTTCTCTATTCTAGTTTTAAACAGGAACACAGCTCTGGTCCTCTAGTCAGGGGATAGGAGACAACCTCATCTGACCTGTCTGGGCAGTTTAGTGGTGAACAGTAGGGGTGTAACGGATCGCCCCCCACGGTTCGGCACGCATGTGTACCGCGGATCAATAGGCTAGGTGCACGATCTCCCTACTTCCTGAAAGGCAGCTGGTATGAACATATCCTGTCTCACTCTATTGGTTTAATTGATTAATCAGCTGTGCGGTAAACTGTTGGAACACTGATTAATCTGTAAAATCTGTAAAAACACCACTTTTATTATGTGAAAAAACCCAACAACATTCAAGATGTCAAAACTGGTAATATATATATATATATATATATATATATATATATATATATATATATATATATCAGTTTTGACATCTTGAATGTTGTTGGGTTTTTTCACATAATAAAAGTGGTGTTTTTACAGAATTCAAGGAAAAAGCTGTTTTTATAAAAAATAAAAATGTTTTGTGTTGATCCGAAAAATTATCCGATCCGTGACTCAAAAACCGTGACCCGATCCGATCCGTGAGTTAGGTGATCCGTTACACCCCTAGTGAACAGCCTTGTGAGACAGGCCACAGGTCAGAAAGGGTAACCTAGGAGACCGTATAACCGATACCTCGTCGTCTAACTAAAAGGTCACCTGCCAACCCCATACCTTCTCATACTTTTCCGCTCCACAAATCACACTCATATGACCCATATGATGTAACTATCCTGATTGTGTTCATATATTCATTCTTACAATCTATAAATACTATAATCTTGCTGCTGAAAACACAACCTATTATACAACAGGCCATAAAAAAAATCTCTAAATTCACTGCACAATGAATTCAGTAAGAAAATCAAAATAACATAATAATCATTAAAAAAACAAACACATTATCAATGGTCAAGAATGAAAACACGTGACTGGTTCCCACCTGTCTTTTAAAAACATTGGTTTTATAGAATATGGCTCGTAAATGTGTGATTATGTCAGCGACATTGATTTTTACGTGACTATGGTCCGTTGATTTTCGCCTCCCGTCACACGAAGTCATCTTTAGTGCGAAGCACGAACAACAGTGTGCATGCTTCGCTTGAAACATACGACACAGTGGAATAATAAATAAACCCAGGTCTTTCTTTTTGTCCTGGGTCTGCGTCCTACACCTGCTAACCACTACGTACCGTGTAACGGTTTATACAACACACTTCTTCTCATATAAATACACACAGAACAACATCAGCAGCTGTCGAGAACGTGATGCGGAAGGCCTAAAAAGACTAGACAAACGCTTATTCCGAGTCTGTGTGCACACCAGGGCCGCGTCCTAAACTTCACATCTGATGTCAACGTTTTTCAGCCAATCCCCTGTTGACATCCAGGTATGATTCAAACCTAACTTTGAAACACACACACACACACACAAACACCCAAATTGGGGACTCTTTACCACACAAATGTGACAATGTGACTAGACTGTGTGTATACAGGTCTGTGTACAATATGAACACACAAAATGACTAACGGTCCAAAGCAACACATTCTATTGGCTCCACAAGACGAAACCACGTTAATAAAGAGGATGTGTGTCGATCAGTAGTGAGTTGTGAGTTGTGGTACTGGGCTACAATGGAGTCCAGTGCAGATGCTTGGAAATACAGTCGGTCGTCTGTTGGTTGAATGGCGGCTTGAGCTCGAGTGGCTGGAAACTACCATTGGCTATAAATACATGGAGTGGATGACCTGTCCATGCAGGACTTCACACACCAAGGACGCACACTCGCACACTCTCTCACACACACACACACACACACACACACACACACACACACACACAAAACAGAGGGCATGAAATAAGTGCCATCAGATGACCTGAGGAAAGTCCCTCAGTCCAAAGAAGGGGAACTTAGAACCTGTAAAAACTCTCTCTCTCTCTCACACACACACACACACACACAAACACACACACACACATAACAGAGGTATGAAATAAGTGCCGTCAAAAGACCTGAAGAAAAGCCCCTCTGTCTGAAGAAGGGGAGCACCGGAAACTGGAAAATCGGCGCCCATCTTCCCTTTGATAAAGCGTTGTGTCACGTCCTCTTTGGTGCGGTGTAGTTCCTGGGGCAGCGGTCCGGGGGGGGGTCACAGGGTACTCTCGTAGGTGACGGGGGTGTCAGACAGACCTTTGTCCCCCTCGCCTGGAGGTCATGCAGAGAGAGTGAGGGTAGATGAGGCTTCAAAAATAAGAGGTTAGGGGTGAAATAGACACAGACACAGACAGACACAGACAGAGACACAGACAGACACACACTAGGGTTGGGCGGTATACAATTGTTGACACCGTTAAACCATCCCCAAATGTTACCACGGTATACAGTATTTACCACGTTATTAGAAGTCACTTTCAAATGATGAATTTGTGACAGCGGCTAGCGAAAGGTGGAAGTTTGCAAGGTCGTTTTTCTATTTCTTTTTTTACAGATTTCTTTCAGTTGAAGAAGATATGCTTATTCGAATGCCGGTACACCTCAATTCAACTAGCGGATGAATCGCCATGACAACACTCACCCGAGGACAAAGCACAGAACGTGTTTACGGCGGACGAGGAGAAGCGCTCACGTTGACACGCGATTATGATCGCTTCTAAATAGTCTTTTTTTGACAGGTTATTTATTTGACAAATGACATTGTTTACAAAAGGTTCTGTCATCACTTTCTTAGCGTCTTCAACCACACAGACAGTGGTGCTGGACAAATACACTGAAGGTGTTTATTATACAGTATATATGCTCACATTGCCCAGCAGAATTTATTTTTATGACTGTATTGAAATGGACACTGTTGTCATTTTCAAATACCGCGGTATACCGTATTACCACCCAACCCTAACACACACACACACACACACACGCACACACACACACACACACACACACACACACACACACACACACACACACACCCACACACACACACCCCCTCACACCCACACACACACACACACACACACACACACACACCCAGAGAGGGTTGTGGTATCTCAATATCACTAGTACTATAGTAAAATAAATGTTGCCCTCCACACACAGAGGCAACAAGAACACCATTGTGTCTGTGATAGAGTACACTGTGATGTGGTAAACAAAGGTACAGCCATGCAAATCACCACTTCCCTGCTGTGTCCTTCCAAACACAGAGAGCCTGTGTTGACAAGACTATCTCTTTGCTGGTGCGGGTGAGTGTTACGACTGCATCACCAGAGCACACTGCTGTGTGTGTACAGGTCTATGTGACTAGACTGTGTGTGTAGGTCTATGTGACTAGACTGTGTGTGTAGGTCTATGTGACTAGACTGTGTGTGTACAGGTCTATGTGACTAGACTGTGTGTACAGGTCTATGTGACTAGACTGTGTGTGTACAGGTCTATGTGATTAGACTGTGTGTGTGTGTACAGGTCTATGTAACTAGACTGTATGTGGTGTTACTTGTACACTTCCTATCATAATGCTCTTGTTTTCTCATCCATTTTGTTTTATTCATCAGTCATATCAGTAGATAGTTCTCTATCTTAAAACAAGATAATATTTGTGTGTGTGTGTGTGTGTAACGTTTGCAGGAAAAGTGCTATACAAATATATAGTTATTATTATTATTATTATTATTATTATTATTATTATTATTATTATTATATGCATGCCTACCATAAGTTCATAAGTGTATACCAAACTTGTGTATGTGTGTGTGTGTGTGTGTGTGTGTGTGTGTTACTCTGTGTGCGTGTCTCTGTGTGTGTTACTCTGTGTGCGTGTGTGTGTATGTGTTACTCTGTGTGCGTGTGTGTGTGTATGTGTTACTCTCTGTGTGTGTGTGTGTGTGTGTATCTCTATATGTGTGTGTGTGTGTGTGTTTCTCTCTCTCTCTCTGTGTGTGTGTGTGTGTGTGTGTGTGTGTGTGTCTCACCCCAGGCGTTGGGGTTCTTGGGTCTCTGCAGCAGGCGGGGTCCCGTCAGGCCGATGACCAGCGCTCCCACGGGGGCGGTCAGCAGGATGGAGAGCACCGCCACCGTCAGCACGTCCATGCCGTACCTCTGCAGCACCGCATCCTCCTGCGGCACCCCATCCTCCCGCAGCCGCGCCATGTCCAACGCTGTGGAGCCGATGGCTGCCTGGGGGGGGGGGGGGGGGGGGGGGGAATAGGAGCACGCGTCAACACCACAGGAGTTACACACACGCGCACACAGACAGATTAACACACGCGCACACACACACACAAACACAGAGTAATGCACACAGAGTAACACACACACACACACTCACTCACACGCATGTATGTTACACATACACGCACACACAAATACAAACTTTTAACTTTACTGGAAGACATGGTGCATCTGATTTCTCCAACCTTTTCCTGCAGTGTGAACCTGTGCTTGCCTTTGTCCATTGGATTAGTGTTAAGCCCTGTGCTCACACACACTATTTAAACCATTCTGTAGAAATTGTAGAGATTACATTATTACCTGACTTGGTTTCATTTCCACTGGGTCTTTAGAAACAAGGACAAAAGCTCAGTGGTGTGGTGATTGGAGTAGAGTATTAAGTGCTGCACTGACTTGATGAACATTGATTGACTCCCTTCTATCTCATAATGAACAGTCACTCAGGTTTAGGCTAGGCCTGCCTATGAGCTCTGTTGGCCTTGGTGTTGAGCAAGTTGTGTTCAGTACTGGTCAGAGGAGCTGTGGCCAACTGCTTAGTTACCAAACCTGGGCTGTGTTCAGTCGTTAGTTACCAAACCTGGGCTGTGTTCAGTCGTTAGTTACCAAACCTGGGCTGTGTTCAGTTGTTAGTTACCAAACCTGGGCTGTGTTCAGTTGTTAGTTACCAAACCTGGGCTGTGTTCAGTTGTTAGTTACCAAACCTGGGCTGTGTTCAGTTGTTAGTTACCAAACCTGGGCTGTGTTCAGTTGTTAGTTACCAAACCTGGGCTGTGTTCAGTTTGGAGCAGCATAGCCACACGTTCTTAAAGCTGTGTTCTTATCGGGCAGATCCAGGTACAACTGTCTCCTTTGAACTCTGAACTCTGAACGAAGAAATGTTTCCTGCTCAGCTGAACTTAACCCTCTCTGTATGTCAGGATGTCATCCCTCCATCATGACCAGGGTCAGGGGTCATTGTCCTGGTCAGGCCATGTGGTCAGGAAACACTCTAAATGACCTCTGATCAACATAAGGGCTTGATTAAGGGTTTAACACCCAGATTCAACCTATCAAGTCTTTACAGAACAGTGATCAGGAAGGAGATAAGATAACATGGTCATTTAAGGCAAATTGTCCACTAAATAGTCCGAAATAATATCCTGAAATGACTTCATTGCACAAAGTGAGAGCACCTCTCTCCATCAGCCTAAAACTAAAGATTAATGAGGCAGGAAATTAAAAAACCAGCCCTGGTCTCACTCTCTTCTCCTCTCCTCTCTCTGGGAACCCATTTTCACATTTTACATTTTAACCATTTAGCAGACGCTTTTACCACTTAAGTCACTTAAGTGATTTACAGTTAGAGATGACAGGGACAGTCTCCCTGGAGTAACTTAGGGCTGAGTGCCTTACTCAAGGGTACACTAGTGGTAGGTGTCCCCAGGTGGGATTTGAACTCATGGCCTTCTGATCACCAGTCCAACTCACTATCCACTCGGCCACCACTACCCCTAATTAACCACTACCCCTAACTAACTACTACCCCTAACTAACCACTAACCCTAACTAACCACTAAATCTAACTAACCACTACCCCTAACTAACCACTACCTCTAACTAACCACTAACCCTGACTAACCACTACCCCTAACTAACCACTAACCCTGACTAAGCACTACCCCTAACTACCCACTAACCCTAACTACCCACTAACCCTGACTAACCACTACCCCTAACTAACCACTAACTAACCACTACCCCTAACTAACCACTAACTAACCACTACCCCTAACTACCCACTACCCCTAACTACCCACTACCCCTAACTACCCACTAACCCTGACTAACCACTACCCCTAACTAACCACTACCCCTAACTACCCACTACCCCTAACTACCCACTACCTCTAACTACCCACTACCCCTAACTACCCACTAACCCTGACTAACCACTACCCCTAACTACCCACTAACCCTGACTAAACACTACCCCTAACTAACCACTAACTAACCACTACCCCTAACTAACCACTAACTAACCACTACCCCTAACTACCCACTACCCCTAACTACCCACTACCCCTAACTACCCACTAACCCTGACTAACCACTACCCCTAACTAACCACTACCCCTAACTACCCACTACCCCTAACTACCCACTACCCCTAACTACCCACTACCCCTAACTACCCACTAACCCTGACTAACCACTACCTCTAACTAACCACTAACTAGCCACTACCCCTAACTAACCACTAACCCTGACTAACCACTACCTCTAACTAACCACTACCCCTAACTAGCCACTACCCCTAACTAGCCACTACCCCTAACTAACCACTAACCCTGACTAACCACTACCCCTAACTAACCACTAACTAACCACTACCCCTAACTAGCCACTACCCCTGACTAACCACTACCTCTAACTAACCCCTACCCCTAACTAACCACTAACCCTGACTAACCACTACCTCTAACTAACCCCTACCCCTAACTACCCACTACCCCTAACTAACCACTAACCCTGACCAGGACCAACACCAGGGACCCAGTTGTTCAAAACCTTTAATCTGGATCAGAATGACCCTGATTCTTTTTTTTGCTTTTACCCAGGATCAGATCGAGCTGGGCTGATTTCTCCACGATACGACTCAAAGTCCAGCCAGATAAGATCTGATCCTGGATAAAAGCA
The DNA here is from genome assembly GCF_963989245.1 of Nansenia antarctica. NCBI lineage: Eukaryota > Metazoa > Chordata > Actinopteri > Argentiniformes > Microstomatidae > Nansenia > Nansenia antarctica. Next base: position 56,389,723 of record NC_137676.1, read on the forward strand.
AAAAAAGAATCAGGGTCATTCTGATCCAGATTAAAGGTTTTGAACAACCGGCCCAGGCCCTGGTCAGGTCATGTGGAAAAAGAAAAAACCTAAAAACTTTCCTGTCAGTTAGGCATTTTGATTCATTTGTTTCCTCCCTAGTTCAGCAGGTTTTGCGTTCTGAGGGCTGGTACCTGTACGGTGGCCTTGGGCACCCACGCCAGGGCGATGAACACCTTCTCCTTGAAGTTGAAGCCGGCCCACAGCACACACACGTAGGTGAAGAGCACCCGCACCACCAGGGCGATGCACAGAGTGGCGATTCCCAGGCCTGAGGACATGGAGAGGTGGAGTTACAACACACACACATACATTTTTATACATTTGTTTTTTTTTCAGATTTTATCCCTTTTTCACCCAATTTGGTATCCAATTGAACCCAACCTAGCATCCAATTATCCCCTGCCTATTGCGTAGGATCCGCCGCACGACCCCGTGGCCGGCAGCCCCAGAGGAGATCGCCAGGCAGACTAGCTGTCTGGCTCCTCGAGCCCAGCACCGTTATTCCGGCACCCCAGGGGCGCTGTTGCGCGACGGATCCTTGTCCGGAAATAGTCCTATACCGCCCTCTGGAGCGGCCGCTCAATATGCCGCTCCCTGTGTGCCTCGGCCATATCCGGGTCTGGCGAGACCGGGATTCGATCCCAGTCCCCGGTGGGCAGCTTGCACTAGTGGCTAGTGCTTAGACCGCTACGCCACCGCGGGGCACACACATACATTTTAAATGCTTTATTTATGTCCACATAAATACAGAGTGCATTAAGGACATAAACACTATCAGTGCAGTCAGTTCATTGGG
>NC_137676.1:56395560-56450560 GCF_963989245.1 Nansenia antarctica
AGAGAGGAAGAGAGAGAGAGAGGGAGAGAGAGAGGGAGAAAGAGAGGAAGAGAGGGAGAGAGAGAAGGAAAGAGAGAGAAAGAGAGAGACAGAGAGAGAGAGACAGAAAGAGAGAGGGAGAGAAAGAGAGAGGGAGAGAGAAAGAGAGAGACAGGGAAAGAGAGAGAGAGACAGAGAGAGAGAGACAGACAGAAAGAGAGAGGGAGAGAGAGAGAGAGACAGACAGAAAGAGAGAGACAGAAAAAGAGAGTCAGAGAGAGAGAGAGACAGACAGAAAGAGAGAGGGAGAGAGATAGAGAGAGGAGAGAAGGAGAGCTGTACCCAAGTATGAAGCCCCATATCCAGGGCAGTCCCATGAGGAAGTGGGAGACCAGGGCGATGGTGCAGGCCTCCACGACGCACGGCCCCACGCCCAGACGCAGACACACCAGACTCAGCTTCTTCAGAGCCTGACGACACACACACACAGACACACACACACACACACAGACACACAGACAGACACACACGCACACACAGACACACACACACACACACACACACACACACACACTACATTATTAATCATGTGTCTATTATCTTCCTGCTATCCTGGCAACATTCAATGATTAAAAGAGAAACAAAACCCTTCAGAGGATGAAGAGGCGTTGCCCCCGGGGGGGAGGGGGGGGGTTGGACCTGCCCCCGGGGGGGAGGGGGGGGTTGAGTGACATACCGAGCCGTCCAATCCCAGGCCTGCTCGGGCCAGAATGACGGCCAGGGCGATGTTCCTCAGGGAGGCCGACCACCGGTTGTCGATGTAGACGGCGTCCGTTACCACGGGGATGTTCCTCAGCGTGAACCCCATTAGCAGCATTCCTGCAGAGAGGGAGGGAGAGGGAGAGAGGGAGGGAGGGAGGGAGGGAGAGAGAGGGAGGGAGGGAGAGAGGGAGAGAGGGAGAGAGAGGGAGGGAGGGAGGTAGAGAGGGGGGGAGGGAGGGGGCGATAGAGAGAAAAGGAGAGAGAGAGAGGGGGAGGGAGAGAGACAGAGAGAGAGAGGGAGGGAGGGAGAGAGAGGGAGATAGACAGAGAGAGGGAGGGAGAGGGAGAGAGGGTGAGGGAGGGAGAGAGAGAGAGAGGGATGGAGAAGGAGAGAGAGAGACAGAGAGAGAGAAAAAGACAGAGAGAGAGAGAGAGAAAAAAAGACAGAGAGAGATACACTTTTATCAACAAGAGAGGTGTTTGTCTTTGGAGTCTTTCTCACACAGCAGGAGGGTAACATACCTAACTCTAACTGTTGTTCTGGAGACATGACCGCTTCAGAGAGGCAGAGTGGAGACATATCAGCCTACCTGTGGCTACGATATCACCACCACCCACAGATGTGATCAAATGGCAAGAAATAAACCTCCCTTCTTGTGTAACGGTTGCCTGGGAAATGGTGCTTTCCCCCCCCAGGGCTAAGCTATACCATGTTCTGTTTATCAGAGAGGCCTCTGTTGTCTCTGGAGATCTCAGAGATGAAGGCAGAAGGCAGAATGCCTTCAAGCAAAGATAAGATGGTGGAAATCAACAGCCCTTGTTTCACAGTGGGCTTTCTATGGAAGTTGAAGTCCAATGTGAAAAGTAATTGGCTTCAACGGTCGATAAGATCAATGAAATAAAGACAACACAGACGCTGTGAAACAAGTCTCCAACCAGTTGGGGGGGGGGGGGGAGATTACAGGGGTGTCTGACTGTTTGGTTATTAGTTAAAAGGAAAAGCTTTAAGACCGGGAACGAAGGGTACCGAAATGAAATTCCGGCTTCAGTTCAGTGCTAATACCTCCTCCCTCTGCGACCCTCGACCCACGCCAGAACAGTGGTTCAAACATCGCAGGCCGGGCTTTGAACTGGACCAGGAACGTTTTTTGGGGAAAACTCTTTTTGGGGTTTCGAAAAGAAACAGGGGGGGGGGGACAGAAACAAACTATGAAGGTTCCGGAATCAAAGATTCACCAGTGTTTTCTTTCTCTGTCCGTCATCATCTCCTTCTTGAACTGTGCTGTAAATGAAGGGATGGTTCTGTCTAGATGAAGGGCTGGTTCTGTTGTCTAGATGAAGGGATGGTTCTGTCTAGATGAAGGGATGGTTCTGTCTAGATGAAGGGCTGGTTCTGTTCTGTCTAGATGAAGGGCTGGTTCTGTTCTGTCTAGATGAAGGGCTGGTTCTGTTGTCTAGATGAAGGGCTGGTTCTGTTGTCTAGATGAAGGGCTGGTTCTGTTGTCTAGATGAAGGGATGGTTCTGTCTAGATGAAGGGCTGGTTCTGTTGTCTAGATGAAGGGATGGTTCTGTCTAGATGAAGGGCTGGTTCTGTTCTGTCTAGATGAAGGGCTGGTTCTGTTGTCTAGATGAAGGGATGGTTCTGTCTAGATGAAGGGCTGGTTCTGTTCTGTCTAGATGAAGGGCTGGTTCTGTTCTGTCTAGATGAAGGGATGGGTTCTGTTCGAGTTTGTTCCATTGTTATCGTCTTTGGGCTGCTCAGTGCAGAGGAGAACACAGGGGATTTTGGGCCGGCTCTCTATCCGTTTGGGTCCACGGGGCTGCCGTATTTTATTACAAAAAAAAGAAAAGAAACTGCAGTATGAATAAGCCTTGTACTGAACACCAACAGGGATGAAATCATCTGTTCTCCCTAGAGTTGTTGAACCCAAGTTTCAAGTTTCACTGATACGGCCGTTTTCATAAATAAAAAAAAACAACGATTTGACGACGCCCGTTCTCATATTGTGATTCGACCTGTTCTCTCTCTCCTTTCCTCTCCTCTATATTCCCTTCGTTCATTGTTGCAAGCGTCCGTAACAGGTGTAATAGTGGTGTACTACACGTCAGGGGCATGGCGTTGTATTGTGTTCTGCTATCCAGAACAATAGACGCTGATGAAGGAGTCACATTTGAGTGTATAGTAAACAACCGCTATGGGGGTTGTAGTGTGGGAACACACAGGTGTGTACAGTGTGTATGTGTGTGTGTGTGTGTGTGTGTGTGTGTGTGTGAGTGAGTGTATGTGTGTGTGTGTGTGTGTGTGTGTGTGTGTGTGTGTGTGTGAGTGAGTGTATGTGTGTGTGTGTGTGTGTGTGTGCGAGTGAGTGTATATATGTGTGTGTGTGTGTGTGTGTGTGTGTGTGCGTGTGTGTGTGTGTGTGTGTGTGTTGAATCTGGTTTATCAGCAGAGCGGGCCACCACTCCCATGTGTCCTGGCAGAGTGTTTCCAGGGTACAGGGACAGGCTGAGTCATCAGACTCGGGGAAGGATCGTGACGAGACTCGGTCCACCATCTCTGCCCCGTTACCACGGATACAGTATGTACCGTAGGGCAGGCTATCACCCTGGTGAGGTCCGTCCCGCCTCCATAACCACCTGACACACACACACTTGGTAAAACGCGACTGGTAAAAAACGCACAGACAGACACACACACGCGCCCGCGCGCGTACACACACGCACACACGTACACACACTCACTCACACTCTCACACACACACACACACACACACGTACACACACTCACTCTCACACTCACGTACTCACACTCTCACTCTCACTCTCACTCTCACTCTCACTCTCACTCTCACTCTCACTCTCACACACACACCCACATTCTCTCTCTTGTGAGCGGTGCTTACCGAGCAGCGGGGGGAAGGGGGGCAGGTTGGGCAGGCGGATGAGGCCCACCAGCTTGCCCCCCGTGACGGAGCAGATGAAGAGCACCGTGATGCCGAACAGGTTCCCCCCAGGGAGACACTCCTTCTCTGTGACCGACCACACCACCCCGAACAGCACCGCCGCCAACAGGACTGGAGAGAGGAGGTGTGTGTGCACAGGCAGGGATAAGAGTCAGTACTTGGCAGCTTCTAAAGACTCCCATACTGTTAGGCTACAGGAAATGACATTAAAATGTTGACATTTTGACAGTTTGGCCGTTTAGCAGACGCCTTTAGACGCCGAAGCGACTTACAACGAGTACGTTTGACTAATTAAGTGAATCGTCTATCTGTCAGTCATAGCAGGAAGAAGTATTACTGTAATCTATGCTCAGGCCAGAGGCCATTAGCAGTCATAATGCTAGAAGAAGGAAGATTAAGGAAGATTACGGAAATTAGATTCAAATCATTCAACATCTGAGGAACAGGGTATATACAGGAATCTTGAGGTTAATTTCAATACCTTTCTAAGACTTTTTAAAGACCGTGTCAATATTTTTCCAGACCTCACCGCCACTTCGAGCTGTAACCGTTTACATCAGTGACTCATTTAACTTAACAGTTTTAGATTACAATAGACTAGACCTCTATCATACAACAGAATTTCTTTGTTTTTAAATAAAACTAATAAATTCACGAACTTTTACTAAAAGTTTTTAGGACTCAAACTCTTTGGACAGAGTCTAATTCAGAAAAATACCTACAAATTTCAAGACCTCATAAAATCGTGATAAGACTTTTGAATACTTATTAAGGGTCTTGATTTTCCCAAAATTGATTTATCAACTTGGATTTTCAATACTTTTCAAGACACCGCGGATACCCTGGAGGGATTAGGGCACCACTGCCACCAGTTCAATTGGCTCTGCAGGTTATTGATATAATAGAGTAGCTAACAACAGGCTTGGGGACAGTTCATCTCTTTTACGACGACAGAACAGACTCTCTTTCTCTCTCCTACAAAAGCGCGAACGCCAACCCACCCCTCAACCATGGCAACATCACCAAGGCAACACAGACATCACATAGCCCAGTTAGCATCACCAAGGCAACACCCCCCCCCCCCCCCCCTCCCTCCCTCTCTCTCTTAGCGGGCACCTTTGGTGATGAGGGAGGCCAGGAGGCCTCTAGGAGGGCAGGGGCAGACCCTGCGGAGGCGGGGGCAGCAGATGACGGGCGGGTCGGTGTTGGTGCCCATGTCCACCAGGGGGTTGCGGGGGATGAAGTAGGTGGTCTCCTCCATGGCGTTGGGGCTGGAGCTGCGGCGCACCACCACCTGGATCTGGTTCACACTCAGGTGCTGAGAGAGAGAGAGAGAGAGAGAGAGAGTCCAATCAAAATCAAACTTTATTGACTTAAACGATGGCACGTTTTCATGCGCAGATGCAACACAGTGGCGCTTTAACAGGACGCAGACACAGCTTTTAAACTGAGAGAAAAGTAAAAGACACCCAAGACCAAAACAAAACAAAAAGAGCATATTAAAGCCATGGAAGTCCAAAAAGTGGAAACAACAAACAAGTGAGGACGTCAGAGGGCTGTGGAGACGCATGCGAGGTGGAAGTAACACCAAAGTAACACCAAAGTAACACCAAAGTAGCACCAAATTAACACCAAAGTAACACCAAAGTAACACCAAAGCGAATGACTCAACAAGTCGAAAGACTCAACAAAAAGCCTGGCATGCAACAACGGTGCGTTTTCAGCCACAAATATTTCCCAAATATTTCCCTACCTCAGAAAAGCAATCATTTAAGTCTCTTTGCGTCAGCCTGAGAGAGAAACGGCTGCAGTGCACCCTGGGAATGTTCCTCAGGTTGGTCGGCAGGCTGTTTTTGGTCACATGGCTCATGTGGACTTTGAAAGTTCACCTCAGGGTCTAGGACAACACGTAGGTGTTTTGTTTTCTGATCCGGTGTGTTTCGTTTACCACCTATGACTTCAAATGTGCGGCCGGTTTCTCTCTCTGAGGCTTTTAGCGCCGATAACCAGTACCTCGTTAGGCTTGTCTTCGTTCTGGAGATGAAGGGGGGGTGGGGGCAGGGAAGGGGGTGGGGGAGAGGAGAGAAGGTTTTGGTGTCAATGTCTTGTTTACCACCTGTGACTTCAAATGTGTGGTCAGTTTCTCTCTCTGAGCTTTTAGGACCAATAATCAGTACCTCGTTAGGCTTGTCTTCGTTCTGGAGAGGGGTGGGAGAGGGAGGCTAGGGGACAGAGAAAAGGGGGGGGGGTTTGGTGTCAATGTCTTTAGAACCTGTGACTTCAAACGTGACACGGCCTGGTGAAAGGGGTAACAAGTCGGCAACCAATCAAGATGTTCCGACTTTCATTTTGACACACTACGTCACAACACAACGTCGTTGAAAATCACAACACAAACTCGCTAGTCAAGCCAAAATACTGCAACGCAAGGGATTGGGTGAGTAATCCCCCACTGCTACGTAGTTAGCTATAACGCTACTTTACATTGTTAGGAGGCTCGCAAACCAAGCTGTGTTAGTTGACTAGCGAGTGTGTCGTTGATTTTCAACAACGCTCAATAAAAGTCTAAACATTAAATCGGATGCCGACTTGCGGCCCAATTGACCGGACCCCGTCACAAATGTGTGGCCAGTTTCTCTCTCTGAGGCTTTTAGCACCAATAACCAGTACCTCGTCAGCCTTGTCTTGGTTCAGCTGAAGAGGGGTGGGAGAGGGAGGCTAGGGGACAGAGAAGGGAGGAGGGGAGAGAGGGATTTAATGTCAGGGAGCTACAAGCTTCAAGATGTCAGGTTCCCACAGACAATGATTCCAGTGGTTGTGGGAATCGCTGTGATAATGTTGATAAGAGTGATAGAGCTCATCAGTCTTTACCTCATCAGTCTTGTCTTGGTTCAACTGGAGAGGGGACAGGGACAGGGAAGGGGGAGAGAGACAGTGAGGGGTGGGAGAGGGAGGCTAGGGGACAGAGAAGGGAGGGGGGGAGAGAGGGATTTAATGTCAGGGAGCTACAAGCTTCAAGACGTCAGGCTCCCACAGAAATGATTGCAGTGGTTGTGGAAATCGCTGGATGTTGATAAGAGTGACAGAGCGCTGCCAGTGTCTTTGTTAAGTCACACCCATACAGAGCAGCTCCGCTCGGCCATACTGTTGACATAGGGGGCCAACAACACACTACTGTGCTACACTACTTACAGGCCTAATGCAGTGGGACTGAGGGGGTATGGACTTCTACTACAGACGGAGAGCTGTTCAGAGGCCAGAACACACACACAATAACACCACAGAGACACCATTGTTCCAACCCACAGAAATACCTCTCTCTCTCAAAACTATTTCAGGTTAAGATTTCAGGGTTTGGGTGAAAAGCTTCTTTTTTTTTGCATCACATGACATCAAAGATTTGTCAGCGCTTCAGGTATGCAGATCCGTAACTCTCAATCAAGATCCGTATCTTGAGACCCCCGCTAGTTTTAGGAGCTCTGTGTAAGAAATATTAAGATAAGATAAGATACTTTATTTATCTCCAGAGGAAATCGGACAGCGACGGCCCAATAAAAACATACAGAGCAGACACAAGGAACGTTGTGACATCAAAACACAGGATTCTGGCGACGTGCACACAGACAGACATTGGCATGTTTACTAATTACCTCCACATGATTAGCGGCAGGCGCTGGTCCATCCTTGACGGGGCTCCGTGCTGGGCTGCGTGCTGGGCTGTGCCCTGGGCTGGGCACCGGACTAGGCACGGGCGTCGGTTCCTTAGGCTGGGCGCCCTCCATGGCATCTACAATACTACTGTACACTTCCTGTCTCCTCCTTTGTCTCTTAACACCTCGAACCCAGGGGAGAGGCGCTGTTGGCCATCGAGGGGCTCGTCTGGTCTGGTCTGGGCTCGTCTGGTCTGGGCTGGGCTGGGCTGGTCTGACTGTTCGGCTTGTCTAGGGCTATACTGTATCAAATATTGACCACTTCATTCACGCCTCACCTGATTATCAGTGAAAAGAAGAGGGGGGAAAAGTGTTTGATCGCGGAAGCAGGCAGGCGGGAGTGAGGGAGTTGGCAAACATGGTGTGGAGATAGGAGTTGCAAATCTATTATGGTTTGGCGAGCCAAGTGTAAGTAAACAAAAGCAAGGAGTCTACCCATGACATTATGGAGAGCCTCCTGGCATACCCAAATGTTGTTGCTTTAGGAGTTTTTATTTACGGCATACATAAACCAACTTAACTTCATAAAATCATAAATCATTAATAAACCAACTTAACTTCATAGACGCCAGTTTCACATAGCATAAGATATCATAGGCTAACACATGTATTGTCATGTCCACAGTCTAAAAGGTGTGATCCATGCACAAGAAAACGAATGAATGAATTAAAAAAAACTAAAGAGAAAACGAATGAATCTAGGCCTAATCCCATTTGTTTGTCACTACATGACAATGTACTTATGGAAATACGCCTTTTAGAACACTCTTGGTGTCTTTTGCACATCTCCTATTCTCTAAGATTACATCTCTTTTGCGCATGCTCAACCCCAGTCGAATTTGACAGGTAGTGGTCCTATTTGACACAAGCTAACTTTTGGTTGGGCAAGACGCAGTGGCGGACTCAGGCTGTTTGAAGGGCAGGGGCGAAAAGAAAAAAAGGGCACCTACTGCACAACATGGGACCCCATCAGTCAAGTTTAGACCATTGGAGGGGCACTAATAGGGCACGCCCTCTCATTTTCGCCACTCAAAAGGGCACTTAAGACAGACGTTTTTCAACCGTGGGGGCACCAGGAGGGGCGGTCGCCCCCCCCCCCCCCCCCCATGAGTCCGCCAGTGGCAAGACGCATGTTTGGGTGGGCTGAGCCCCCCACCGCCGGGGAAAGACGCACATGTCCATAGCTGCACTGTACTGTAGCTCGCTACATCAGCTGTCCTTCTGAGCACCTTGCGATAATCAATCTCACTTGGCAAGGCTGTCCCCCTGCTATCGCCTATATATGACCTGATTTAACAGTGTCGACCGCGTTATGTTTAGACCTCTTCCTGTCCTGACAGATAGAAACCCTCATACAGAAGCAGTTGACTGGTGACCCCCAAGGACAGTCACGTCCACTGGATATGACCAGCAAGACACCTTGTTGTTCACCGGTATCTCAAGCAATGCCACCGTGGTTAGTTAATCCTCCACCACACACTGACCTACGGCAGACTTACAGAGACACCATCTGGCACACATTACACTCACTACAGCATGGCATATGTGTGCCAGTCCCTCGCATTAGCCAAAAGCAACCGAGGAGGCTTTCACCGTTATCACTTAACACATAGTCTTAAACATTATTTATATCACCTTTATCATTCAACACAGTCTCCCCATTATTTCCGCATGCCCATATTTCAATATACCGGTAGCTAGCTAGCTAGCTAGCATCAGAAGTTGTGAAATCCCCACAGCTAGCCATACATCGGAACGGGAACGTAGATATGGGGTTTGACGATATTTTCACTCCGACGGCTACGTTTTAATCATATTTATGGATAAAGCTACTCACCTCTCATAGCGCAATAAACTGCCCTTCCACGATGTAGAACTGTCTGACTGACAGACCGGTCGAGCAGAGGACGGACAGATGGAAACAAGGGGGAGGAGGAGGAGGAGGAGGAGGGGGAGGGGGATTAGTAATGACCAACTATGATCTGCACGGAGTTACCCTGCTGTGCCTTCTCAGTAGAGGTGTTACCCTCCGCACCTTCATACTGGAGGTGTCACACCCCTCTACCTTCATACTGGAGGTGTTACCCTCCTCCACCTTCCCCCCTGAGGTGTTACCCTGCTGTACCTTCATACTGGAGGTGATACCCCCTTCTACCTTCACACTGGAGGTGTTACCCTCTCTACCTTCACAGTAGAGGTTTTACCCTCCTCTACCTTCCCCCCTGAGGTGTTACCCTGCTGTACCTTCATACTGGAGGTGTTACCCTCCTCTACCTTCATACTGGAGGTGTTACCCTCCTCTACCTTCATACTGGAGGTGTTACCCTCCTCTACCTTCATACTGGAGGTGTTACCCTCCTCTACCTTCATACTGGAGGTGTTACCCTGCTGTACCTTCATACTGGAGGCACCGCTGGACTGGCCATACAATCTACCTACCAACTAGCGCTATATCAAGCGGCGGCCCCCGTTTATACTAACACATGGGCTGGCCCAATCACATGCTTAGGCCCTGCTGTCCATCGGCCCCCTCCCCCACTCTGATCCCTCGGCCGACAACCCAAGTGCAGTGTCATGTTCGTAGATAAGATAGTGAAAGGGGGTGCCCAGAAAATTAGGGAGAAAAAAAGTAAGAAGCTAGCAGAGGATGCCTCAAAATGTCAGAAACTGACAGATATGTTCTCTGGATCGACTGTGGGGGCTAGGCCTACTACAGATACAGCAGCCATGTCTCATCACCGTGGAGTACGTCAACAGTGAGTGAGTACACTGGTTCACACTTGCATTGGTATACTTGCTGTCCATGTCACTTACTCCGCTCTATAGTTTTTTTTTTACAAATGGTATATTCAACAGACTGCCAGCATGTTGATCGGCGGTGTCGGACCGATTGTGTTGGGCCGGTATGAGCCACATGGCAGGGCCTAATTTTTGTCCTAGTCCAGCCCTGACTGGAGGTGTTTACCCTGCTGTACCTTCATACTGGAGGTGTTACCCTGCTGTACCTTCAGTAGAGGTGTTACCCTGTTGTACCTTCCCTCTTGAGGGAGTGGAGATGTCAAATAAATTCCGTACACAAGACTACTTTCATAAATCGTTTTTTAATCGTTTCATCATAGCACACACATTTTAAACATTTTGACAGGTAACTAGCTCACATTACTATGATTTCTGTTCTTTTCATGACAATTTCAAGTGCATTTCATATTGTTATTTTAAACATAATAACAACCACAACATTGTATTCATTATGATATCATTACATGCATGTCATTGTGCTTATTATGGTATCGTTACATGCATGTCACTGTGCTTGAGAGGCATGATTGGCTTCAATTCAAAACTAAGAAAAAATCAACATTATTCTTCTTCAATAATAAAAATAATAATAATCATAAGTTCCTTTGAAAGTTCCTTCAAAGACTCCATCCTCCATCGATGATTTGCTCTGTTCCAGTCACATAGGCAGACTGAAGGAACAAGGCAAAAACAATCATTAACTGACCTCTACGACTACATTAGTTCACAATGTAGCGATCAGTGGCATGCTAATGGATGTTAACACAGCTTAAACATTAACTTAACATTCAGGTCAGATACATTTGGACTCTGAATTACATAGTTTTGGGGGCGGCTGTTGCGCAGGAGGTAGAGCCGCCATCTAATGATCGCAAGGTTGGCAGTTCGGTGGTTCGAGCCCCAGCTGGCCACATGATGAAGTGTCCTTGGGCAAGACACTGAACCCCTAATTGCTCCCAGTGAGCGGGCCGGCACCTTGCATGGTAGCGTGCCGCCATTGGTGTGTGAATGGGTGTGTGAATGGGTGAAGGAGAGGCTGTTGTAAAGCGCTTTGGATAAAGGCGCTATATAAGTGCAGTCCATTTACCATTTAGATACTCTGAATTCCAAAACCCCCCCTAGTCCCTATCTCGTCAACACTCCTGTAGATCTAAGAGGATAGGATAGGAAATTCACCACCTTGCTTATAACCATCCGATTCTCTCAGATCTACTGGAGTGACTAGGAATGAAGGGGGCCAGGGACAGATTTGGGATTCAGCCATGTTAGAGTGATAGAGAGCGCTCACCTCGTCGGAGGCCAGGTAAACACATAGGTGTGCCACCTCCTCCGCGGTGCACATCCTGCCTGTCTTCTGCCTCGCCATGAAGTCCTTCAGGGCCTGCCAGACAGGAAACAGGAAGTGTTGATGAGGCGTTTTGTTTGTTTACTGTCCAAATAGTGAAAATACCACCGCTCATCCGTTATCAAACTTTGCTGAGGTGCTGGAACCGAAGAGTATCAGTAGAGTGCAAAATAACAGCATCCGCACACTCCAACACTTTGTTTGGTTTGTTTACTGTACTGGCCACCACAATGTAACAAACAACCACTACACATAATGGTGGGCGGCTGGATTGAATCCTGGACTGAATCCAATAAGCATCTTGTGTTGTATGGGGGGGGGGGGGGGGTCATGGGGAATGTGATGTTTGTTTGTCTATATCCTCTATTATCTGTGGAAGATGTTTTTATTTGTGATCTGGCATGCCTTTCTTACTTTCCCCTGAGGAGGATAACGTTTAATGACATTTAATGTGAATTGAACACTGACAGAAACCTTCAGTTTATATACTATGTACTGTATAAGGGTGGATGTACTGTAGTTTTACACCTGTAAAAAAAAAAAAAAAAGAGGCAATTATAGAAGAGGTCGAGACTACACAGTACCTGATCTGGATCAGGCTGGGCCTGGATTCTCCCCCTCAGTGACGGGGTATCAACAGTCCCTGTCCGGCAGGGAACCAACACACAGTCACATTACTACCATTAAAGGTGTAGTGCGCCACATTTTTCACATTCTGAAAACACCAGTAGTCCTTCATATCTGTGTGGAAGTGAATGAGTAACATTTAAAACGCTTCTTATTTTATTTCAGAGGAGTTGCCGGTCCAGCACACACAGGAGGACCCCCCCCGGCTGTTACATAGGACATTACTGTATCTGCCTTAATATTTATGTACTGCACTGTAATCTTAACAACTCCACTATCAGGGGACTCACAGCAGGGCTGGCACCTTTCTACTGAATAACACCTCAAGGAGGTTTATGTCCCAATCTAATAATACAGTACTTTCTGTCCTTGGGTTTTTCCGTCGAAAATGATTGCAGAGAGAAACAAAATAGTATTACGGGGCGTGTTATGGTTGAGTGAAGTGCTTACCGGGACAGACGCAGTTACAGCGAATGCCTTGATCAATGAAATCAGCTGCGATGGATTTGGTGAGCCCGATAACGGCTGCCTTGGAGGTGCAGTACACACACCGGTTCACAACGCCTAGAGGGGGGAGGGACGCGCACACACACACACACACACACACACACACACACACTTTGCTTGAGTAATTCGATTATCAGAGATAAGAGGATTAGATCAACCAGACATGGATTGTACCAGCCAGTCTAATTGTCTTGTTCACCATCAACTGTATTTTTTTTTAATAATAACATGTTATGGTAATTTCCTCTCATATTCTTTAATATAATCTACTTTACCTTTTATGCTCGAGGCCACAGAGGCCATGTTGATGATGTTGCCAGACTTCTTAGCCAACATCTAGGGAGGGAAACCAACGTTTATATGAAGGGCCGTGGGGACTTACTTAAGACCCAACAAAAAAGCGGTTAATTCGATTTCAAAATGAGAGCAATGCTGGTCAGGGATGACTTGACAAAGAATAAACAACAGAACTCCATCTCTCCATATCTTAAAAACATGTCGAGAACACTATGAGGTTCACTAATCAGCCTACGCTCCCATGAGACGGTTTGGTCAGTTGACGGTTAAAGAAGGGGGCAGGGAATGAGCTAGTTAGTGACCAGTGTTCCCCTGTTATCTGTTATCCTGCCTTGGCTGGAAAGCAGGAGTACAGTTAATCCAGGAGATCAGGGAGAAAAACAACATGTCAGTCAATTTGGGGGGGGGGCGGCAGAGGGAGGCCCGAATGCCCGGACTACGACATATGTTTGTCCTCCCTAATCCACCCCTGGGGGGGGGGGGGCAGGGGGGTGGTCACCTTGGGCAGGAAGGCCTTGATCATGAGGTACATGCTGCGGACGTTGAGGTTCATGGTGAAGTCCCAGTCTGCCTCCTCCGTCTGCAGGATAGAGCCATGGTGCACGTACCTGTGGGGGGTCATAGGGTTGGGAGGGGGGGGGGGGGTCATAGGGTTGGGAGGGGGGGGGGGGGTGGTGGTGTCAGTCATAGGGTTGGGAGGGGGGGGGGGGGGGGGGTCATAGGGTTGGGAGGGGGGGGGGGGGTCATAGGGTTGGGAGGGGGGGGTGGTGGTGTCAGTCATAGGGTTGGGGGTCAATCATAGGGTTGGGAGGGGGGGGTCAGTCATAGGGTTGGGGGGGTTAATCATAGGGTTGGGAGGGGGGGGGTCAATCATCGGGTTGGGAGGGGGGGGCAATCATAGGGTTAGGAGGGGGGGGGCAATCATAAACCCCTATATAAGGCCTACACAGCTGCTTCACAGGTATACATCATGCTGGGTTTTAGAAACAGTTATAGAAACAGTATGGCGATATTACAACATCAATATTGGGGGGGGATATACTGTTGATAGAATGCGCCTTCACAAGGGGTTGACCTGAGTACCTCCCAAGAGACAGTGTCCCCCCAGCCACTGTGCTAGGACATACAAGGTCTGAGGGCAACAACATGTTCGTGACCTCCATAAGGTGATTGGTGACAAAGGTCAAGTTGAGGTTAAGCCCTGAGATTCTGGGAGTTTGGACCTGCAGTAGAGGGAGTGTTGGACATTGGAGAGGCTGTGGGCAAAGTTCTCAAGTTAATAAATCATTTACCTGATTAAATGTGTTGTGTACGAAGGTTAGTAAGATGTCTGTTGCTAAGCTTAGCGTCTAGTTTGTTTCTTTCGGGTTTACAATGATGCACTTTTTAAGAGGGAAAAGTCCATGGTGGTTACTCGTGTGTTTATAGTGTGGGGGGGGGGGGGGGGGGGGTAAGATAAAGAAAAAAAGTCAGGGCAGACACTTATTTTGTTTGGTGTTATAATTGTGAGTTTTTCATGTGTACTGTTTTGTAATAAATAATTGATTACACAAAAAAAGAGGGAAAAGTCAAACTACCCTGCGATGTTGAACAGCACGTCTATACTGGCAAACTCCTTGGCCAGAGCGTCGATTTGGTCCTTCTTGGTAACATCCACTACCTTGGTCTTGATTCCTGTTGAATACCAGGAGAACTTTTTTTTTTGACAGAAATTACCGTAGAAATGACATGGTTATAACACACATATACAGATATATCACATAAACTAATGGTTTCTTTGGAATTCATGATTCAACAACTGCCACTAGGTGGTAGAAAGTGTCTGTCTCCACAAAATCGCTTGGTAAAGACCAACAGGTGCTAGCGACACACACACACACACACACACACACACACACACACACACACACACACACACACACACACGCACACACACACCGAGCTGCCTCCTCTGTAAGGGGCAGGAGATGAGTGTGGTGCATAGTCATGTGAAGCGATTTGTGCCCAGATTAATAGGATTAGAGTGTGTGTGTGTGTGTGTGTGTGTGTGTGTGTGTGTGTGTGTGTGTGTCGCTACTCGCTAGCACCTGTTAGAGGAGTCTCCTCTAGTTATTTCACAGGTGCGATGAAATGAAGGTGATATGTATTGAAAAACGGCCGACAAACTAAAAGTGGAAGAGTGGATGTCAAGAAAGATTCAATTCAAAGACTTAGTTGATTATCAAAACATTCCACTGTTTGAAAAGGGACTCAAAAACGCCCAACAGAGGGCAGCAGTGAGCCAAGACTGCCAGACAGTACCTGGGAAGTCCTCCAGCTCCTTCAGCTTGTCCCCGTTGATGTCTATGGCCGTGACTTGAGCTCCTTCTCTAGCAAACGCCTACATTACAGAGCAGCACACAGAGCACACAGAAGGACATGAACCCATTCCATCAAGTCGGTTTCAGAAAGCCTAGAGCAGTAACGGGGGGGCGCCTAATAAGGCCTAAATGTCATGCCATTAGCGAATGTTTTTCTCCCAGCATGCAGCACCTTTAAAATCCCCCCCAAAAATAGATTTGAATGCCTCTTCATGAGGGTGCAACAACCTCACCACACCCCGAGGAACTGGCTTGAAGGGCAACAGCCACAGACAGTTCACTGTTCCTCCTGTACACACACATCTGTATCCTTTCTCCCTTTACAAGTGTGCGTGTGCGTGTGTGTGTGTGTGTGTGTGTGTGGAGCGGGGGGGGGGGGGGGGCACTTGCAGGATGGAGTCTATCTGGGTGTTGATGGAACATGGAGATGGAGTCTATCTGGGTATTGACACCAGCAGGTGTTAAGTGTAGATACTGTACCAAGGGGAGAGGTGGAGGGAGAGGTGGGACTGTGCTGTCGATACAAACGCATGGCTGTCTACCATCTTGCATCTTTATTCTCCACACACAGACAGAAAAGAGAACACGCACCACCCCAAGGACACAAAATATTCACAACGGGAACAGTTCTAGCCAGCTGTGTGTGTGTGTGTGCAGAGGGGGGGCTTTACTATTGCTGCAGCTCGTCCAATCCCCTGCGCTCCTGCTGACAACACAATCACTTTCCCATCCAGGCGGCCCATGGCGCTGCACGCTTTAGTCCTCCTGACGAGGTGGTGGATAAATACATAACACATGACAGCCATAAACACACTGAAAGGATAGGACATTCATTTACTCCCTTATCAAGTGGATAATTTACTGGCGTATCGTTTTGTAAAGTATTTCATGAAGTGAGTGTATTCCCAAGCTCTGCGGGCCCTCTGGCTGGCGTTGGAACTTATTGCAGGTGTGTCTGTGCAGGGAAATATATGTAGAATATATAACTCTAACCGCAGAACCACCTTTGGTCTCTGACGTCAAGGCCTACCGTCTGGTAGCCTATGACGCAAACAGGCTCCTGGGGGGGTACGACTGTATCTGTGCAGGGCTGGCTGTGATTTGGCCTGCATGGTTTAACTGGCTTTCTGAACCTCTAACCTCGAATCATGAGCCTGACATTTCCACGGGATATTACTGCAGATATCACGTAAGACTTTCAGTTCAGTTTATCTTTAAAACAGTAGCTAGGATCAATATTGTTTCGCTTATAATCTGCGTGCAGAATGATGACTGCCAGGCGATCTTTTGATCTGTGAGCACTGTGCAGGGAGACTGATAACATTGACGCTCCATTAAACTGAGTTTTGCAATGAAATATCAAACGGTTTACATCTATAGTACATGCAGATCTGATCTTGATAAGTTTGTAAAACTTTTAAGTACTTACCGGCACACTGCACGTACAAACAGTAGACGACACGTTAGACGTCAACGTCAGGAGTGGAATCATATGACCCTGTGCATGAATCTGATTGGCTTCTACGTGATCTGTTCCGTGGAGCTCCGCCTACCTACCATGGCTGCGTTCGTAAATTCGCTCTGGAAATCAATCTGATCAGCACTCATGGAATTGACTTCTTATATTCATATTCATTGCACGCATACTGACTTTATATTACCACCATGCACCGTTTCGTTATCTTTGTACTCTCTGTCAATGACAATAAAGTGTAATCTAATCTAATCTAATCTAATCCTGTACTGCAGCCATCTTCAGTTTTAAGTATTTCTTAATCTTATCTTCAGGATATCAAATCAATTCATCAATTGGATATAAAATCTGAAGATTAATTTCCCAGTCAAGAACATTCCACTTTTTGCAAAAACTCTTGCAAATGTATTTAACTATCAAATGGATGAGCATGTTGTGATTTATCATCTACAATATAGGACGTATTTCTTACAAAACAACAAATAGCTTAACTTTGACATTTGCTTTTGTTTCCCATCTAACCCGACTTTTATAACTGTAAATGTTAACATTTCAAACTAGGACCGATGTATAATGTGTTGGTTGTTTTAAATAAAAAATAAATTATGTAACTTAGTCATCTGTTTTGTCATATTTTGTCTGGGGGGTATTCCATCAACGCTGCTAAAGTAAAATCCGGGCCTATTTTTGATAAATCTCACGAGACTCAGAATAAGCCTGGATTTTCCTCTAACGACGTTGATGGAATACCCCCCTGGACCTGCTAGAACTACCTATTCATAAAGGAAATGCTTTCAGGACCCTGGACAGCACCCCATAACGATGCTGTTCAGCCACAGTAAAAAGCCATCAATACTTTATGTGCTCTTTGTAATATGTATATAACTGTATATACTCTTTCTTTGTTACATAATATTTCCAATATGAGAAAATATTGTGATCCCATCACTTTCCATTGAGCTCTTACGTCACGCTTTTATTATGAAATCGCAATAACAAAACCGTAAGTCTTAATGTCAGAACTTGCATATCGTCGTTCACAGAACAATTATAAAGTGCTGCTGATCTATTGTGCTCAATATAGAGACATGCTAGTCATTGTGCTGACCATATCTGTGTTCTCTGAGCTCCAATAAGCTCCATATAGCTCCATTAAAACTTAATATGTTAACTACATTAACATATATAGTGCAGCAATTGCTAGGTATATTTCAAAAGCCTGAACATTACTCACATCATACCAATTTCATTGTTCTTTGGAATATCGACCTATAGAGTTATTAGTGCTATAAATTGTTCCTGGCGAATCTGTTCATAAGATGTAATCAAACTCGTGAATGTGAACATTTGCATTTATATTCCGTAGCAATTTGATTAGACTGGGTAATTATGTAGTATAATAGCCTGATTAGACGGTGTACTCATTAGGCGTGGTACTCATCAGCCAGCATCCTATTTACACATGAGCAGCCTGCGTCAAAATTAATCTGCCATAGAATAGACTATCACCCAAGAGAGCATGAATGAGACATTTGGCCAGAGCCCCCCGCCCCCGGAGTGTCCTATTGAACTATCACTCAGGAATAAATGCATAAGAAGATCGGGGCTCTAGTCCTCCTGCATGCCATAGAGGAGCACCAGTCTAATCAATGCAAGGCAGCAGAAGCAGTTATGAATCTAACATTAGGCCACGACTCCAAAGGGCATGTCACACACACATGTCTCACACACACACACACACACACACACTCACACTCACACTCACACTCACACTCACACTCACACTCACACTCACACTCACACTCACACTCACACTCACACACACACACACACACACACACACACACACACACACACACACTCACACACACACACACACACACACACACACACACACACACACACTCATAGTTAATCAACTATTCAGACTCCACTATTAGGTTTTTTACTTGTATGCTTCATCCATTATCAAGCCAATGAGTCAACCATACTCTTCAGGCATTCCAGATCTCTAGACAATATGTCACCCCCAAAGACTGAATGTATGAGTCAAATACGTACCGTAGTACTGTATAGCGGACACACAAGCAACAGTAGCAAAGGGATGCTGGCCAATTAGATTAGATTAAACTTAATGATCATTGCAGAGTACCAGACAACAAAATGTGATAAAATGCAATTAAAGAAAGAGATAGTATGGTTCCTCTCAAGGTCTCCTCTTTCTACATACAGGATAGGGAGTTTTTCCTTCTCCCTGTGCCTCTGCTTGCGCTGTAAGGGCTTTGGGCTTGGTTGCTTTTAGAAAAGAGCTGAACCACTGAGCCATACAAAGAAAATGGATTAATTGATTGTGTGGTTATGTTTAAAGGCGGGCTACTTAATAGAAATATGATGCATTTTCATATGAACCCTCCTTAAAATGTTGAATCCTTAGGACCCCTTCCATGGGTGTGTGGAGATGCCTCTGTCCAGGATTCTATTCTTTGATTCCTACTTATGAATGAATGAATGAATGAATGGTATTTATTGTC
Source organism: Nansenia antarctica (assembly GCF_963989245.1). NCBI lineage: Eukaryota > Metazoa > Chordata > Actinopteri > Argentiniformes > Microstomatidae > Nansenia > Nansenia antarctica. The sequence goes on from NC_137676.1 coordinate 56,414,916, forward strand.
ATTGATATAGTACAGGTACCAAACAACGAAATTTGGGCGGGGGGGCTCCCCTGGTGCTAGGAAGAAAAAAACACTAAAAACAAGAAGGGAAAAGAGCTGGTTTACAGAGAGTGCATCTGGCTGACATAATGGCTCATTACTTAGCAAAGCAGCATCAGGTTTGTAATAACAGAGTACAGCACCACCATCTAGAATGTTCCGCTCATTCTAATACTACGGTACTGCTATTGGTTTGGGGCCACCGTGACCACTAATCTGAAATGTCCTTTCTGTGTAGCTAGAATACACTGGCACGATCAATGTCCTAGCAACTGTATTAGAGTGACCGAATAGCTCCTTGTGAATGGGTAAAGGAAGCCTTTAATAGCTTATTGATTCGATTTGGAAAAGAAAATTAAAGAGCTGTTTTGCCTTTAGGCCAAGACATTATCTGACATAGTTTCTGCTTCATTGAGATCGACCTGTCGGGACTTGTTATCATGTGCATTTCATGTGATTCGAGGACGTTAGTCAATCTAATCGACGACACAGGTTAGAATTGCTTGTGAGCAATTAGAAAGACATAACGATTGAGAAAATTGGAGAAAATAAAAAATGTATACATACCTGTTGAAACGAGATGTTCCATCACCTTAATTTTTTTAATTAAGAAAAAGGTTTTCAATGTTATTACTCGAGGGGTAGACATTAACATCAATTACAGGTGATTGATCTGTCGTTCAATTTCAACACACAACACACGCTTTCTTTCGCACGTACACTCACACACACACACACACACACACACGCACGGACGCACACACGCACACACGCACACACACACACACACGCACGGACGCACACACGCACACACACACACACACACACACACACACACACACACACTTGGGAGAAAATGGGAGTCAATTTATACTTCCTAAATTAGACTAGTTTTGATGCCGACTGTTATTGCCGGCTTTTATGAGCAGGGAAACAAAGAGGAAAACACAATTAGGCTGTTCATCAACGAGCAGGGTGAGTAAGCATCTCACAAAGGGAACATAATCCATATAATTAGCACACAAAAGTGTAAAAGCTTTATAGAATTCACGTCAATCAATTCAGGGAAAAGGGCTAGCGAAAGCGATTACGCTAGACCTCATTACAGGTTTAGATTAGATTAGCTAAAGTACATGCCTTTGGAAACGGCCATCGCCAACAGGAAAACATGGGACTGTAACAGGCGCGTTGTGGATGCTCTGTCACATTAAGTCTATTCAAATGGATGGTAAATGGACTGCACTTATATAGCTATGCCTTTATCCAAAGCACTTTACAACGGCCTCTCATTCACCCATTCACACATACATTCACACACCAATGGCTGCAAGCTACCATGCAAGGCGCCGGCCTGCTCACTGGGAGCAATTTGGGGTTCAGTGTCTTGCCCAAGGACACTACGACATGTGGCCAGCCAGGGCTCGAACCGCCAATCTGCCAACCTTGCGATCATTAGACAGCGGCTCTACCTCCTGTGCCACAGCCGCCCCTATTCACTTTTGAGTGTTGACCCGCCGTACCATTTCACACGTTTAATATTCTGTCTTTTTTTCCTTTTTTTTTTAACCCCCAACCCCTGCATATGTTTATAGATTTATTTCTGTAATGAAATCCCTTTGTAACATTGCACCCCCCCCCATACCTCTCAGGACGTCAACGTACCTTTTGCACTACTGCTGTTTTGCACACTGTACATATACCCTAACTGTCCTTTGTATTGATATCCATTCTGTATATCATACTGCACATATCTTAACTGTACATATTATCTTCGCCCTTGTCTGTACATATCACACTGTCTGTCCATTACTTTTGCACTATGCACTATTGCATAGTTCTGGTTAGATACCACTTCATTGTCTGTTTAACACATACAGTACAGTTATGTGTGTGTGTGTGTGTGTGTGTGTGTGTTTGAGCGAGTGCACGTTTGTGTGTGTGTGTGTGTGTGTGTGTGTGTGTGTGTGTGTGTTCGAGCGAGTGCACGTTTGTGTGTGTGTGTGTGTGTGTGTATGTGTGTGTGTATGTGTGTATGTGTGTGTGTGTGTGTGTATGTGTGTTCGAGCGAGTGCACGTTTGTGTGTGTGTGTGTGTGTGTGTGTGTGTGTGTGTGTGTGGGTGGAATGGGGGTGGAGTTGATGAAAAAACCTGAGGCTTTTCCAATGAATCAGGTCCCTGCCACCCATTCATTACACCAGGATTTCGATCCCACTGTGGCGTCTCGTCTTCACACACCAACCTCACGGGGACTAATGAGCTGCTCTTTCAGGTGCAATTACTTCTGAAGAAAGGACCTCGCTCTGCTCATCCCCACATACAGTATACTCAGCACTCCAGTTGAGGGGGGATGAGGGGGGAAGGCATCCCCCCTGAAATAAAAACTGACACTGAAGTCACTGACGCTGTGGGGATGCTAAAACTGTCCCCATATGATCAAATCCACCATCCCCCCTGATCTTCTTTTACAACTTGAGTACTGAGTGTGAAGGATAACTCCACATGGACGTTCTAATGTTGCTGTGTATAATGACGTGGTATATGTACTGTTGTGGTTTTACACTGACTGCTTTAGATCGATAGATAGATCTTTATTTAGTCAGGACAGTGCACATTAATGAACGGTCACTTATACAAAGTATGGAGACAGTGAATATACCGGATTTAGCTGTGAGCTCATTTGCATCTGTAACGCTCTCTTGACATAAAATCGTACAATAGATTAAAAAACAACAACAACAATAAAAGGCAACATCACAACAGAATACAATAGGACATAAAACAATGAGTATGTGACCATCGGGACATACATTGGTGCAGTAGAAAATAAAGTGCATAGGTTAAAAGTGCCAAATAAGACAGAAAATAAGGTAGTGCCATGGTACAGGTAGCCGTAATAGGCCTCATGGTAGACTCACCGTAATTGGAAGGGAAGAAACCATCTTTGTTTCTCAGTAAACCTGTTTAGGGTTTGTTACTGAGAATAAAACCTGTTAAATGCAGCCAGACATCATTAGAACTGAACATCTTTGTTTCTGGGGAAACCTGTTGTTGCTAAGAGTTGTTTGTCTTTCACAACGGCGGGTCCTGGTCGACGCTGTTAGCTCTACAGGCCGGGGAGGGCTGAATGAGGAGGTGGGGGGGGGGGGGGGGGGGGGGGGTGATGGGAGCAACACACGTTAAATGCACAGTATTCTCGATCGCTATCTGTATATATGCATTATGACAAAACATCCGGGGACAGTACAGCTTTTACATTGTTTCCGCTCTGTTAATGGCGAAGCTATTCCGATATGTTATTGTGGCTGGGGGGGGAGAATTGCTATTGCATAAAGCTCCCATTGGTCCATAGCCTACAGAATATGTAGGTCACATTTTTCATACGTGTATAAATGTGACATGCTAGCGGATTATGGTTCAGTGGAGTTTTCCTGACGTTTAACCCTGAGGGAGTATCAGTAGGTCCCCATGGAGATCTGTTAAATAGAGGGCCAGGAAGACTTATTTGATGCACTCGAAAACAATAATAATTAAAAAAGAAAACATTCTACAAATAACATGAAAGGGTTCTTCAAGGTTCAAGGGCCTCTTCTACAGGGACAGCCAAAGAACCAGGGTTTTTGGGTGGGGGGGGGTGATTTGGTGTGGGGGGGGGTTGTTGCATAAGGGCATTTGGGGATAACATCATCCAATGGTTTTCATTCAATAGTGATAAAACTGAGGTTCTTCTAGTTGGCTCCAAATCCACTCTGGCCAAAACTGTCAAATTCTCTCTTACCATTGACAACTCCACAGTCCCCCCCTCCTCCCAAGTTAAGAGTCTGGCTGTCATCCTAGACAGCACCCTGTCTTTGAAGCTCACATCAACAACAACATTACTCTGTCTTCCACCTCCGCAATATTAACCGTCTCCGCCCGTCACTCACACCCAACAGCACGGCTATTCTCGTCCACGCCCTCGTCACATCCTGTATTGATTATTGCAACTCCATCCTCTCTGGTCTTCCTCACAAATCTCTGCATAACCACAACCCCTTCCATAGATCATATCACTCCGGTTCTTCAACAACTCCATTGGCTTCCTGTCAAATACCGCATCGACTCCAAAATTCTGCTCCTCACTTTCAAGGCCCTTCACAATCTTGCACCCCCATATCTCTCTGAACTCCTTCACACCTACACTCCCTCTTGCACTCTCCGATCCTCCATTGCCTTTCAACTCATTATACCTTCTGCCCACCTGACTACTATGGGATCTAGAGCCTTCAGCCGTTCTGCTCCCCGCCTCTGGAACTCTCTGCCACCTAACATACGCAATATTGACACTCTCACCACTTTCAAATCCAGTCTTAAAACACACCTTTTCACAATGACTTACTTGGTTTGATCTCTTGTATTTTGTTTGTTGTTATATCAGATTTTGCAGTTTTTTATCTCATTTTGCTTTGTTGATTTTAATGTTTTGATATGTGGTTTTAAACTGTCTTGTAAGGTGTCCTTGAGAGTCTTGAAAGGCGCCCATAAATAAAATGTATTATTATTATTATAACGATGACCAGGAACACTTTATTTGACAATGGCCTGTATAACAAGGCTATGATGTGTGTTAAGCATGACATAAGATATGCATTAGGTGTCATGTCTATTCACGAGTACCCATGTCAGATGACAGCTCTGTTATGACAGAAGTAGCTGCAACAGTGACATGACAACCTGCTGTCTCTCAATGACAGCGGTGTTAAAAAGCTATCACACCAGCATTACTTTGCCAACCACCTGTTAAAGATATAGTTCAGGTTTTTGGATGTGAGGCCTAATTTGAGACCACTTACTTGGTGTGTTTAGGCTCAGCCAGACACACACATATTATCATTATCATCATTATAGTTGTCATTGAACTTAGAAAAAACTAAACTTATGATATTTGGAAATCGAAAAATTAATAGTCAAGTACAAATCAAGATAGATAATGTTGAAATTGAAAGAGTTTATGAAAACACATTTTTGGGAGTGGTTATAGACCACAAACTATGTTGGAAAACACACATAAACTACTTAAAGACTAAAATATCAAAGTCTATTGCAATACTGCATAAAACGAAAGACATACTTAATCCAAATTCATTACACATATTGTACCGTTCTCTAATAGTTCCATACATAACTTACTGTGTGGAAGTGTGGGGAAACACATACAAAACAATCACAAATCCAATTTATTTACTACAGAAAAGAGCTATACACGAATTATAAACAGAGCTGCCTATCAAGAACCAACTAACAAATTATTCATAAACACCTATGATCTCAAATTTAAAGAATTGGTGGACTTCAAAATGGCACAAGTAATGTATAAAGTAAAACATAAGATGCTTCCAGACTGTATCCAGAGACTATTTCAAGTTAGACAGAGTAATTATGAACTCAGAGGAATATGTATGTTTATGAAAACAAAGATTAGAACAAATGCAAAACAAAGATGTATAACAGTTAAAGGAGTTAGGTTATGGAATACTTTTGAAAAGGAAATGAAAATGTGTAGTACACTAAAATTATTTAAAAATAAGATGATTAACAAGTATAAAACAGAGGTTTAAATATAGTTTTTGTTTGGTATTTTTTGAACTTTTTGTTGACATGCGTAAGTGACATTTTGTTTATAAAAGTTTCAATGTTTTGATTATGCATGCATGGGGGGACATGCATACATGTAACAAGGGTAGGCGCAATAAGCCACGGCTTCAGCCTACACCTTTTTGGTCCTGGTGTTATGAATTGTGACTGTGTACATTTTCTTATATCTGTATTGTGAATTGTATAGGGGACCAAAATAAACATTCTCAATCAATCAATCAAATTATCATTCTTCTTTAAAAAAAACAAAAAAAAACATCTCCACAAGAAACTACAGCCAATCTCTGCCAATGTATTTGTTGGCTGCCCATGCATGTCGATATGGAAACACTTAGTTATTTCCATTATTACATTATAAACATATATTATTCAAACTGAGAATATTTACTTACAGCGTTTCAACGCGGGAATAATGAAAATATGACCGAAATACATGTCTGGATGAGCCTCCAAGTCAGTGGAAAACAAGGTTTAATGAGGCAAAACTGTCATAACGGCACTCGCTTACGGCATAACCCTCTCATATCCTTATCATATGGGTGATATCAAATAAAGGTGTTGAATGACTCACAACGCCCAGGCGCTGAAGAGCCAAGCGACAGTACGTAGCTCTGCCTGTCACGGCGCTGGGCAGGGTGATTGATAGGGAACATTGTCCCAGTAAATATCAAACCATGCATGCAAATTAATGAGACTGGCTGAGAAAGGGGACCGCGCAAGCACTGTCTGTGGGTGAGCTGCCACCCGCATCGCGAATGAGATGAGATAGATGAAACACTGTTTAAACCCTTAAGCCCCCATTCATTTGTTGTGTTTCATTGTGTTTCGCTCCGCAAATTTGCGTTTTCACTGTAAAACGGAGGAGCTTCGAACTTCCCTAACCCTTAACCAGGAAGCTGACGCTCTAGCTTGCCAGCTTCATTGAATGTCCCCTGAGGTGATGATAACCACACCATACTGGTGTCAAATCTCTTCTGACCTAAACTGAAGTCATGTCAAATCATGTCATTACTGTAGGTAAGGTAGAGTCGATCACATACAGATGTGATGTGTGTCTCCGTAGCACAATCCTGTCCTGTCCAAGAGTTGAGCTCCACTCCGACACCATCCATCCATGATTCTGCACACTACTGCTATTCCCTAGATTGTCCCCCTCATCCCCTTCCCCATCACGGTTTACTACAAATGGTTTCAATAAACGTTGTAGGTTAAAATCATTTGTCTTTGTGTTTTAAAGAAGCTTTGCCGTCTCTGCGGGTCTGTGCCTATCCATCAGGTCTTCTCCTCAATGTTTCATGTCACCAGCCTCCCCTGCTAGGCACTTAGCATAACAAATCAATGCTCCCCCCGATAATACATTTAAATATCAACATGGGCCCACCCTAAAAAAAAGTCGGGTGACGTTTTCGCAGGGCCTCACAGAAATGTTCGGAGCACTCTGTCTTTCTTTCTTTTTTTTCGGTTTTCTGACAGACACACACCATCCCCAACATTCTGTCTGACTGACACACACCATCGCCAACATTCTGCCTGACGGACACACACCATCCCCAACATTCTGTCTGACTGACACACACCATCACCAACATTCTGTCTGACTGACACACACCATCACCAACATTCTGTCTGACTGACACACACCATCACCAACATTCTGCCTGACGGACACACACCATCACCAACATTCTGCCTGACTGACACACACCATCACCAACATTCTGCCTGACAGACACACACCATCACCAACATTCTGCCTGACTGACACACACCATCACCAACATTCTGTCTGACTGACACACACCATCACCAACATTCTGCCTGACTGACACCCTTGTGACAGCCCTCTGATCAAGCTTCTTATTCTGGTCCAGTGATGGGCAGCAACTTCCAGAATACCAATGGCCCTTGGTGAACGTGGTGGAAGAGGGGGAGAGGAGCGCCGTTGGGACTAACCGTAGTGCTTTTGATAGAAAATTGGTTTGACTGAATGTGTGTGTGTGTGTGTGTGTGTGTGTGTGTGTGTGTGTGTGTTCATGAAAATGAAATGAAAAATACACTAATTGAAGTGAGGATTAGGCAAGCTGTCTGGGAGTTGAGATGGATTTCATAAACATCTCTGTAGAATTTGATTGATATACTTAAATAGCTATTCACGTACGTAGTTGGACCCTGAGAGAATGCGATAAGCATTTCGGAGGAAGCATCAATCTATAAAAGTATCTCATGATCTCTTCAATGTGCTCTTCAAGACACAGAGAGGCAGAAAACATTTCAGGAAATAATTATTAATGTAGTTATTTACTTCCATATCCTTTCTTGACCAACAAGTTTACCCAATCAATGTACATAGACCACACAGATGATATCAAATCAAATTAGACCCATACTCAGGCCCCATTTAATTCAACCGCAGATACCAGATTAGATTTCCAAGATCAAGCAAAGACATGATTCTTCTTGAGCAGGAATAATGTGAATTTCATTAAATCAATATCAACTGCATTTCAAATTGAACACGCATTGTTCACTGCACTAGGAGAACATTGGACGTTGGAACCCTGGAAACCCTGCTATCTGGAATGTACTTAATCAGCCATGATGGGTCATTTCACCCCTGTGAATAAAGAAATGTTTATATCTTTGCACTCGATCAAATTTCAGGACCCTCCTTTCATGACTTTTCCTAGATATGTGCGTTCTACCACCCAGTATCCTTACACTTTCAAAATCACTTCAGGATAAGCTAATATAAATCTATTTTTGCAGTTTTTCTGTGTAGGAAGCAGGCTAATTTACAAGCGGCCAACTAGTGGTCCTTGTGTGTAAATAGCAGCTTAGCATTGTAAAGAGGGGTAAAAAGTAGGTAAAAAAGGCACAGCTGTTCTTGTGTTAAAAAACACATCAAACACAGAGTGCCGTAAAAAAAAAAAAAAGGAAGCCATGCATGGCTAGAGTCCCTGAGGGGACAACCTCCATGTCTCATCATCATGTATCTAAAGAAAGGCCCGCCGGTGATGGGGAGGAGATTGATTGATGGTTTGCGTGTCTCTCTCTCTCGTCTCCTTCATGATGGTCACATAGCAACACTGACATCACGCAACTTGTATCACCATCACAAGAGGGGGGGCTGTTGATAAATACATCTCACCTGGCTGAAATGGCTGACCCTGTGCCTAGAGAAAAAATGTATAATCGTTGTACTCTGTGTAATGACAGAAAGGTTGAATCTAATCATCTAATCTAATGAACGACAAGCTACTAGCTACTGTCTGGCCAAAGGTTTATACTCAGAAATCAATAATAGTTCACATCTACATTGATCATATTAACGGCGGCTCCTCCAAAGATCTGCTGTGATTGATGGTGTGCTGTCAGACAACGTGGACTGCTCCACAACGAACGTTGGTGGAACGAACAAAAGGTTCCCCCCCCACATGAGCGGACGTGACAAGCATCGCTACATCGCTACAGAGTTCCTACATGTAGGATGGTGAGGTTTGTTTGAGCAACTTGTCACTGGATGAAATATGCCCACGGCTCAGTGTTTCCACCTCTGCTGATTGTCTCAGACCTCCTAGTCATTTACTGCTTCTAACGGTTGGCCCATCTGTATGCCAGCTGATACCTACCAGCCCTGGCAGATCAAGCTAACTCTCCCTGTGTATTGAACTAAACGGAGCGGATGTATTTTTCAGTGGGCCTCTGGCTAGGTAAAAGGTGAGGAGTTTTATGTGTGTTATTGTTACGTCACATTACACAAGTGTAAGAGAGTAAAATTATTAGGCTTCGGTTCCTTGACATCGCAGCACAAAGACAAATAAGGCAATACGGCAATATGATAAGTTAAGATAAATAAAGTGACTATAGTACAAGACTTATAAGTGAGACAATTGGACAAGTGACAAGTTGTGGGAGACAAATAAGACAGGATACAATTGAGCAGTACAAATAGTGAAAAAACTAAAATAGTACAAAGTAGAAATGTCATGAGTATTGCACTCAGTGGCATTGGGTGTGAGAGGTAGTATTGAGTAAAGTGACTGTGTGCTTAAGGGTAGGTTGTCCGTATACATGGGGTGTGCTTGGGGTAATAGTCACATACACACACACACACACACACACACACACACATACACACATACACACATACACACACACATACACACACACATACATACACACACACACACACACACACACACACACACACACACACACACCATTTCTACCTACCACTGCCGTTGAGCAAGGCACTTAACCCCTAATTGCTGACTATGGCTGACCCTGTGCCTAGAGCAAAAACGACATTTCGTTGTACTCTGTGTAAAGACAGAAGGGTTGAATCTAACCATCTAATCTAATGAACTACAAGCTACTAGCTACTGTCTGGCCAAATGTTTATACTCAGAAATCAATAGGCCCTGAAGTAATAGTCATTTGTCTTCAGTGGGCTTGTTCATGAGCTTGGAAGAAGTAGCTGTTAATTAGCCTCTCAGTTTTGGCCAGGAGGCTCCGGAAGAGGCTTCGCCTTTTGGACGGCATCTGTTCGAACAGACTGTGGTTGGGGTGGCTGGGATCTTTGATGATCCTCCGGGCTTTGCTGACACACTGTTTGTTGTATGGATCCTGGATGGAGGAAAGCTCCAATCCACTGACGCACTCGGCTGTCCGCACCACCCTCTGCAGTGCTCTGCGGTTGAGGGCAGTGATGCACCCAGTCAGAATGTTCTCAGTTGTGGCTCTGTAGAAGGCCCGCAGGATCTTGGCCAAAATGCCAAACTTCTTCAGCCGCCTGAGGTGAAAGAGGCGCTGCTGTGCCTTTATCACCACTTGTCTGGGGTGCTCGTCCCAGGTGAGGTCATCAGAGATCCCCCCCCCCTTCCCCCCACGCACGCACACACACACACACACACACACACACACACACACACACACACACACACTCCAACCGATTTCCATCTTCATTGGTATTCACTTGACTCAGCTCTGTTCTAACGAGCGCTCAACGCGATGAAACCAAAGTCCTTTGATCATTCCTGGAGAGAAGGAAACCTGGCAGAAGGAGAGAGTATGGCTGTCTTTGACAAGCCTAACATCTGAGCCTGCAATCCATATACATGGACTTCACGTACCGTTGGGTTCTAGGGGGGACATGGACAACCACCTGTGAGAGAGCAACACTGTCAATGCGTGCATTGCTTTTAATGAGATAACATACTGTGCATCGTAGCTTCTTAGATACGACACTAAAAGCTCTGAGTCTAAGCTGGTGTTCACCAATCAAGCGTATACGATTGATTACTTGGAAGGTATCTTAGCAAGAAACTTCACACAATGTACGACACCAGGACTCAAGGACGACCTACTGGACTGCCCTCGATATTTGCAGAAATCACCAGTTATTTATTCTACTGTGGACATAGGTCGACTATAGTATGAATAAATAGCGAGAAAAAGAACAGTTTCTCTGTGTAGTGGACAAAGCACTGCTTAGTCAGGCATCGTAATGGGACTGTTTGATTGAATTGCGTCCCCCCAGAGTCATGGATGATGACCTTGTAATCGCGTAGCAAAGTTGGAGCAGAAGGACTGTCATGTCATGTCTACCTCACCACTAGCTGGAGGATGATGGGTGTTTTTAATTTAGTCAACTATTATTATCTAGGGGGTCCTATTGAGGTCAAAAGACCACTTTAGAGAAGCGGGAGTGGGGTGGGGGGGCTGGTGTGTGTGTGTGTGCGTGTGACTGTATGGTTTGGTGGGGGGGGGCGTGGGTAGAGGGGGGTGGGGGGGGTGGAACATTTGTCTACAAAGTGTTTTTTCCTTCGACTGTGTGCGGATACGGTTCTTATATTTCCAATGCATAGATGTTGATATACTGTACTTTTCAGCGGCATGAATCAATATTGTTTTCCTCCTGACTGGTACTCTCGATCTGTGACTAATAAATACCGCCTCAAGCGTTTATATCTTGAAAAGCAATCTTCTCGCTGTCCTGCGGAAAATAACACCACAGCAAAGATAAAGCAGCACAATATCACTCTGGGAAAGTCGTGTGGAAAAGAGGAGTCATTATGAAGGGTGACGGGGAACATCATGGGAGGACTAACAGAGAACACCAGGAGGTCTAAGACTTCTACTGACCCCCTTGTACTGTTTCTCTGTTTCTCCAGTGTCTATATCATTTTTAAATGTATTTTATTATTGTTTTTTATCTTTATTTTTTCCTTCCTATCACGGAGACTACCAATGGCCCGGGGCCTGAGCTGGATTACTCTTCCTGCTACGACTGGTGGATTGATGATTCACTTGCTTAGTCAAATGTATTGATTGTAAGTCGCTTTGGAATAAGGCGTCTGCTAAATGCCAAAAATGTAATGTACGTAAATGTAAGGTCTAAACAGAGAAACAAGTGTTGCTGTCCTCAAGTGCCCCTCTGCAAGTGGAGCCATTATGTTGGTACCCAGGGTGCACCTGGAGGGGCCGTGCTCCTGCTGGCTTTTGTCCCTTGATGACCCCGAATCTCGCTGGTTTCCCCGAGAATTCAAACCCTTATTTTCTCTGGTTTGAACTCACTCACTGATTAGACAAAAAAGAAACCAGCAAAACACTTATGTACTGACAAACCAATCAGCATAATTTGAAGTGCTCCCCCCCCCCCCCCCCCCCGCGTCCCTTGCTCTTGGGCAAGTTAGTTTTATTCGTTTTGTTCGTTATTCAGTTCTATGCAATACAATTATCCTGTCCACCGATTTCTACCTCCACCAACCGCCCCTGGTGTGAAGGGTAGCTTCTTCAATTTCTCTTACCCCTTAGATGGGTTCACACACACACACACACACACACACACACACGCATACTCACACACACACACGCACACGCACTCACACACACGTCCACACACACACACACGCATACTCACACACACGCATGCACACACACGCACACGCACACGCACATGCACACACGTCCACACATGGGTTCACAAACACACACACACACACACACACGCATACTCACACAAACGCACGCACACGAACACACACACACACACACACACACACGCACACACACACACACACACACACGCACACGCACACGCACACACACACACACACACACACATCTCTGGCACTCCAGTCGTGGTGGGTTCACTAATTCGGGGGTCCTCGGAGTGTCAAACGATGTGCTGTGAACAGAACTTCCCCTGCTGGGCCAGAGGGGCGACACAGACAACACAGACAGGGGTGTGATTGATTTTGGAGGGGCCTGAGGGTCGTCTAGGGGGCCGTCAAGACCAGGAGCAGTGGCTTAAGAACTGTTCCAGGAGCTGCTCAGCCTCTGTGGAGTGGATAAACTAAACGTGACGTGGCGACTAACACCACTGTTAGATATGGCTCTGATTGATTTGCTCCCCCTGTTTTCCCATAGCAATAACTTTTGAGTGGCAGCAGGATTTTCAAAAATATTTCTAGAAGAGTCTCAAGGGAGGAAAAGGGGGACTTGGGGTGGGGGAGGAGGGATAAACAAACAAAACAACAACTCTGAAACTCTGAAAAAAAAGAAACAATCGTGTTTTTTACCTTCTGAATTGTGATTCGCTATTGATTTCAGAGAGGCCGAGGAGGCAGGGATGTGTTTGGAGTGTGTGGGGCGCTAAGTCAAGTGGCGCAGGTTGTTTCTCTCAGCCTGATGGGTTTTTCCGCAGAGTGTGTACCGTCGTCCACCGCCCACTTCATCCCCTTGAAGGAGTCTGGGAAGATTAGACGGCGCCTAAGTCAAGTCCCAATCCTCAGTTATTTTTCCCTTAAGTGTACACTCGTCCACTCCCCTACACAAATATAAAAGCGTAGGATTGGTGTCCTGCAAGCTACGGGCTGTTACACCAATCCTATGGCCTTTTAAATCGGTGTAACGACGTGGACAAGTGTACACTTAAGGGAAAAGGAGGGAGAATTGGGACCCGGGGCTGGTCTGTGATAGGCCTATAAGGAGGGGCTGTATGATTGCAGGGCTGACTGCTCTACTCATCAATCATCGGCCAGTACAGATCACGATTATCTCAGCCACATCTTTCTAAAGAGTCTCCCAATTGTAAGTAAATGAGAGTGTATGTGAAAGTGTGTGTGTGTGTGTGTGTATGTGTGTGTGTGTGTGTGTATGAAAGTGTGTGTGTGTGTGTGTGTGTGTGTGTGTGTGCGTGTGTGCGTGTGTGTGTTGGCGTGTGTGTGTTGGCGTGTGTGTGCACATGTGTGTTCTTGTGCATGCGGAACAGTAAGCGATTAGCCAGACTGGATAATTTTTCGCTCTGACGGAAACGGAGACAATGGCTGAGTGTGTGTGTGAGTGTGTGTGTTCACCCAGGGAAAGGCTTGGACTGAAATATACGGTAAGTGGTACTTTCACAACTTTCACAGAGACTATTGATTCACATTGCACTTGAGGTGCGATTAGCGTGATTGCAGCACAATATGATTGCAGCACAATATATCGCTTCGGTTTTGGACCACTTCCTAGAGTTGGACAAAATGCTATATTATTACTGAGCACATTACCTCATTATTAAATGGTAAACGGACTGCACTTACTGTATACAGCGCCTTATGCCAAAGCGCTTTACAACGGCCTCTCATTCACCCCTTCACACACACATTCACACACCAATGGCGGCAGGCTATTGGGAGCAATTTGGGGTTCAGTGTCTTGCCCAAGGACACCATAATAATAATAATAATAATAATGCATTTTATTTATAGGCGCCTTTCAGAGCACTCAAGGACACCTTACAGAGCATAAGTTAAAAACAAGCAACAGATTCAACAGGTTAAAACAGTGATTAAAACAAACCAAAACAACCAAAACAAGACAAAACAAAAGACTTAAAAACAACCATCAATTAAAAATACGCCAGTTTAAAAAGGTGGGTTTTCAGGCAGGATTTGAAGGTGGGGAGAGAGTCAATATTGCGGATGTCTTGTGGAAGAGAGTTCCAGAGACGAGGGGGCGGAGTGACTGAAGGCGTGGAGAGAGTCTCAACCCTCCGATTCCTGGGGGTGCACATGCAGGATGACCTGTCCTGGAAGGACAACACAACAGCCACCATCAAGAAGGCACAACAGCGGCTCTACATCCTGAGTGTCCTCAGGAAGGAACACAGCAAGCAGGAGATACTGGTGACCTTCTACCGCGGCGCAGTGGAGAGCATCCTCACCTACGGCATCTGCAACTGGTTCTCCAGCTGCACAACCGCGGAGAGAAATGCGCTACAGAGAGTCGTGAGAACAGCCCAGAAGATCACCGGCGCCCCCCTCCCCTCTCTGGAAGAGCTGTACAACACACGCTGTCTCAGGAAGGCCTCCAAGATCTCCAGAGACCCAACCCACCCTGGGTACGAACACTTTACCCGGCTGCCCTCGAAAAGACGGTACAGGACCATGGCCGCAAGGACAAACAGACTGAAGAACAGCTTCTACCCCAGGGCCATCCAGGCCCTGAACACAGCAAAGACCTAGGTTCTGGGCCCTGGACAGTCTGGACGGATTGATGGCAGCTGCTGGACTGAAAAAATCAGGTGTAGTGCTGAGGCACAAATATGTACATTTCAAGCCTGCAAACTGCGACACTTTAAATGAATGTGCAATAACACTATGTGCAATATGATCAACCCTAGTCGTCTATCTGTACAGTATAGTATAGTGGATAGTGTACATAGCCTTTATTTATGTAAACCAGCTCCTTCCCTTCTTGTGTTTTTTTTTAGTTTTTTTTTCTTTCCTAACACCAGGGGAGCCACCCCTCCTAATTTCGTTGTTTGGTACCTGTACTATAGCAATGACAATAAAGACCATTCATTCATTCATTCATTCATCTAGATCCCATAGTAGTCAGGTGGGCAGAAGGTATAATGAGTTGAAAGGCAGTGGAGGATCGGAGAGTGCGAGAGGGAGTGTAGGTGTGAAGGAGTTCAGAGAGATATGGGGGTGCAAGATTGTGAAGGGCCTTGAAAGTGAGGAGCAGAATTTTGAAGTCGATACGGTATTTAACAGAAAGCCAATGGAGTTGTTGAAGAACCGGAGTGATATGATCTATGGAAGGGGTTCTGGTTATGATACGGGTGGCTGACCATGACACGTGGAGCCGGCCGGGGATCGAACCGCAAACCTTGTGATCATTAGACGCTGGCTCTACCTCCTGAGCCACAGCCGCCCATAACATCATCATCAATCATATGATGATCATTTGTTTGTTGTGTGTATCACGTTGTGTCGAGACAAACAAATCAAACAGTTACATCTCTGAGGAGGGCTGCATCTGTCGAGAGCATCGTCATGACAACTAGACACAGACGGATGCCGGCTCCGCTCATGCTTTCACAGCCGAATCACACGGCCTCGTCGGGGGGAAAAGAGACGAAAACATCTCATCACCAGTATTGATCATCAGTATTGATGTTTTCCATACTATTGACCTCAAAACACAGGTCCCGGATCAGATTAGATGAAAATGACTTAAGGGCGAGGGAAGCTTGACAACATGCTTTCGGTCATTCATTCACGGCACCACTCAACCATCTCCTACATCGTTATGTGCACTTGATTGGAAGGAGGTGAGAATTGTGGTCCGTCAGAGGGAGAGGGTTAGTGTCCGTGTTAGGACCTCCTCAGTTCTCACCTGATAGAGTCAGTTCTTATAAAATGATGTCGTTCTCCGATCAAACTGCCATGCTTCCTTAGGTGTGACGTCTCAGTACAAATCTCACTGTACATATATCTGTACATATCTCACTGTACATATGTCTGTACATATATGATATATCTGTACATCTGTTCATATATCTGTACATATATCTGTACGTATATCTGTACATATATCTGTACATATGTCTGTACATATGTCTGTACATATATGATATATCTGTTCATATATCTGTTCATATATCTGTACATATATCTGTACATATCTGTTTTCTAGGCTTACATAAAGATACTCTGTAAGGCCATAAAGATACTCTGTTAGGCCATAAAGATACTCTGTTGGGCCATAAAGATACTCTGTTAGGACATAAAGATACTCTGTAAGGCCATAAAGATACTCTGTAAGGCCATAAAGATACTCTGTTAGGACATAAAGATACTCTGTTAGGCCATAAAGATACTCTGTAAGGCCATAAAGATACTCTGTAAGGCCATAAAGATATTCTGTTAGGCCATAAAGATACTCTGTAAGGCCATAAAGATACTCTGTTAGGACATAAAGATTCTCTGTTAGGACATAAAGATTCTCTGTTAGGCCATAAAGATACTCTGTTAGGCCATAAAGATATTCTGTTAGGCCATAAAGATACTCTGTAAGGCCATAAAGATACTCTGTTAGGACATAAAGATTCTCTGTTAGGACATAAAGATTCTCTGTTAGGCCATAAAGATACTCTGTTAGGACATAAAGATTCTCTGTTAGGCCATAAAGATACTCTGTTAGGCCATAGACAAAAAGGCTGTACTCCATGGTTTATTTCTTCTATATAGGATAAGACATGTGTTGCTAGAAAGACTTTCTATACTGGCAATGATGAGGCTGCTTTTCTGGGAACAAAGCCAATGGAAATGACTATCCTCCAACTATCCTCCTGGTTGGCATCCTTTGATCAGTGGGAATTGGACAATTTGTGTAAACAGAGAAAGCATCCTGTGAATATCCTAAAACGCACACTGGTAATTTACAAAAATGAGTCCGGATGTAATCGCAATCGTGACAAGAATAGCATTAAAGTACTTCTTGAATGAGATGAATATGATGTTTGACGTCAGTGAAATGAGCGTTTCCTGGTTTATTCCTGGTTTGCAATGCAAATGAGGCATTTAGATGTGTAAATGTCCTGCAGGTTAGTCAATTATGGCTTAATTACCTCATAGGTTAACTTGGAATAATCAGCTCATAGCTACAGGTTGAGTTAACAGTTATTTTCAGCAAAGGTCAGCCAACACACCTGGATGATAAATTGCTGTTTCATAATCTCTCGTGTCTGGCTGTGACGTGACTTCATCAGTATCAGTTTCAATGGCAGCTTGTCATTGTAAAGCAACATCCTCCACCATCACCACCAAAGTTGTTCCAAGCACTACGCTTGTAACAAGATTGGGCGGGCACACACACACACACACACACACACACACACACACACACACACACACACACACACACACACACACCATGTACAACCCCATAATCTACTGCTGCCTCAACAGCCGGTAGGGAAACACACACACACACACACACACACACACACCCTCTCCCCTATGGGCAGTGAGAGGAGCAGGACAGCAGCGATACACTTGGCCAGTTCTCCACCTAAGAAGGCCCACCATCCTGGTAAAGATACGCCCCATAGACACACACACACACACACCTTATCTGTAAGTTCTACTCTGATAGTGGTCGACTGCATGCCCCAGGGTGGTCTTATCTGTCTTCTCACAGCACACACGCACACACACACACACACACACACACGCACACGCACACGCACACGCACACGCACACGCACACACAGGCACGCACACACACACACACACACACACACACACACACAGCTGGGATAGGAGTCAATCTGTGTCTTATCAGATCTGAGTCAAAGAAAGGGTTTGCTTAAAGTTGAAAGTTGAAAGTGAGTTGAAAGTTTAGTTGAAAGTGAGTTGAAAGTGAGTTGAAAGTGAGTTGAAAGTGAGTTGAAAGTCAGTTGAAAGTCAGTTGAAAATTTGTTGAAAGTGAGTTGAAAGTCAGTTTAAAGTCAGTTGAAAGTCAGTTGAAAATTAGTTGAAAGTGAGTTGACAGTCAGTTTAAAGTCAGTTGAAAGTCAGTTGAAAATTAGTTGAAAGTGAGTTGAAAGTCAGTTGAAAGTCAGTTGAAAATTAGTTGAAAGTGAGTTGAAAGTCAGTTGAAAGTCAGTTGAAAGTCAGTTGAAAGTACACAAGAACACACACACACCCATAACCCCCCCCCCCTCTCAGTTGAACTTCAAACAAACTCCCTCCACAGTTTCCTCACCCACTAGAAAAGAAACAGGTATGCTATAAATACACATGAAAGGAATGCTGCCACCTTCACAGCGGTGCGTACCGGTAGACTGGTGGTAAAGGACAGCACTTCCATTCCTTTATCCATTTCTGGATAGGTCATCACTTCTCCTTCAAATCGACCTGAACACAACGTCAAATAATAATAAGAATTCATAGTATTTATATAGCGCTTTTCCGGGGCTCAAAGACGATGACAGTATGGGAAAATTAGAAAACACAGAAACAACAAGCAACAGATAACATGAGCACATAGAACACAGAGTTAACGAACAGGGAACAATTAACACAGCAATGTCCAGGGGGGGGGAGGGGGGTGGCAGGGTTAGGGGAGATGGTTAGGGGTAGGGAAGGTCGTATGCATGGGTGTGTGCCAGGGGCGGCGCTAGGGGGTGGCTACTGGGGCTCAAGCCCCGGATGTTTTCTGAAAAGCCCCGAATGTTTTACTTTGAAAAAAAAAAGAAAAAAAAAAAGTCCAACAGAGAGGCAGCAGCTGCGCGACATTAGCCTGCATACTGCGTAGCCTACCCTGCCCTGAAGAAGAAGTGATCTCAATCAGTGCCTGACTGAAAGTTGTTTTCAACAAAACAAGCGCCAAGAACTGTTGCAGCAGCCGTATCAGCAGCTGACAACAATGACATCACCAGCAGTCAGATGATGTTTCAGGTTTGTGAATCTTATTAGAAAGGTGACTGACTCACTGACACTACTTTTCCGGTTTGCTAATGCTAGCTGGCTATCATAACATAACGTTATGTTATAATGAAAATGAAACATAGCAAGGTACTGTTACGGTACATGGTAAGAAATCAAACAAAGGATACTACTTATACAAATAAAGTGAATAACAGGCTGATAGTCTTTGATATCTGCACTCTGGTTGACTGAGTAACAAGTGAAAAAGAATGATGTAACGTTAATGTTACAGCTAGTAAACATGGAGTAACCACATTAAGTATGCCCTTATGGTAGTATGTATGTATACAGAACATGACTCAAATCTATCCTAAGATGTAACGCTAACTAACTAAGTTTGTTTAATGTCCCAGGGGGGATTTGATTTCACAGTACTATACACAGGCCAACAATACATGTAATATATCGTCATATAACACAGGACAAGACTCTAAAATACAATATAAGTGGTGAGCACAGAGTCTGCCCTGATATACATACTGTAACATAACTAGCCTCAGCCCATCAATTATGTAATTCTATACAAATATAAATGATGGTGACTGACAGGGGGAGCTACGTGTGCTGACCTCCCTCTGTGCCCAGAACCACCACAATTAGTTTGCTTCATTAAAGGGTGTGAATGTATATGTGTTCTCCAGTGCCTTTTGTCCGCTTTAAGGTGGTGGTAAGTTGAAGGTTGAAGGCAAAATTTTCCGGCACGCTCCGCGCGCACATTATATTCTCCCTCTGGGCTAAGCCCCGGATCTCCTACGATCCTAAATCCGCCCCTGGTGTGTGCAATGTGTGCAAAACTCAAAAGTCATAAGGGAGGGAAGAAGAATCGAGCCACAACGTCAGCGAACTAGTTCATGAACATGTCGGCATAATGCCTACGGGCCTACGTATTTAAACTGCATAGCAACCTAGTCAAACTAGGTTTAACGATGAATTGAGAATCAAGGACCCCAATTGAAATAAGCCAGTGGCTTTCTTGGGTTTTTATCCTGTTAGTTGACCTTGTATGTAATATGTACTACTTCTGCAAACCTTTGTCGTATATTTCTGTAGTATGTATGATCTATGTATGAATATGTAGTATATTTTAAACACACACACATACACACACACACTGATCATTAACAGATGGCCCCTGGACCAGCTATCAGAGACCTGGGGGTTGGGCAAAGACACACACACACGCTGGCCCCTCCCCTCTGAAAGGAAACGGGGACAGAGGGAGAGAGCGTTCTCTTCCAGCCCGAGGTCCATGGGGAACGCATGTAATGTATAAATCTGCCTGTAACTGATTAAATTGTCTTAAACTAACTGTTCTTTGATTCATAACCAATAAGAATACACGACAGTAATGGCGAGCAAGCAACGGAGATAATATAACTTAATTTACAGTATTTTGCAAACTTCAATCTAAAGAAGAAGGTAGATTTTCTGCAGAGATCTCTCTCTAGTCGATTGGTGTGTTTAAAATAGACTGTAAATCTCAGATAAGTTATAGTCAAAAGAATCTGTGTAACGGTAATCTTGTTGGAATAGAAGCAAACTTTTCATAATCTTTGATGGGTGGGTGGTGAGAGCCGGACTTTGAAGCCCGTTTTTTTTGTAAAATATAGTGTTTGATGGTAAGGTTTGTTTGTACGGTATTGGAATATCGTGTGTGTCTGTGTAAAATTCGGTGAGGTTGTGTTTATGTGTTGGAGTGTGGGTGGACTGGGTAGTCTGTTTTATATTGTAGCAGTGGAGAACATGTGAGGCTCTTTTGTCTGGTTGGAAGGACGCCATTGTGTAAGCGGCCATTTGCAGTGTACTGTCAGCAGAGCGTAGACGCCATTTGTGTTGTCCTGTGTAAGCGGAGCGATAACACGCACGCTCGGGCACGCGCGCAGACGCGCAGGACACACACAGAGACCTTCTAGAGGAACAGTGAAAAACATATGAGATAAATAATAGTTAAACTGGATTGAAAGATAATCTTGATATTGCTGTGTCGTGAAAAGTAATCGTTTATGAAAACAAGTTGTGTTAAAGAGATTGTTTTAAAGCAGGCTACAAACACGCGGTGGTTTCTCAAGGACAAAAGGGTTGTTAAATTGAGCCGCCTGCTTTCTGCCTCTGGCCTTTAGGCTTCGGACACGTAGGGGGGTTGCGTGTGATTGTTGCATTACATAGACTATAGTATTTAAGATAGAGATATAGTGAATTGATCTCGGGGTATTTTAAATAGTTTAGAGTTACGGTTAAAACATTCATAGCCTCCATTTTTACACGGAGGCGCTGGCGCATGCGCAATCGATACGCAAGTCGGTTACTTGGCGCCGCCTGCTGGACTAAATACGACAAGACATTTTAAAACACTAAATCCTCAGGGAGATACAGCTGAGGTCGATGAAACAGTCCGATACATTAATAAATAGATGGTTATAAATGATTGTAATGTATTACATTACCTTAATTAATTTAATTAATTACAAATTGATTGAATTAATTATTCAGATCATTTTATTTCTCTGTTTTCACAAAACTTTGATCAATTGTTTTGTGACAATCTAATGATATGTTGATAATAGCTAATTGACTTTACAGGTTTGCATCAATGAAGTGTCAATGAATAATTAATAACTAATCATTCATTCCTTTCATTTAACAGTTGATTTATTTACAGGTTGTAATTAATATTTGTAATTTACAAATTTATTTTAGTTAGGTCATTTCCACAGTGTTTGATTAAGGAATAGCAGAATAGTACATATTTGATAGTTGAGCAGTAAAAGGGTTTTTGTGGATCGGTGAATACTTAGGTGTGACCAGCTTTTGTGATTTAATAATTGTGTTGACCAGAACTGTAATTAGTATTGAATGAGTAATCAAGTGACACATATTCATAAACAATTAGGAAACACATTTAAGTATAAAGTACTTACAAAGTGATTAGATTTAAGTTAATACTGCACTGACATACACAAGAGGCAAATCTGTTGTTCTGGGTTGTAGTGGTTTTGTGTGGACGGTTAATACAGTTATATTGGACTAGCATTTGTTTAGCAAACAAGACAATAGGAAGGTGGGTTGTAAGAAGCGTACACCTTATCTAATATAGAATATTGTCAGCATATTGAGCAAGTAGAATGGGGTCGAATTCCACGAAGCTGTTAAAAGATATTAGTGAACATCGTGGAATGTTGGCTACGTTATCCCCTATGGCTATAGTGGAAAAAATGAATCCTCTTGTTAGGGAAATTAGCAAAATGTCAACGAAATGGAATAGCCGTTGGGCATACATTGAACAGCCGTGGCCGAAAGAGGGCAGCATTAATTTACAATTAATTGCAACATTGGAAATACTTATCAATGGGCACAAAGCACATCAAAGAGGAAAGATTAGATCAGAGAAACGCAAGTTAGAGTTAGCTATTTTAGATCTATTTAAGGTAGAGGGACAGAAAATAGCTCAGATGGAACCGGAAAAGAAAAAAGAATTGGCCAGAACACTGGAACAGAAACTGAACATTTCATCCCGAGACCTGTGTCCTGCCCCCAGTCCCCCTCCATATGCTAAGGCACTGGAGGATCATTCCCAGAAGAAGAAGAAGGAGCCAAGGGGAAAAGGGGACGACAGGAGTGACGAGGAAGATGACAGCGAAGATGGCAGTGCAGACTCAAGTGATGACGACAATGCAGATGGAGGCTACAACGCGCAGGTCAGGAAGATGATAGCCACAGCCGAAAGGAAAGGTGGGAGAAGACGCCCGGAGAAAGAGGGAGATTGTCACCGAATGTCATCAAATACATTAAAGAACTGTCCAGTGCTGATTCGGGGTAACAAGATGGAATATCATCCGTGGCATCATACAGATTTGTCTGAAGTGATCGAGAAACTCCCAGTTCTTCAAGAGGGAGGACATTCGTGGACGCGAGAGGTCGACGTGATACTGACAGGAACGCAGGCCGCGATGGGAGACCTGAAAAGACTCTTAGCTTTTATTGCAGGATTGGATACAATGCAGGAAATATTGATGAAGGCAGGACTTCATAGATATATCAATACATCAGTTTATGATCCAGAGCTTTTCGCAGCAAACAGAGGCAAACTGTGGAAAGCAATCAGGGAGATCTACCCTACTCACATTCACCCAGACAATATCATTGTGAAGCCACTGGGGGGGGATGAGAATCCCAGGGGTTATGTTGCCCGTGTGTCCTCTCAATGGAGAAGTGTGACAGGGAAAGACGCTGAAGATAACCCCTTAGAAAAATCCATAATCAGGGAAAAAATACAAGAAGGGCTTCCTACCCCAGTTAAGGATAAGCTAGCAGAAGTGGTGGGGCTACGACACATGAACAAAGCTGTTTATATAGACCACGTAGCTCATCAAGTTGAGTTATATCGAAAGAACATTCAGATACAGAAGGCACGAGACGAAGAATCCCTCAGAATATTGACTCATTTGCAATTGACTGAAAGCGAGAGGAACATAGAGGGAGTGCAGGCTTTAGCCCCACAGCAACAGCCACCTGGAGTGCAGACTGCTACTTACCAGTCCTACTCACAGGGGCCACAAGGGGGGTATCCTGCTACTTACCAGTCCTACCCACAGGGGCCACAAGGGGGGTATCCATACCCACAAGGGCCACCAGGGGTGCAAGCGGTTCCATACCAGATGTACACACAGCCTGGCCAAGGACCACCACCAGGGGGATGGACAGCAGCAGGGAAGGAGATGCTAGAACCATGCCAATGCGACCAGAATGGACATCTAGCCTGTGCCTGCTGCAACAGGCCCCAGGGGGGCGCAGGGGGGAGCCAAGGAGGAGGATATTGGCCCCCTACTACACCTGCTCCAGGAGTGATGAACCCTTACGGAGGCCCAGCAGCTGGCCTATAGGGGTGCCCGGAAGATCCGAGTGGGAGGTGCCAGCTGGTGGTGACACAGAAGCCTGAAGGCGCCACGCACCTCCCTATGTCTAGAGAATATGTGAAGACAATCGGATTTGAGGGAATTAAACAGCTGATTCCTACAACTGAGCTTGTAGACTTAGAGTACAAGGGACAGAGAGCAACTCTGTCAACACTTGTGTCAGAACACACGCCAACAGGGCTGCTAGGGAGAGATGCTCTATGCCAACTGAACTGTACAGTAAAATGCACACCTGACGGCTGTCAGGTGACGGTGCCATCCGGTGTTCAGATTCCATCGACAGCCAGAGTGATTAAGCATAGAACAGACCTACAAGCTTTGCCTTTAAAGGGAGCTGATATAGAATATTGGGTTGATGGGTCTTGTTACGGGGTAGGAGAAACGTTGTGCGCTGGGTATTCCTTAGTTAAAGCACAGAATTCAAAGTTTATTGTAGAACAGGCTGAGGCAGTTCCTCAGCCTTGCTCGGCTCAGTTGGCTGAATTGATTGCCCTCACAGAAGCATGCAACTTGGGAACCGGACGGAGAGTGACAGTGTACACCGACTCTGCCTATGCACATAATGTTTGTCATTTTAATGGAGCTGTATGGAGGGGGCGGGGTTTTAAGAGAACTGATGGTACGCCTATACAGCATCACGCACAGATCATGAAGCTGTTACAAGCCATGATGAAGCCAAAGGAATTAGCCATAGTGAAGTGTGCCACACACAGGTCTGACTCATCACATGTCACACAAGGTAACAGGGCTGCAGAAGATGCAGCCAAAGCCATTACAGGAGCAGACAAGGCAGGTAAAGGTCTTCTGGTCACACATGAAAAGCAGTTACAGGGCATGGTCACACTTGAGGATTTATTGATGTTACAGAGTAGAGTAACTACGTTAGACAAGAGCGTTTGGCTAGCAAGGGGGGCAAGTCAGGATGACACAGGTCTATGGAGGAATCATGAGGGGTTGGTTGTAGCACCCTCAGATTTATTAGGCATGTTAATACAGGAAGCTCATGGATTAGCACATGTGGCTAGGGGGGAGGTAAGACGCAAGATCACCAAGAAATATGGGTTTTGGAGTCCATATTTGATGGAACAGATTGACCATGCTTTAGGTCAATGTGGGGTCTGTTGGAGAAACAACATCAGAGTGGGTACACCAGTGGTGTCTGGGCATATCCCTACCCCAATAGGGCCACGGGTGGTGGACAGGGGGGTGGATGTACAGAGTAGGCAGGATGTTGTGCCAACAGGTGCCGAGGTCCCCAGAGAACCTGAGAAGGAGGAGCTACGAGGAGATGCTGTGGTGTTGCCAGAGCCAGTGGCAATGCCAGTGTTACAGCCAGTGACATTACCGGCAGTGCCTGAAACCGAGGGGACAGCGGAAAGCTGTCCAGATGCCAATGAACCAGAAACCAACGAAGCAGAGAGTGTTGACAGTCTGGAGGTCCAGCCTGGGGGTGTCCAAAGCCTGGACACCTGTGCTACTGGGGATGCTGGCGAGTGCCTGCACCATGCTTCAGATGATGCTGAGGGCGACTCCCCAGACCTTGATCAGCGTGGGAGGGGACCAGGCGGCTGCCTTAACCTCAATGACACTGACGGACGACGACCAGTTAGGAAAAGATTAAAGACTATGAATAGGGTAGTGAAGCAGCAGATCAAAGGGAACGACGGGAATGGACAGCAGATGATAGCATGGCTGGAAACGGTCTTAGGGGAATGGGAAACTTATTTTGCTAAGATAGGAGCACCTATTATAGCAGACATGATTTTTGACTTTCTTAGGAGACAGGGCCTCATTGACTGTTTTTGGAAAATCAGTCACTCAGTCCACGTTAATGAACTTTTCAGAAGACTAGTCCTCACCTGAGGTGAAGATCTATGCATTAATGCATTCCCTTTGTCCTATGCTTACTGTTGGAGAATTATGTGTTATGATAACTGAATGTCATTATTTGTGTATTGTTTGTTTATTTCTATATCGTATGTGATTGATGTCAGTTGAGAAGTGATGTAGTGGTTATGCAAAGATAGGAAAGAGGTTCTGTTCCTAGCGCAACGAAAATGGAAGCTGCTGACTATGAAAGTGTTATCAATCTGAGACAGCGGTAAAGGCTGTTCTCCAACTGGGTACAAGTGCTAGTAACCTCTGACCCTGACGCTTCAAGGACAAAGAAAACATCGGTCGTTGGAAGTTGCTGTATTGATTTGTGCATGATGAACTGTGTTTAGTTTAATTGTGATTGTTATTTTCAAAATTCTTTTTATTATTGGTTGTTTTCTATTTTTTGTTTATGATATCTTTGGTTCCTAATACTGGTCCTGGGTTGGTCTGTGTTATTGTGCTTCTTGTGTTGTGTGTTGGTGTAGTTTTTCTGTCTGTTGTTGTTTATTTTTTAATTTTTAATTTTATTTAAAAAAAAAAAAAAAAAAAAAAATTTTTTTTTTTAGTTAGTTTGTGGGGTTTTGTGTTTTTGTTTTTGTTTTATGGTAGTTTAGTTTCGGAACACCCTCTGGGTGGTCCGAGGGGGGATGTGTCGTATATTTCTGTAGTATGTATGATCTATGTATGAATATGTAGTATATTTTAAACACACACACATACACACACACACTGATCATTAACAGATGGCCCCTGGACCAGCTATCAGAGACCTGGGGGTTGGGCAAAGACACACACACACGCTGGCCCCTCCCCTCTGAAAGGAAACGGGGACAGAGGGAGAGAGCGTTCTCTTCCAGCCCGAGGTCCATGGGGAACGCATGTAATGTATAAATCTGCCTGTAACTGATTAAATTGTCTTAAACTAACTGTTCTTTGATTCATAACCAATAAGAATACACGACACCTTCTAATAAAGTTTTCAATCAATCAATCAAAAACTAGGAGCAGATGGAAACAATCTAAATGATCTGACTCACAGCCGCTACAATAACTCCCATGAAATATGTAGCATGACAGAAGACTGTATTGCATGTTAATAAACACGCACATATACAAGTTAAGACCGTAGGATAGCAGGCGGGGGAAGGAATGCAAACGATGTGCCAATAGTGTTGGATTATCTGCTATTGATGATCATGGACGCTTCAGGAGCGATCCACATAACAAAGGTTGGCGTGGCGTCTCCCTTTCATAGATTAATGGGGACAATATCCAGGGATTTAGCCCTCTGGGATTCATTTACAATTCAAAGGAAACGTATCAACAAAGGCATCAAGACGACTCGCTCTTTCGATCAAGTGGAAAAGTGATGTTTGATGGTCTGGGAAGGCTTTCAGTCAGGCGGCGTCAGATAAACTGATCTGAATGCAGCTCCTACCGTCTCATTCCAAGTCCCTACGGAATGAGACTGGAATGGTTTCATATCTTCCTGAGGATCCCATATTAGAGTGTATTGAGTCTGTATTGTTGCTCTAGTGTGAGTCCCTGAAATCTACTATAGTATGCCCAGAGGGTGAATATATACATGTATATTTGACATGAGGCGCATTCTTTTCGAGGAAATGCTGTCAACATTCAATGACTTTTGAGCAAGAGTTACACAAGGTTCTCTTTTGAAATGCGAGGCAGGTAGGCGAAGAAGGAGCGAATTGCGAAGACTGACATACTCTTTCTGACAGGACTTATGAATGGATCCCACTAGGTCTCCAGGAAATAGGATATACATCGTCATAAATAATAAATAGGGATAGGATATAAAGATAAGGATATAAATTGGGACCTTATTTGTTATGGGAAATAAAAGGGGGTTTCTGGGAGATTGA
The DNA here is from genome assembly GCF_963989245.1 of Nansenia antarctica. NCBI lineage: Eukaryota > Metazoa > Chordata > Actinopteri > Argentiniformes > Microstomatidae > Nansenia > Nansenia antarctica. The sequence goes on from NC_137676.1 coordinate 56,443,029, forward strand.
CAGAGCTAAGGGACAGGAAGTAACCGGTGAGAAAATCAAAGCGCCCAAAACAGGAGGGGGGAAGTGGATGTCCCCGCCTCCGCTGAGAACATCTGGAGAACACAAAGGAAAGAAATTGTAGAGCTTTTCCAAGAGCACAAATGTAATGTCACACATCAGTGACCTGAGTGCAAACGGCGTGAAATAGACAAGAGCGCACCGCGGGGAATACTGTTTTCCCCCACAAACATGAGTATATGGTACATGGTAGAGAACAAAAGAAACATTTTTCATTGGCCGCGTTCGTAAATTCGCCGGAGCGCCCGCTGGGTTCAACGTCATAAAGGAACCATGTCATTTGATTGGACAAGAGGCAGTCACGTGGACGCTCCGGCACTCTAATTTACGAACGCGGCCATTATGTACTCAATTTAAAAATCGACCTACATACAGTTTCTCTCTTTACATTGGGTCATATACGGTATTACTGACATGGAGGTCACTGATATTTAACGGCATGTTACTACCCACATCTCCCTGGACCAAAGGCTGTGTCTTCACTCTGCTAGCTGCAGTACTTAACCTGACACCAGCCTTTGACACAGACCAGTAGACAGCAGACACACACACACACATCCCCACCCCCACCCCCACCCCCCCAACACACACACACACACACACACACACACACACACACACACACACACACACACACACACACACACACCTCAGCCACATGTAGTAGTCTAGAGCTCTGTCTGTGACGGTGGAGACTCAGATTGCCTTATTTAGTGGTGCCATTCCAGCCTGGTCGAGTGACGGACTGCCTCCTTCCTGCCTGGCACAGCGAGCCAGCGTTAAAGAGTCTCTACTGGAAAGAGACAGGGGTCACACTGCCAGTGGAGTTTGTGGGGAAGACAAGAGCGAATGAAGCAATGGCGATATAGGCTTACTCTGGTTCATTACATCCACATTTAAGACTCAACAACAACAACACACACACACACACACACGGTAGTGTGATAACTCGCCAGAGAGACCCAGATAAACAAGTTACCCCCCACTACGGCTCTACTACGGTACATTAGTAACCCTTCTTAGACGGCAGTGTAATGGTAACATAAGACACTAATGAACATTACCATCATCAACCCTGCAGGCCCCATTGGCCTCCATCTACACAGAATCACCAGAGATATACTGAACTGATCATTTTCCTAGGTACGGCTTTCTAATGAAAAGCTATTAATATATTCTGTATACATGTATCCAGTTACTCAAGTTGTAAAAGAAAATCAGGGGGGGATGGTGGATTTTATCATACGGGGACAATTTTTGCATCCCCACAGCGTCAGTGACTTCAGTGTCAGTGACTTGGTAAAAATGGCGTTGCATGTGTGCGTGCCCCCTCGCCCACAGTATTTTACTCAATATGTGCAAAACGAAATGTTGAAATAGCAGTAATACCACGTTCATCGATAAAATGACATACGGGATGGAAAGGGGGGATGGCAGTTTTAGAAGGGGGATGATTTTTACAGTTTTTATTTCAGGGGGGGGGTGCCATCCCCCCTCATCTCGAGTGCTGCATGCATCACATGAATATACCAGTAACCTCCTGTACCGTCTATGTGTGTCTATGACTGCATGTGATGGCAAAGGAACGGCATCAAAAATTCAACAGTAAGTCTGAATTTCCAAACGACTCCACTCGGCCTCCCCTGAAGGCATTTGATCTGGCAGCAGTGGATGTGGTGCAGGTGGTAACTGTGATAGGGGAACATTGTCAATATTGGACACACCTGTCCGATCCTTTTTAGATCTTCAGCGGTGCAGTTCGGTGCTTTGAGCGTGCTAGGGGGGTTCAATCGGAATGCAGCATAGATGAGATTAGATGTTTATCAAACAGAAAAATAAACAACAAAGTCACTAGTACGTGTCTAGTGGCTAATTAAGGAATAGCACATTACAGACCGTCTCAGAGGGTACGGACAGAGATTTAAACATTTACAATGTTGTGGTAAAATGCAGCAAGACTGTTCAGAATACAAATGGAAGAAAATTATGTAGCTGATGTTATCTTGTTGTTTGAGCTGCATTTTGCCAGCTAGAACCCCCCCCCTCAGCCTGTTCACTATCTTATCTTAGTAGTGGCAAGACAAGTTTATCTGTATAGCACATTTCATACAGATACATACATACAAGATAGAAGTAATACAAATACATTTAATAAGCATAGATAAACGTGCTAGTGTTCAGTCATAAGTGCTGCAGAACATGAAGGTTTTACTGTAGCCTGGTTTAGAATATACTTAGAGTCTGGGCCTGTTTGATTTCTTCAGGGAGTTTGTTCCAAGAGCACACGGCAGAGTGAATACTAACACTTTTACAAAGCTAGCTTCAAAGTAACTCCCCAAAAATGACTTGATATGTAAATCAAAGTCACTTTAGTGCGCCTTTAGACCTTGAGCATTGCTGCCAAGATGCATTCCAATTACACCTGAATTGGTCCCTGACATGTTTTCATCACATACGAGTTCAGCCTTAAGCTCTCCAGACGACAACTCTGGTATTAACTCCAGGGTGTCACAGTCACACAGTCAGTGATTGCATGCGGGCCATCGGCTTCCAACAAAACTGTCAACTAAAGGACACTTCTTCTTTTTCTTTCAAAGAAAAGTAAAGTGAAACATGATTCATAAGAGAAGCAAATGAAAAGCCTAACGTTTCCTCGCTGCCTTGTTGTACCTAACACCTCCAGCGTCAGTCCACGCCTGGTATTATTTGAACAAAGGTGATGAGATGTCATACCACCAAATGTCACATTTGTTCATGTGGATATTGAGCATATGCAAAAGAAAGGAGATTGAAGAGCCCAATACTCAAGGGGTAGCCTAGCTAAAGCACAATGATTATCTAACCCCTGGCATTTAGAACGACGACAGATTCACGTTTCATCTTGACCTATGTATTATCATGTGGAGCAGAGTAGGGGTCAATTTCAGTTCAATACAAACAGGACGATGCCCCACAGGGGACAACTGTACCTATCTCTCAAAGGAGAAGAAGAAAAAATTGATATTTGTATATTCCTCCTAACCCTGTGTGTCTAACCCTAACCGTAGTTAGGGTCAGTTACGTAGTTCTGGTCGTTTGCTGGTAGTACAAAGTGCAACAGAGTAACTTTGTGGCACTCTAACAACGATAAATGGACTGGAAAAAAGATGAAATAGAACATACAAAAATATTAATAATTCTATGAAGCCCTGGTGTGTACTGTAGATATAGCACAAACCAGAACCATATTACAGTATATTCTCTATAGCAACAAAGCACAATTGAGAGGTAGTTTTGAGCTTGTGCAGAGTAGAGTAGAGTAGAAGACTCATTTACATTGTTGGCATTTAGCAGACGCCTTTATCCAAAGTGACTTACAACAAATACATTTGACTAACTACTGTAAGTGAATCATCTATCCACCAGTCATAGCACGGAAAAAGTAATATACAGTATACTCAGGCCTGGAGCCATTAGCAGTCGTCATGCTAGAAGAAGGAAGAATGATTATGATGATGATTTTCTGTGGAGAGTAGAGCGCTGCATAGGAAGGCTGTTCTCACCTCAACATGTGACGATAACGAGGAAGGAACAGGGAATCCGTAGAGGAAAGGCCAGTGGCCAAGGTTCCGAATGGGGTTCAGGGATAAGTCACGCCCGCGTCGTCTCTTATTGGGCGAGGGACTGGCGAACACACAGCGGCACATGAACACCTTCTTGTAAGGAAAGCATCTGTTGGGAATGAGAGGCATAACTGGTTGGAGTATCTCAATATCTCTTTGTTTTGACAGTCCCCTTTGCTACTTCCACCTTACCTGCCCATGTAGGGACACAGCACTTAACTGACGATGTTAATACCAAAGAATTATGTACAAGAAACATCAGAAATAGATTTTATTTAGAGGCTCACTCCAGTAAAACACAATATATAAACAATGACAAGTGACGAGTACACCAAAAGAATCAAATACATTATGTCCAATTATTTCAAACATTTGAGCTGTGCTTGGTTTAGTTTGGCTGGTTCAATGGAACCAATGGAATAAAGCGTTTTCAGCATTTGATATATGTATCTGACACAGATATGGTTTGTAATAACCAACACGTAACTCTTCACAATGTACAAACAGACATTATCTCTACAATACAGCGTTCATATTTTCCCATTAATTGATTTAAAGGGTCTGTCTTGCAATTATCACAGGGACAAAAGTCACATAGTGTATGTGTGTATGGTGCATTTAATTGTAAAGAACCGAGTAGACATACTTTTCTAGTGTATGTTCTTTAATTCAAACGGGTGGAAATATAATTCAATATAGTCATTCCAATTCGGTCAGTTTGTTAATGTAGAATGTAAACATTGAAGATAAGAGTGAAGACAGACCCTTGTGGTAAAGCTAAGCCACATACATTACTAACAACAATACTGCCTAGTACAGTAGAACTATACCGCCTAGTAACAATACTGCCTAGTACAGTAGAACTATACTGCCTAGTACAGTAGAACAACACTGCCTAGTAACAATATTGCCTAGTACAGTAGACCTATACTGCCTAGTAACAATACTGCCGAGTACAGTAGAGCTATACGGCTTAGTACAGTAAACAATAATGCCTAGTACAGTAGATCTATACTGCCTAGTAAGCACGGTTTGATAGAGCAAGAGGCACTATTTTATATACTGTATATAAAAAACAAACAATAACATCTTAAAAGAACACAGGTACTGTACACACAAGAACAACATCACAACGCTACACTTTGTTCATGCTGTATTTTGTTTCCCGTACAAATTATTATTTAAATGTATCGATAAAGAACAACCAAAAAGTAGTATTGATGAAAAAGTTGATTTGGCATTGAATGATTAATAGTTACAAATATCGAAACACACCGACGCAAATACAGTATATATTTTTTTTACATTCTTCAATAATAATACTTTCAGAAAGTCTTAGAACATTCTATTGGCATACTCCAGAAATACTATAGCTCTGAGGGCAGGGAACATTAGCACACTATAGATATCCTCGCATTCAAGATGACTGACAACAACTTGACTTCATCTTATTGACCAGGTCATAAGCAAAGGTGCCATCATGTTTGGTCTTAAATATAATAATAAGTAACTTGGGCTTATCACCGCAACGGCAAATAAGACCATTGAACTTCTGGACATGTTTCCCCTTGTTCATTAAGCAACTAAAACAAGTAGGGTTGGTCAGCTCTCTATCATTGTGACATACACCATGATTATAGAACACAATGAGAGTCTATATACTGACAAAGGACATTACTACCCAACAACAATACTCTCAAAATGGAACTGCATGTCCGTTTTATGACCTCTATGTACAGGAGTTTACAGTAGATATAATTTAATTTCATATTACTTTATCATCTTCACAGTGGGTCAAAATGTTTATGGAACGGTCATAAGCTCAAAATAAAAAGCAATGCAATATATATATATATATATATATATATATATATATATATATATATATATATATATACATAGGTGGGTCTAGACATGTATGTGGATACTGTATTATACTGTCATTTTTGACAGACTTGCTGGGGGCTGGAATCCAGAAATCCCAAACTCCCAAATTCCTGAATCTGTTACTCTCTGTTATTGGCTATCAGGAGTGACATTCACATTTTTTCTATAAGCAACCAAAAATTCCAACAATCCTGTTGGTTGGTCAGATGGTCAGATGACAAAAAAGAGGCTCTTTAACATTCAGTCTGTTTCCTTTCGTGGGCCCAGGGGACACAAATGACAAGGTGGTTATTTATTTATTATCTGTCGTGTTGTCTTTAAGGCAAGGGGAGAGAGCCACAGGTGGTTGGCTGTCGCCTGGAAAAAAAAATCATTACACTTCAATCCCAACTGTGAGAAAACACAACACTTCACAGACTGCTATCGTCAGGGGCCAAGGCGCCCTTCAGAAGACACCTGGGGCTACAGACTTGTCTCTGCCCCTGAATGTGTGTGTGTGTGTGTGTGTGTGTGTGTGTGTGGAGAGGGCGGGAGGGAGTGGGGGGGGGGGGGGGGGGTTTGGGGTGAAAGACCCTCTTAAGACAAAGCCAAACACCCTCAGACTTGTATTGGCACATCCTATATCATACTAAACCGGGGCTGGGAAACGGCTGAGCTCTCATTGGCTGTTGTCACAAAACCCACTCAACCAAAAAGCGGTTCCACTCAGCGTTTAAGCTCAACATGGGCAGAGGCAGAAGAGGCTGCTCAGGGCTAGACCCCTGGCCTCCCAGCGTCCTCTGCCGCCTGGGGCACTAGAGGCTTGTCAGGGGGGTCTGGATGGTTCACAGCACAGCCAAGGCAACACTCTGGCTGGGAACCGCTCAGTGTGGTAACATATAATTGATGGGCCAAGGACTTCTTTCTCACCCGGGAGGCGTCTGTGTGTAGAGTTGTCAGAGCAGAGTCAGAGAGCAGAGCCTCAGTGCGCCCCGGTGGATATGCTGAAGCGAACGACACAGCGATCGGACGGGCCAGCAAAAAAACTACGGTTCCAAATGTCGTTTTTTTGCTGATTACACTCTGCAGGGGAGGGATTTAAAAATGCCAGAATTGACACTAGCGACAACTAGTTTCAACATTTCCGATCAATGGCTTTGAAAAAAAAAACGATTAGCCACAGTTCTTGGCGTGCAAACGTGTGTTGTCTTTAGCTGGGGGGGGGCTGTCTGCCAAAGGGTTAGGGTGCTACTACTTTGATTGCGAGATTAAGTCACATATGTACCATATGTACCATATGTACCATAGGGTCACAGTAGCCTCACCACTTTGGGGGACAAAGGAACAGAGAAGGGAACATGGGTGATATGCAGCATTGGACACGATGAGGTGACAGTCAGACTCAATGACAGAGTGATGTTTTCGACTGGAGAGTTCAATCAACATTGGAGTTTCCATTGGAAATCTCTAAAGTGGCTGGGGCCGTTCATTTTCAAACTGGGGCGGGTGTATAATGGACGCTCTCTGTATTCCATATTACATAAGACTAGCTGGAACCTACCACTGGAAACTGTCGGCACACTAGGAGCTACACCATGACTGGATCAGGCAACATGTGATGTGTTAAAAAAAGAAAGAAAATTCTATACATAATCTATCTCCCAAGTACAACTACGTCAAACACACAAGGCTGGTTCACCAGACTCCTAGACTAAAACACATGGAGATCTTTTTTTCGATTGAAACATTTCAGGCAGGCAGATGAATGAGGACGGCAGCTGGAGAACCTTCTCACCTCGTGAGGTGAAACACGCCACAGGGTCATGGGGACAGGCTTTAATTAAGAGCTGAGTTTGCAGAACTTCCGACAGAGCTGAGCAGTTGTTTTTGCCGCTGGCTATGCGAGGAAGTTTCGGGGTTCCCCCTCACCGCCCCCAGCTTCCACCTGCCGGTTCTCTCTGTGTGACCTACCAAGGGGGGGGGGGGTTGAAGTAATAGGCTCCCCGC
>NC_137676.1:56455560-56473060 GCF_963989245.1 Nansenia antarctica
CGCCCTCTACCCCACAGGGAGGGTCTCTCCACAGCCCCTGGCTAGGCCTGAGGCTGGCCCTCCCTCCCGTAGTGGCGTCCAAGACAAAGCGCTTCTCATACACACTCACACACATCCACGCGTTGCCAGTTTCAAGTTTCCAGTTTTATTGTTTACGTCACATTACACGAGTGTAAGAGAGTAAAGTTATTAGGCTTCGGTTCTTTGACATTGCAGCACAACACAATAAGGCACTAGGCATAATTCAAGATAGAAAAGTGACAATAGTACAGGACATAATTGACTGCGTTTACATGCACACCATAATCCTGTATTAAGCGGCTTATGCTCAATATTCCGAGTGGGCAAGTGTCATGTAAACACAGTCACTGACATAGGACAGATAAGATAAATAAGACAGATAAGACATTGCCAGCTCAGGAGAGAAACCAAAAACGAGTGAGCCAGTACTGTGGTTGGCGGTGGCACCTCCCACACTAGGGCAACAAGGTACAATCACACAGACAAGTTCAAGCATGTCGGACAGACGATCGTAAAAAAAAAAAAAAAACACCAAACATAACTTCTAGAATGTTCTCTGCTCTCTCCCTCTGTAAGGTTTATGCGTAGGCAGAGTAAACACTCTTCTGGTGTAAACATCACCTACTTGGGAACATCCAGAAAAAAAGAAAACAGATCATAAAATGTGCCCCTGTTATCTAAACTGTCAGCCTCCGACACCTCCTCTCAGCCAGAGCGTAGGAAGAGACAGAGGTTGTTGCAGAGAGAGAGAGAGAGACAGAGAGAGAGAGAGAGAGAGAGAGAGAGAGAGAGAGAACATTTTAGAAAAAAGATAGGGATTCCACAGTCCATATCGACAAATGTTTGCTGATGAAACCGTTGCTCTCCCATTTTCCTCTCTCTCCAAGGAATGAGTGCAGCTCAAACAACAGATTTATTATCACAAATCGACAGATTTGATTCAAACACACCCAACTTGCTAATGGGCTTTAACTCCCTTACAGAGACGGAGACACACGTTTATTTATTTTTTTGTTTAACCTTTATTTAACCAGATTGGTCAGTTGAGAACACATTCTCATTTGCAAAGACGACCTGGCCAAGAGGCAAGACAGAGGCAAGCCTGTACAACACAACACAGTATATACATATAAAACATGAGTACAATAAACAACAAAAGTAAAATTTTAAAACATCTACAACATCTACAACAAATTCAACATCACATACAGTATAATATAATATAATTACCGTTATTTGTATAGCACTTTTCCTGCAAACGTCGCAGCTCAAAGTGCTCCAATCATTATATAATCATAATTTAATTATTTCATTTACAGGCAATATTAAAAAGATGGGTTTTTAGTCTTGACTTTTTAGTCAAAACATATTTGCTGAGGTTGCATCCCTAATGTAAACTGGCAGTGCATTCCACAATTGATATCATTTATATAAAACAGTATATAAAACAGCAGGGACCTGGGTTATTAAAGGCATGTGCAGTGATCAGAGACTATATCTACAGTAGTAATGAGTTTTTAAAAGAGGGTGTTCCGTTTATGTTTTATATGGAAGCATATAGTAGACTTAATTCAAATGCTAATGCAATATGAGATTGCAATTGCATGTTCCACTTTTGCATGCATTCTTTCAGACAATATTCAAATTCAAATGCAATTCTAATGATTTTCATTTTCATTTTCATGTACCTGATGTGCACATTCGCTGTCAATATTAAAATGATAATGCAAAGCCATTTGACATTTAATTTTCAAAGTCATGCGCTGCTTTGTAGCTGACAAAATTCAAAAGTTCATTCTAATGTGAAAATGACTATGCAATCCCAAAATAGCATATTCATTTGCCACTTTTGCCTGCGTTATTTGAGTCAATATTCAAATTGTAATGCAATAATGTGATACGCAATTGCATTTACATGTTCTAGGAAACACATCCGCTTTACAGCTGACAAAATTCAAACTCTCTATGCAATTCTCATGTTCTACTGGCCTGTCAGTCATTCTCTGGGGGCAGGACAATGTTTAACGCGCCGACCGGAAATAGCGGCAATTCCCCCTATCACCAGAATGATCACGCCCCTTTTTGGGTGATAGAAGTGTAGAAGTTTGACTGGCGGTCAATGGAAATGTCTGGTCTTTGCTACTTTAATCCGATAAAATAAGAAAACCGTAGTGCTTTTAAGATATTAGGAGCCCAAATCCGATGGCCAGTTAGGCAAACTATTATATAGTGTCGTTGCCGATCAATAATCGACGTCGTTATATAGAGAAAATTAATGAAATAGGGGTTGATTCATCAGAGCAGTCATACGTCATCTCCCTGTCATCAGGGATTTGTAGTTCTTCATTTGATTTGCCGTGTAAATCCCCAGATGAGAGTGTTACATTAGTTTTCTTAAAATCATAGTTTTAGTCTTAGTTTCAGTCTTTTGCAACTCATTCCAGGTTCGGAGCCAAGCTGAAAATCTGATTGAAAGCAGCCAATCAAGAAAATGTTGTGCCGTGGCGGGTGAGAGAGAACTCTGGCCTGGCAGATCTATTAAGTGTGTTTGTTTTCAGGGATGCCTTCTGTTTCAAACGGTTCCACTTGAACGCTCCCTAACCCTCAGCCGCTGCGTCCTCCTCCACACACACACACACACACACACACACACACACACACACACACACACACACACACACACACACACACACACAGATAAAACTTCAATTAGGCTTCTGCACCCTCCATCTGCTCCCCGGGCGGCTTAGTGTTCATCTCAGACTGCTGTGTAGCTACACACACACACACACACACACACACACACACACACACACACACACACACACACACACACACACACACACACACAGACACACACAGACACACACAGAGACACAGAGACACACACACACAGAGACACACACAGAGACACACACACACACACACACACACACACACACACCAAAGAGTGCTTGGGATTATTCCATCTGTTGCAGCAAAAATACAGTACCCTTCAAGTATTAGAAAGAGGCAGCGTTTGGTCTTGTTTCAGATCTATACTTGGATTTGAAATCAAACAATTACTATTCTCAGATTCTTCTTTCTTTTTTCAGGTAGGTTTCACCATTTCGAAATGACAACCCTTTTAATACATGGGGTTTTCAGGGAACTGGTAGCATTGGAACATTTGTTTTCCATGTGTTTCTGGTTAGTCTGGAGTGTTCCGTCACATCATCTGTGCAGACACAGAGAGCTGTCGACGTCTAGTCTAGTAGACTTCTACACTGGATGACCCAAGACTGCTCACCATAATCAAGAAAGAAATCAACATCAAGATCAGGAACACTCTCCAGGAGGTCGGCGTGAATGTGTCTCATCTCCCATCCACAGGAGACTTTACCAACAGAACTACAGAGGCTAACACTGCAGGTGTAAAGCGGGCGGCTGTGGCGCAGGAGGTAGAGCCGCCGTCTAGTGATCGCAAGGTTGGCAGATCGGCGGTTCGAGCCCCGGCTGGCCACATGTCGAAGTATCCTTGGGCAAGACACTGAACCCCAAATTGCTCCCAGTGAGCGGGCCGGCGCCTTGCATGGTAGCTTGCCGCCATTGGTGTGTGAATGTGTGTGTGCCTGTGTGAACGGGTGAATGAGAGGCCGTTGTATGAGACAAAGATGAACATAATCATAGTGATGGCAAGTGTAACGTGTGAAGAAAAATGGGAACTGCCCAAAATCATTGGCATACCACCTTATCTGTGAAATAAGGTGGAGGGGGACTTGGCTTGGGTGTGTATGGCTGCCATTGGACCTGCTGATGGCAGCAGCAGAATGAATTCTGAAGTGAAACAGAAACACCTGGTCTGCTAACCTACGAGCAAATGCTTCCAATCTCATTGGACAGAGAACACACCCAGTGTCTGGTGGGGTCAATGGGTCACACACTTCAAGCAGTTGTATCATGCGACGGATTGTCAACTAAACTACTAAACCTGAGTGCTTTATTTTGACAGTAGATGATTTTTTCCAATACTTTTGGAGCCCTGAAATAGGGGGAGTATTTTTAAAATAACGTTGTACTTTCTAAATGTTGAAACCAATGCCAAAGAAAAAAACATTGAATTAAAGCTGAGAATCTCTACTTTAATTCCGTAGTGATTGTTTGATTTCAAATCCAAACGGTTGGAGTAGAGAGGTCAATGAAGACAACATGCTTCCTCTTTCCAATACTTATGGAGGCCGCTGTATATGAAAGATACAAATACTATCTGTGTATGAAATGAATGAATGAATGAATGAATGGTCTTTATTGTCATTGCTATAGTACAGGTACCAAACAACGAAATTTAGGAGGGGTGGCTCCCCCGGTGCTAGGAAAGAAAAAAAAAATACTATCTGTGTATGAAAGATACAAATACTATCTGTGTATGAAAGATACAAATACTATCTGTACCCAGTCACACCATGGGAACCACAGATGCAATCTGCTGCTCATGGCTACGTGATGGACACTAGGCTATGATGTTCCTGATGAGGGGTGTGTGTGTGTGTGTGTCCATTCATGTATGTGTGTATCAGGGACGTGCGGTCAGATAACGTCAGCGCTGGTCATATTAGTTCTATCAGGGACGTGTGTTATGAAACATACAGTCGCCTAACCAATAGTCATTGTGCAACCTGCCAACTGAATACCTCTATCGGGTTCATATGTGTGTAAATCTGGCTCTGGTACTTGCAAGTGCCTCCCTTGCCATTGGCATCACGTACGCACATCACTGGTGTGTATGTGTGTGTGTTACCCATGGAAAAAACCTGTTCCAAGTCTGTTCTCTGTGCTGATGACAAGGAGACCCTGCTGCAGTGCTATGAAATAACACTGACGTGGTACTCAAGCTTTTCGGAGAAAATCGATCTCTCCTCATACGCACGAGGAGGTCGTTGTGCCTGTCCCCCCCCCACAAGTGGCTATGCGGTAATGAACCCCCTTTTACAACGCCTGCCTGGAGCCTATGAGGGCACTTATGCTCTGATGAGCCATAATGGGAATGGCGTATGGGGGGGAGCGAGTCCTATAGCCTCCTTGTGTGCTTAGGAGCGTGGTTGGAGCCCTTGTTCAAAACACCACTTTAGATCTGTGTATTTACCACGAAACCCTGACTGTTTCTGAAACATGTTTCAGCAATGTTCATCGTTAGAACATGTTTACTCTGTGGAAACAGATTGTTGTCGTCATCACCCCGAAAAAGAGACCTATCAAACGCCAGCCCTGCTTGCCTGCAGTCAGAATGACACAGCGAGATGAGCCTTGGAGTCTTTTGTCAATTTCTTCTGTGTGTGTGTGTGTGTGTGTGTGTGTGTGTGTGTGTCTCACTCGGTTTTTTATGACTGCACATCACGCACATCTTCTCCACCGGGCGATGGCTTTTCTGAAGATAACACTGTAGGCGGAGGTCTAGGGTCAGAGAGGAGAGATTGGGATTGGGTCTGGACTGGCATACAGAGACAGAGAGAGAGAGAGAGAGCGAGAGAGAGAGAGAGAGAGAGAGAGAGAGAGAGAGAGAGAGAGAGAGAGAGAGGAGAGAGAGAGAGAGAGAGATGACAGAGATAGAGACAGAGAGAGAGAGAGAGAGAGAGAGAGAGAGGAGAGAGAGAGAGAGAGAGAGAGATGACAGAGATAGAGACAGAGAGAGAGAGAGGAGAGAGAGACAGAGACAGAGAGAGAGACAGATAGAGAGAGACAGAGAGAAAGAGAGAGAAAGAGAGAGACAGAGAGAGAGAGAGAGAGAGACAGAGAGAAAGAGAGATAGAGAGACAGAGAGACAGAGACAGAGAGACAGAGACAGGGAGAGAGGACAGAGAGAGAGAGAAAAGGAGAGAGAGAAAGAGAGAGAGAGACAGAGAGAAAGAGAGATAGAGAGACAGAGACAGAGACAGAGATAGAGACAGAGAGACAGAGAGACAGAGACAGAGAGAGACAGAGACAGAGAGAGAGGAGACAGAGAGAGAAAGAAAGAGAGAGAGAGAGACAGAGAAAAAGAGAGAGAGAGACAGAGAGAAAGAGAGAGACAGAGAGAGAGAGAGAGACAGAGAGAAAGAGAGAAAAGGAGAGAGAGAGAAAGAGAGAGAGAGACAGAGAGAAAGAGAGATAGAGAGACAGAGAGACAGAGACAGAGATATAGACAGAGAGACAGAGACAGAGACAGAGAGAGAGGTGAGGCTGACCAAACAGACACTATTGTGTTCTGTCTTTGTATCTCCGCTCTCCTTTTGAATTCCCAGGACGCAGCGATGCTCCGTCTACAAAGGGCACATGTAGGCGGTGTTCACTGCAGACGGGGAGATTTTAATCGAGGAGGAGGCAGAGACCTTCTTTAAGGCTGTGCAGGTCTGAAAACTCGGAAACTTCCATTTGTCCAGGAATGAAGCCTTTGGTGTGGCTCCTCCACACACGCACACGCATACAGACACACGCATACAGACACACTCATACAGACACACACATACAGACACACTCATACAGACACACGTATACAGACACACTCATACAGACACACGCATACAGACACACGCATACAGACACACGCATACAGACACACTCATACAGACACACACATACAGACACATGCATACAGACACACGCATACAGACACACGCATACAGACACACTCATACAGACACACGCATACAGACACACGCATACAGACACACGCGTACAGACACACTCATACAGACACACGCATACAGACACACTCATACAGACACACGCATACAGACACACACATACAGACACACGCATACAGACACACGCATACAGACACACGCATACAGACACACGCATACAAACACACTCATACAGACACACGCATACAGATACACGCATACAGACACACGCATACAGACACACGCATACAGACACACGCATACAGACACACACACAAGCACACACATGCATATGGACACACATGCATATGGACACACACACACACACACACACACACAATCACACACACACACGCATACACACACACAGACACACACACACACACACACACACACACAAGCACACACACACGCATATGGACGGACACACACACACACACACACACACACCTTTGAGTCTGTATTCCAGTCCCATGAGATCAGATAACTCTTTGCATAAAGAGACACATTAGCGTGGCGCAACACTCCTGGGGGATTGAGGCTCATTACCATAACGTTTCCATCAACACACCACAGCTCATATGCTTCTCAGCTGTTGCTTGTATAGGCCTACCTACTGTACTCCATTAAGAGAGGAGGGAGAGAAGGAGAGAGAGAGGAGGAGAGAGAGAGACAGAGACAGAGAGAAAGAGAGAGAGACAGAGAGAGAGAGAGACAGAGAGAGAGAGAGAGAGAGAGACAGAGAGAGAGAGAGAGAAAGAGAGAGAGACAGAGAGAGAGAGAGAGAAAGATAGAGAGACAGAGAGCGAGAGGAGAGAGAGAGAGACAGAGAGAGAAAGAGCAAAGGAGAGAGAGAGAGAGAGAGAGAGAGAGAAAGAGAGAGAGACAGAGAGAGAGAGCGAAGGAGAGAGAGAGAGCGATGGAGAGTGAGAGAGAGAAAGAGAGAGAGAGAGAGGGAGAATGATAAACAACCCTGGGGGGGAAACATAGAACACTAATCTTTCTGCCTAATTCTGCCATTTTAAAATGTCTATTATTCCTGCCAAACAGACATCATAACAGACACATTTCTCAGCTGTTGCTTGCGTGTACTACTGTATACTACTGTATTGCATTAGTAAGTAAGTAAGTAAAGCTTTATTTATATAGCGCCTTTCGTACATGAAATGCAACTCAAAGCGCATTAAGAGAGGAGAGAAATAGAAGGAGAGGGAGAGACAGAGAGAGAGAGAGAGAGGAGAGAGAGAGAGAAGGTGAGAGAGAACGAGAGAGAGGAGAGAGAGAGAGAGAAGGAGAAAGAGAGAGAAGGAGAGAGAGAAAGAGAGAGAGGAGAGAGAAGGAGAGAGAGAGTGAAGGAGAGAGAGAAAGAGAGAGAGAGGAGAGAGAAGGAGAGAGAGAGAGAAGGAGAGAGGGATGATAAACAACCCTGAGGGGGAAACATAGAACACTAATCTTTCTGCCTAATTCTGCCCTTTTAAAATGTCTATTATTCCTGCCAAACAGACATCATAACAGACGCCACGGTGTCTGCCTCGCGATCGGAGGCCCGGGAGAAATGCCCGGTCACTCGTTTCTGTTAAAACACTGTTGAATGTTTAGAATGCTGAGGAAGGTTCCAGAATGTCATCATTAGTGTACAACCGTACTGCCTTCAAATAAATCAAAAGTCTGAAAATGTAAAACTGAGAGACACGGCCTGAAAGTATTTTTCTTTCTTCACTGTTCGGTCAAATGAACGGTTGTTAGATCATCAGAAAGGAGAATTAGTTGACCCCTGACCTTTTTTGTGGCCAGAATTTTACAGAATATTTCCAACTGAAAGGTACGTGAATGAGAGTCAATCAAAGCTTTGTATAACAGATGAAACAATCCGGTCCAGGGGGTTGGAATGTCAAAGACCATGTCCCAGTATGACTGTAGACTTGGAGCCTTTAGTATAAATGTATACAGTTGAAGTTGGAGGTTTACATACACTTAGGTTGAAGCCCTTTAAACTCATTTTCCTCTCCACAGATTTTATGTTAACAAACTATAGTTTTGGCAAGTTGGTTAGAACATCAATTTTATGCATGACACAAGTAATGTTTCCAACAATTCTTTACAGGCAGATTATTTCACTTACAATTAATTACAGTATATCACAATTCCAGTGTGTCAGAAGTTTACATACACTAAGTTGACTGTGTCTTTAAACAGCTTGGAAAATTCCAGAAAATTGCAAGGCTTGTACAGAAATGACCATAAGTACAGTAGAATTCTTCAGGTTGAAAAATGGGAAGAGGTTTCCCTTAAGTATGTCATTTAGCAGAAATCCTGTTGGACATAAATAGGCATATACATTAGAAAACCACCAAGTAGTTCATTGATGATATTATTATTATTATTATTATTATTATTATTAATAAACATGTTTTTCCTTCCAAGATTGCAAAATGAATGTTGTCTAGTTTTGTTTCACAGCCTCTGGAGTATTGATTCCAGGAATGTTTACAGCACAATCTGTTCAGGTGATTGGTGCATTACAGTCAGAGTGATTACATTACAGTCAAATCTAAGTATTGAATGTCTCATAATTTGGTTTAAAACTAGACAGATCAGAGAAGAATGTATCTAATTCCTTGGTGAGAGCAATCAGAGAGGCTGGTTGCAGGCAGAGGTGGAAGATGAACGCATCAGTATAAACTGATGTTTTAATCTCATAACCATGGATATGCAAACCTTTAATATCTATATTATTGTGTTTATTTGTATTGCTACAGTCTCAATTGTAACAATGACAAGAGGGGAGTATAATGTCTAAGTTAGTCTCAGACAATTAGTCATAGTTAAAGTTGTATTACAGCCTGCTGTCAAACAGGTATTTACTGAGAAAGTAACTTGGTAAAGCTGTAATAACCAATGCATATCATTTACATTTTGGTTGCTTAGATATTCTTTGACACAAAATGTATTTACACTTTGTCTGCAGGGTACTTGAAAAGGGATTGAAGTCCTTTGATGAGGGAGGGATTAGGTGTTTGTGAAATACACAGTTTAGCCTTTTTAATACAGTACCACAGTCCAAATAGAGAAGAATGTAGTAGAGATAAGATCGCACTGACAGCACAGTAAATCTGTGTCATCTGATGGCAATTTCAAAGCAATTCAACAGCTTCCAAAAACGGTGAAAGCAAGACCGCTTTGGACGTTTTGTGCACTTAAATACAGAGACGAAAAACCATTAATCAGAAGGCTGTTATGTACGACTGTTTATTCATCTCAGTAAGTGCATTTCTTGCAGTGATCTCTGAAAGGGAGAACGGCTGTTTATCTCTCTCTGAAAAAATTAGTAAACTCAAGTATGTTCCCATGGTGATTTATTCAGACGCACACACACACACACACACACACACACACACCAAAAAATACAGACAATGTTCTGATTCAAGTACAGAAAATGTGAATCCTAAACAACACCCAGTGCTGTGAGTGTTGTATAAAGTATCGCAACAATCAGGGCATAGGTCAGATTTGGAGGTTCAGGCTTTTTTTCGGCTATTGACAATTTTAAATATCAAACTTAAAAAAATAGTTTTGTTTGTATTAAATATAATGCATATCACAACAAATAACACACAGTAGACATTATGGAAATACCTTTTGGTTAATTTTTCCATGTTAAGTGATTTGGTGTGCAATAGATAAAAAATGGGTGGGACAAACATCAATAATCTATATGTAATATTATTACATTCAGTCTTGCACCTGTGTTGATGTGAATATCTTCCTAATTCTTCTACTGTTTATCACTAATAATTTGTTATCATGTGTTCCTGAATTGAAATTGAACACTCAAGAGGAGCACTCAATACAACTTTGTATTCAGCTTAGTACTGGTGATATAGACTCTGTAGTGACTGGTGATATAGACTCTGTAGTGACTGGTGATATAGACTCTGTACTGACTGGTGATATAGACTCTGTACTGGTGATATAGACTCTGTACTGGTGATATAGACTCTGTAATGGTGATATAGACTCTGTAATGACTGGTGATATAGACTCTAGTGACTGGTGATATAGACTCTGTAATGACTGGTGATATAGACTCTGTACTGGTGATATATACTCTGTAATGACTGGTGATATAGACTCTGTAATGACTGGTGATATAGACTCTAGTGACTGGTGATATAGACTCTGTAATGACTGGTGATATAGACTCTGTAATGACTGGTGATATAGACTCTGTAATGACTGGTGATATAGACTCTAGTGACTGGTGATATAGACTCTGTAATGACTGGTGATATAGACTCTAGTGACTGGTGATATAGACTCTGTAATGACTGGTGATATAGACTCTGTAGTGACTGGTGATATAGACTCTGTAGTGACTGGTGATATAGACTCTGTAGTGGTGATATAGACTCTGTAGTGACTGGTGATATAGACTCTGTAGTGGTGATATAGACTCTGTACTGGTGATATAGACTCTAGTGACTGGTGATATAGACTCTGTACTGGTGATATAGACTCTAGTGACTGGTGATATAGACTCTGTACTGGTGATATAGACTCTGTAGTGGTGATATAGACTCTGTAGTGATGATATAGACTCTGTAGTGGTGATATAGACTCTGTAGTGACTGGTGATATAGACTCTGTAGTGACTGGTGATATAGACTCTGTAGTGACTGGTGATATAGACTCTGTACTGGTGATATAGACTCTGTACTGGTGATATAGACTCTGTACTGGTGATATAGACTCTGAAGTGACTGGTGATATAGACTCTGTAGTGGTGATATAGACTCTGTAGTGACTGGTGATATAGACTCTGTAGTGGTGATATAGACTCTGTAGTGGTGATATAGACTCTGTAGTGACTGGTGATATAGACTCTGTAGTGGTGATATAGACTCTGTAGTGACTGGTGATATAGACTCTGTAGTGGTGATATAGACTCTGTAGTGACTGGTGATATAGACTCTGTACTGGTGATATAGACTCTGTACTGGTGATATAGACTCTGTACTGGTGATATAGACTCTGTAGTGACTGGTGATATAGACTCTGTAGTGACTGGTGATATAGACTCTGTAGTGGTGATATAGACTCTGTAGTGACTGGTGATATAGACTCTGTAGTGGTGATATAGACTCTGTAGTGACTGGTGATATAGACTCTGTAGTGACTGGTGATATAGACTCTGTAGTGACTGGTGATATAGACTCTGTAGTGACTGGTGATATAGACTCTGTAGTGTGTGGTGATATAGACTCAGTAGTGACTGGTGATATAGACTCTGTAGTGACTGGTGATATAGACTCTGTAGTGACTGGTGATATAGACTCTGTACTGGTGATATAGACTCTGTACTGGTGATATAGACTCTGTAGTGGTGATATAGACTATGTAGTGACTGGTGATATAGACTCTGTAGTGACTGGTGATATAGACTCTGTAGTGACTGGTGATATAGACTCTGTACTGGTGATATAGACTCTGTACTGGTGATATAGACTCTGTACTGGTGATATAGACTCTGTACTGGTGATATAGACTCTGTAGTGACTGGTGATATAGACTCTGTAGTGACTGGTGATATAGACTCTGTAGTGGTGATATAGACTCTGTAGTGGTGATATAGACTCTGTACTGGTGATATAGACTCTGTACTGGTGATATAGACTCTGTAGTGACTGGTGATATAGACTCTGTAGTGACTGGGGATATAGACTCTGTAGTGACTGGTGATATAGACTCTGTACTGGTGATATAGACTCTGTACTGGTGATATAGACTCTGTAATGACTGGTGATATAGACTCTGTACTGGTGATATAGACTCTGTAGTGACTGGTGATATAGACTCTGTAGTGACTGGTGATATAGACTCTGTAGTGACTGGTGATATAGACTCTGTAATGACTGGTGATATAGACTCTGTAGTGACTGGTGATATACTCTGTAGTGACTGGTGATATAGACTATGTAGTGACTGGTGATATAGACTATGTAGTGACTGGTGATATACTCTGTAATGACTGGTGATATAGACTCTGTAGTGACTGGTGATATAGACTCTGTAGTGGCTGGTGATATAGACTCTGTAGTCGTGATATAGACTCTGTAATGACTGGTGATATAGACTCTGTAGTGGTGATATAGACTCTGTAATGACTGGTGATATAGACTCTGTAGTGACTGTTCCTCTCTATTGATATCATGTTAATGGTTGGGAGCTAATAATCGACCACTGGGGAAAAGAGGCACAGACTGTAGCTAACACACACACACAAAACAATGTCAGAATGTAAAAAAAACACACACCAGGGGGGTATTCCTAGAAGGCCGATTAAATCAAATCCTGGCTAGTTTTTCTAATTCGATCATTCTAATTTGATCATTTCAGCTCGAGTTCCGTTCCATGAATGTGGCTCAAATAATTCGCTGCTTGGTTGCTATGCAACCAATCCTTCAGAACAAACCTGGTAGCGAGCAGGTTTACAGGCTGGTTTAAGTAATACTTGTGTCAAAAATTTCTCACAGGCAGAAACTACATCCCGAACGACAGTTCCGTCAAGTGTCTTTTAGGAAATATTAGTTCCCACTTTTTATGAGATAGATAGATAGTTTGATTGTGTGATATAGATAATTATTTTTCATCTCATTTTCGTCTTTGTAAAGATCAATAAGTAGGACTGTCACGCAGTCTAGTTTCCAGTCTAGTATCTTCTTTTCGACAATTCTGGGCTCCTTCTGCCTGCAAGCACGCACCCAAATCAAGAATTTCCAATTGGGGTTTGTGTGAACATTGATGACACAAGCCTGATTATCATTCGAGGAATCACTTGAGGCTTGAATCCCAAACAGGAGTTGCCTGAACGAGGCTTTCCTTTTAATCGCGAATATACTAATCCAACATACGTGGAATACCCCCCAGCAGAGCTTTATTCAGTTCAGAGTTAAACAGTGGGACCAATTTGCTCACATTTGCCTCCACTCTCAAGGGAAATGCGGGGAGTAACCATGCATGCAGGGAGAATAGACACCAGCCTGCTCTGCAGAGGAGGTAGATGAGGAGTTGATTGTGTCAAGGTTTTCCCCTCTCTCTTCTCATTCCCACCTGTCTGAAGACCCCCTGTGCTGTCCACCATCAGCAGTTGAGACTATATGATCCCTGGGGTGGCCTGGTGGGGTTGGTTTTTGGACTGATTTACAGTATTTCGCGCCTTATTCCAAAGCGCTTTACAACGGCCTCTCATTCACCCATTCACATACACATTCACACGGCCAATGGCGTCAAGCTACCGTGCAAGGCGCCCCAGCCTGCTCGCTGGGAGCAATTTGATGTTCAGTGTCTTGCCCGAGGACACCTCGACATGCGGGGTTCGAACCGCCGATCTGATGACCTTGCGATCCTTAGATCTACCTCCTGAGCCACAGCCGCCCCTGTTTACAGCCTGGCAAACAGCTCTTTTACTGAACTTGTTGTTACTTAAATACGGCCCAACAGAAACATTGTAGAGCACAAAGACAGGGTGGAAATGAATGGGCCAATTCCAGGCAATGTTCAGGAGTGAGATTAGGGGACCGAAACAATAGAGAGTTGAAATAAATAAGAAAAACACCCTCCGAAGGCCTTGGAGGAGAATGTAGGAGAATACTAATACTCAATTTGGAGCTGTTGTTTTGACCACCAAGCATAAAGCCCATTTTATCGTTTTTTTTTTGTTCTTCTTCCACACAGAGGAGTGAGAGTGTGGTGATCAGAGAGAGAACACGGTCTTCTATTCTCCCTGGGAGCTTCAGAACTAACCCAACACATGTCTTTAATGAGAGTTCACACACACACCCACACACACACACACACACACACGCATGCACACGCATGCACACAAACGCATTCACACAAGCACAGACACACACACGCATGCGCACACACACACACACACACACACATGCACGCATGCATGCACACACACACACACACACACACACACGCATGCACACAAACGCATTCACACAAGCACAGACACACACACACACACACACACACACACACACACGCACACACACATAAAACACAGTGCTTTCAGCAGGGAGTGTCGTGTGAGGCTGTGATGGGGTGATTACAGCTTCAAGGCAAACGGGGGACAAGGAGAGAGTTTAATGAAACACACAGTACGACCAAACGACCACGCCGTAGAATGTGGCTCGTGATCATGTTTATTTCAGAGGAAAAAGCTGGTGTTTGAATCACACTGCTCCGAGACCGTGTCAACCCAAATCAAATACACATTCTAACCCACCCCCCCCGGGGAGAGAATCATTTTAATAAAACATCGACCTTTTTGCTTTATTGCTGTAGATCAACGGTTTTTCAGCAACCATTTTCAATATCGCAACATGTTCGCCCGGGGGGGGGGGGGGCTCACTTTTAATAACGAGGAGAGAAACTAACAGAACCATGGATGCTAACTACAACCAAGCCGGGGGGGGGGGGGGAACTCGTTTAGTCGTTGGCAAAAAACTTGAGCGATAAATACTGAATTCCAATGAGCATTTCAAAGTACAGTATATAATGGATATTGAATTACGTGGTGCAGACCAGGGCAGGCGTTCCAGGGGGCCTTGTCCAGATCGGCAGATATATTATGTGGCATCAGGGGGCTTCATTTATGCCACTAAATGATTAACAAGTTAAGAGACCACACTGGGAGAAGCAGCGCCGCGGGCAGAGAAGAGAGGAGGGGGGGGAGAGGGGAGGGGGGGGAGAGAGAGAGGAGAGGGGAGAGAGAGAGAGAGAGAGAGGAGGGGGGGGAGTAGGGGGGGGAGAGAGAAAGAGAGAGAGAGGGAGAGAGAGAGGAGGGGGGGAGTAGCGGGGGGGAGAGAGAGAGAGAGACAGAGTGAGCAAGAGCAAATGAGATAGACAAAGGGCCAGAGAGAGAGGGAGTAAGCAAGAGAGGGAGTAGGGGGGGGGGGGGGGGGGGTTGCTGCGGGGTTGGCATGGAGTTCAACTGTGGCTAAGGATGGGATTCTATTCAGAATGGATTTTGCTTAGCCTTGCAAAGCACTGGGAAAGGCAGAGCTTATAGCAATGCACATGTTTGCTCCAGCCCAGCACGATCACACCTGATTCCAAAACTCTCATCCCTCATCAAGCCCTTGATTCATTGAATTAGGCGTTAGTGTCAGGCTAGAACAACCCTGGCCGTTGTACAGAGAAAAACAGGCATAGAATGCCCTCCATAAGTATTGTAAAGAGGGAGCATTGTGTCTTCCTTTAGCTCTATACTATTACTATACCAATACTATGGGGTTAAAGTAAAGATCTTTAGCTTTAATTGAATGTTTGTTTTCTTCTGATTGGGTTCACCATTTAGACATTTTTTCTTTAAACATAATCCCCCTATTTCAGGGCTCCAAATGTATTGGAAAATACATATAATGTTCAAATAAAGTACACATGTTTAGTATTAGGTCAACATTCCTTTGCATGCATGAAGTGTTTTTGCCTGTAATCTCAGGAAATGAAATGCATGTTCAATTGGATTTAAATCGGAACATTGATTTGGCCAGTCAAGAACCTTTCCACTTCCTGGCTATGAAAAACTCCCTTAATAATAATAATAATAATAATAATAATAGCTTTAATTTATATAGTGCATTTCAAAAACCCAAGGACGCTTGGGTTGCTATGGCAGCATGTTTGGGGTCATCATCTTACTGTATGATGAAGCGCCATCCAATTCATTTGGAGACATGCAGGCTTGTAGACAAGTAGACAAGACATTCCTGTGTACTCCAGAATACATTCTGCTGCAGTTGTCAGCAATAACATCACCGATTAAGACTAGGTAGTCAGTTCTTGTGGCAGCTATACATGTAGCATGTAGCATGTAGCATATGTACCATGCAGCAGCACACACTCTATTTTGAGCTAGTCGTTTGCACCCTGTGGAGAAGCTTCTGTAGTTCGACTGGTAATGTATTTGTGACGTAGCCTCTGACTTATGCAGCCCGACCTCCCGAAGAGTGTTCCTGATCTGTTGGACAGGTTTCTTTTCTTAATTATGGTGAGCATTGCTCCACTGAAGAAGTCTTCCTTGACGAAGGCCAAAGCCTGATTGCTTAGCTCCCCAGTGCTTTCTTTCTCTGTTAATGATGCTACAACCTGTTGATTTAGTAAGGCTAATGTTTTGACTGTGTCTGCCTCATGGCTTCCATGACCTGACCTGTTTGATCCTCATGTTTTGTTTTGTTTTGAAGGTTTTTTTCTGAGTGGGGCAATCCCACTCATATTTTAATTGTTATTGTGACAGAGACAGTAGAGATTTGACAGGAAGGATGGGTGAGAGAGAGAGAAGGGATGACAAGCAGGATATGTCCGCGGCCGGAATCGAACGGGGAACCCTGCGGTTACATGGTCAGCGCTTAGTCCGCTACGCCACCTAAGCGCCCTTGATCCTCATGTTGATGAAGACCAAAGGCAAATGCAAAGTCTGAAACACTAGACACTGACAGCTCTCTTAGGCCTCCACAATCAGGGTGTGTTCTCACTAGAACATTTGCTTCACTTGGAATCGGAGTTTAGGATAAAATTCGCTTTGGTCTGCGTCGTTTGGAGCTGTGAGAACGCGCATTCGAGGTCACTCCCGGAGCATACAGCCGACGGATGCTCTGCTTGAAAAGGGTGGTTTCGCTCCGATTACAAACGACGCATCGAGGCTGTCCATAGGAAAACAACAGCGCATGCGTGTTGATCTGGAAAAGAGCCAATTCTGACCAATCAACTACCACGTCTGTTGCTTCGATTGTGTATGTTACTTCGTTTACATAAAGGGCCGTGAGAAC
>NC_137676.1:56475560-56483709 GCF_963989245.1 Nansenia antarctica
GCGTTCTACCACCCAGTATCCTTGCATTTTCAAAATCACATCAGGATAAGCTAGTATAAAGCTATTTTCCAGTTTTTCTGAGTAGGAGGCAGGCTAATTTATAAGGCGGCCAACTAGTGGTCGTATGTCGTGTGTAAATAGCAGCTTCCCATTGTAAAGACTATAGTTCACTCATTTGACTACTGAGGCGGCTCTTATAGTAGAGAAAAAAGGCACGGCTGTTCTAGTGTTAAACACCTCAGGTAACTGTGCATGCTGCAACCAATGACCCTGTTAGCCACCTTAACCTTCAAATCCCAGCCAACCGGTTTTTATTACACACATTTAAATTGTCATACCAAGCTACCATAGCAACAAAAACTGTTTGGATAAAACAATTATAAAACATTGTCATCACCATGGAGCTGCTAACATGAATAGAGTTCTCAGAAATGATAGACATAGTTGTCCTTATTATTTTCATTTTCGACAAATGACATGTTTTTTTAAAGTGTTTCGAAGTGTTTTTTCCTCAAAGCTGCAGCTGCTCACCTGCTCCGTCTCCAGCTGATCGACCGAATGTGGTCGCCTTCTGAAGTCGACGGCCATGTCTTTGGTCTTGGACACGTTTAAATGGAGGAAACAATTGTCGCCCATTGACTATTTAATGCTTCCCTGTCATCTTCCCTGATTGTACCTTCTGTGTTGTTTATGTGTTTCTGTCATGTATGGAACCTGCTGCAAACCAGTTTTAACTGAGTCAGGGCCAGTCGAAATGTAACACATTTTAACATCTCTAATGTTACTTTCAATCTTTTCCTGTATAATAACAAAGCAAAAACAAAAAGAAAGAAAAAAGACACAAAGTCTTCCACAATAGATAAAAGCTATTAAAGTCTTCCATCATAAAGTCTAAAGTCTTCCATCATAAAAGCAGACTGATGATACCAGAATCTGATTATCTCATGATATGTCTGTCGTCCTATCGGCTGCGACAACCGTCGGTAGATCAGATGGACAGGAGGGGAAAGAGCACACGACCTTGAGGAGACCCAGCAGGTGACCAGAGCAGCTTCCACATGACCCTCATTCATCTCACTTCCTGCATTCACCTCCGCCAGGAAGTCCACCATCCAGCCAACAGTGTTCACATCTAAACACCAAGCAGGAGAGTAGTTTCTCGGCCCCTGCGTATGGGGCTGGAGAGTGTTAAAGCCTGACAAGACATCTACAAACACAAGCCTGGTATGTGTCTGCGGGCCTTCAGGGTGTTTATACAGGAAGTTAAAGATGGTTATCGGTGCCTCCTTCCACCCCCCTTTTGGAAGCGCAAGCAAACTGCAGGGAATCCATGGAGTATTCAACCTGACACGGTAGGCACATCCCATCTGGATGTGCCTATAGGATAGGTGGCTAGGGGAAGTCGGTCTGTAATTCTGCCACGGAATCTTTCGATCCGAACGAACGGAGGTGAATTAGGAAGGATTCCAATTAAGAAGGATTTGAACATGATGATATCGGTTGTGTTCATAGGAAGGATTCCAATTAAGAAGGATTTGAACATGATGATATCGGTTGTGTTCATACTCTGTGGTAATGCTAAGGAGAGCAGTGGAGGCGGGTGGAGGTAGAGGACGTGTGTGTTTGAAACAATTCTTCATTCCCGTCCATGTATTACAATGAGCCTGTCCACCAATGCTTCCCCTGAAGGAGAGAGGGGGTAATTCATCCTAAAGAAGTTTTGGCCACCCGTGATTTGGCTAGTGGTACGACAAAACTGTCAACTGTAACTTGAAATGCGACAACTTGCTGCGGTTAAGGTTAAGGTAGTTTACGAGTGTTAAGAGAAGTACGGTTTACAGTTATTAATACTATGTTGAACATAGACCACCTAGGGGAAGAACTCTCCTAAATAAAGTGTCAGCACACTGGTAGATGAGAAACATTACTTTGCCTAACCACTGTTTGTGTGTCATGTTATTGCAAGGTCTTTCTGAAGCTAAATGTTTAAAGCTTATCCTGAAAACAAACATACTGTAGTGCCGGAGGAAAAAGGAAAGACGTAGGCAACGTAATGATAACTGTTTAATCAAAACAACAACTTGTACTCTCAGTACAGGACCAGAAAATGGTTACCAAAACTCGTGTATCTAAACAGGAAGGTGCAACGTTAATAATCCTCCCCTCTGCCCCTAGTGCCAGAACTGGTTCCCTCCCACTACACAACCAACAGTAAGAGGAGAACATGAACCCATAATGTAGTCACTACACCAGCCCCCCCAGTGTTCACCTCAATATTGGAAATCCTCACGGCGAGGAGGGCGTATGGCCCGGCCCCTACGATCGTAGGTAAAGTCAGGAGGTGCGGGAGGAGGTGTGACATCGCCCATCACGTCCTCCTGCAGGGAAGGACGGGGGGCAGCGACGACCGGGGGCTCGCGAGCTGCGGGGGGTTGTCGGGGTCGGAGGGGGGAATGGCCAGGGCGCGGCAGGGGAGGTAGGACTGGAGGCCGGCCTCTGCGCGGTGGCAGGGCCAAGTCCAGGGGCAGTTCAAGGTCCAAGTGGGCCGGTTTGAGGCGATCAACGGACACACACTCAGGCCTACCCCCCATGTCAACCATGAAGTTCTTGGCTCCGGCCTCGATGACACGGAAAGGCCCGTCATAAGGAGGACGTAGTGGAGTCCTGTGGCCATCATGACGAATGAAAACGAACCTCGCTGAGTGCAGCTCCGGGGGCACCCTCGAAGTAGGGACACCATGCTGCGTAGTCGGGACCGGGACGAAGGTCCTGGCGCTGTCCAGCAGGGAGGCGCGCTGAGCGGCGGCGGACCAGGGCTCCGTTGACTTGGGAATGAAGTCACCGGGGACCCGCAGCGGCTGTCCAAACACCAGCTCAGCGGACGACGACTGGAGGTCCTCCTTAGGCGCTGTCCTGAGCCCCAGCATGACCCACGGCAGCTTGTCAAGCCAGTCGCTGTCCGTGAGGCTGGCTCGAAGGGCGGCCTTCATGGATCGATGGAAACGCTCACAGAGCCCGTTCGCCTGCGGGTGATAGGCGGTTGTGCGGTGGAGCTTGACCCCCAGATTCTCCGCCACCGCTGCCCACAGCTCTGAAGTAAACTGTGAGCCACGGTCAGAGGAGAGATCAGCAGGGGTGCCGTAGCGGGAGACCCACACCGCGATGAACGCCCGGGCCAGGTCGGGGGCTGTCGTTGAGGAGAGCGGAACTGCCTCCGGCCAGCGAGTCGTCCTGTCCACCATGGTAAAGAGATAGGTGTATCCGTGCGAGGGGGGCAGCGGCCCTACCAGGTCCACGTTTACATGATCGAACCTCCGCTCAGGCACAGAGAACTGCTCCAGGGGGGCCTTGACGTGTCGATGCACCTTGGCGCGCTGGCAGGCGATGCACGTGTCAACCCAGGCCCTCACATCCCTCTTGAGCCCATGCCAGACGAATTTCTCTGACACCAGCCGTGAGGACGGTTTCCTACCAGGGTGAGACAAGCCGTGTATCGCCTCGAAGGCGGGGCGCCTCCAGTTGGCGGGGACCACCGGTCGTGGCTGACCCATGGAGACGTCGCACAGGAGCGTGGCCCCTGCGTCACCGAAAACCACCTCTTCTAGGCGCAGTCCTGTGTCCGACAACTTGAGAGCCTGGACGGCGGGGTCGGCGGCCTGGTCTGCAGCCATGCGCGCGTAGTCCAAACCCAGTTGGACCGCACCAACCACCGCCCTGGAGAGACAATCCGCGACCTGGTTGGACTTCCCAGCAACGTGCTGGATGTCTGTGGTGAACTCGGATATGTAGGCGAGCTGGCGCTGTTGGCGGTCGGACCACGGCTCCGCCACCTTGGACATGGCGTGCGTGAGTGGCTTGTGGTCCACGTAGGCCGTAAACTCGCGGCCCTCCAGTAAAAAACGGAAGTGTCTGACAGCAAGCCACAGCCCGAGGAGCTCCCTGTCGAATGTGCTGTACCTTTGCTCTCTGGGAGACAGCTGGCGGCTGAAGAATGCAAGAGGCTGCCAGGCGTCCCCAACCCACTGTTCGTACACCGCTCCCACAGCAAAGTCAGAGGCGTCCGTGGTGAGAGCAGTGGGTGCCGAGGGCGAGGGGTGGGCCAACATGGCAGCGCGGGCCAGGGCCGCCTTGGTGTCCTGAAAGGCTTTGACACGCTCCGCCGTCCAGTCCACCGGCTGCTTCAGAGTCTTGCCCTTCTGGGCATCGTACAGAGGCCGCAGGATGTGAGCGATGTGGTGGAGGAAGCGATAGTAGAAGGTTACCATCCCGATGAACCCCTTGAGCTCGCTGATTGTGCTGGGGCGCGGGAAAGCAGCGACAGCTTCTACCTTCGAGGGGAGGGGGGTCACCCCCTCTGCGGAGACCCGGTGCCCGAGAAAGTCGATGGCGTTCCGTCCGAACTCACACTTCGCCGGATTGACAATCAGCCCATGTTGGCTGAGCCGTGTGAAAAGGGCCCGGAGGTGGGACAGGTGCTCCTCCTCCGTGGTGCTTGCGACGAGGATGTCATCCAAGTAGACGAAGAGGAATGGTAGGTCCCGGAGCACCGAGTGCATGAGGCGTTGGAAGGTCTGCGCCGCGTTCTTCAGGCCGAACGGCATCCGCAGAAACTCGAAGAGCCCAAACGGCGTGATTACGGCCGTCTTAGGGACGTCCTCGGGGTGCACCGGCACCTGATGGTACCCCCGTACCAGGTCCACTTTGGAGAAGAAGCGTTTGCCTGCCAGGTTCGCTGAAAAGTCCTGGACATGTGGGACCGGGTAGCGGTCAGGCTTGGACGCGTCGTTGAGGCGGCGGTAGTCCCCACATGGGCGCCACCCGCCGTCTGACTTAGGGACGATGTGCAGGGGAGACGCCCAGGGGCTGCTCGAGCGCCGAACGATGCCCACCTGCTCCATATGCGCAAACTCCGCCCTGGCGATGGCCAGCTTCTCCGGGTTGAGGCGCCTGGCCCTGGCGTGGAGGGGAGGCCCCTCGGTCTCGATGTGGTGCTCCACTCCGTGTTTCACCGTGGGCGCGGAGAAGGTGGGCTTGGTAAGGTCGGGGAATTCGGCGAGCAGCCGAAGGTACTGGTCACTTTCGGCGAGCGTATTGGACCACCCGCTGTAGACCGCCTCCCCCTGCGTACAGGCGAATGAAGCGAAAGTCTGTGAGTTGACCAGGCGCCTGTTCCCCACGTCCACCAACAGGTTGTGGGCGCACAGAAAATCCGCACCAAGGAGGGGAAATGTGACAGCCGCTATGACAAAATCCCACGAAAAACATTGCCCTCCGAAGCACACGTCCACCGCCCTAGTGCCGTAAGAGCAGATAGGTGTGCCGTCCGCGCCTGCCAACTGCGGACCACGCTCCTCCTTCGCCATATCCGATCTCTCTGCCGGAATGATGCTCCACTGGGCACCTGTGTCACAAAGGAAACTGCGACCAGAGGCGGTGTCTTGTATGAAGAGCAGCCTGTTGGTGACGCCAGCGCTCAGGGCCACTACTGAGCGCCGGCCCCGTCGTTTCCCGTCGGTCCGAAGGTGCAGGGTGAGCGGCACCGTTTGGCCTTGGCGCCAAAAGTGGCGTGGTAGAAACAATGGCCCGCAGCGTTACCCTGCTGGCCAGAAGGTCTGGCGCCATCCTTCGCTCTCCTGCGACGGTCGGGTGGCGGGGCGGCCGCGGGAGCGAGCAGGTCGGGGGACCGTTGAGGCATGGCCAAGACGAACCGGTCCGCCTCCCTGGCCAGGGCGCGGGGCTCCATGATGGCGGTGTTGGCCAGCGCCATCCTAACTTGAGCTGGCAATGTGCGCATGAACAGCTCTGTGAAGAGGATCATGGGGTCTTCTGTACCGAGCAGGTTTAGCATCCTCTCCATGCTCGCAGAAGGCCTCTCGTCACCCAAGTCCGACATGGCAAATAGGCGACGCACCCTCTCCGCAGTGGACAGTTCAAATGTCTCTAGAAGCAGGGCCTTGAGGCGCTCATATTTGTTCGTCGTCGGGGGAGCAGACAAAAAACCTACCACTCGAGCTGCGGTGGAGCTGCCCAACATCGCCACAGCATGGTTGTACCGGTCGTCGTCGTCATCGATGTCACTTTTATTGAAATGTGCCTCTACAATAGCAAACCATGCAGCAGGCGTTGAGTCCCAGAATTCTGGTAGCTTGAGAGTGGGAGTGTGCGCACCACGCGTTACCCTGACAGGGGATGGTGATGGCTGCCGCTGGTTTGAACGTCTTCCTCGCCCGGACATTTTGCAGGATTGTAATGTTCGTCGCTGGTTTTTGTACACAATTACGTTAACAAAAATCCACGTCGGGTCACCAGTGTAGTGCCGGAGGAAAAAGGAAAGACGTAGGCAACGTAATGATAACTGTTTAATCAAAACAACAACTTGTACTCTCAGTACAGGACCAGAAAATGGTTACCAAAACTCGTGTATCTAAACAGGAAGGTGCAACGTTAATAATCCTCCCCTCTGCCCCTAGTGCCAGAACTGGTTCCCTCCCACTACACAACCAACAGTAAGAGGAGAACATGAACCCATAATGTAGTCACTACAATACTCCCATTATGGAGAGAAATATAGTCAAGCCAGGTACATAGCGAGTATTACACAGTCAATCTCCAGTGTGAATTCCAAAGCCTTTCAATGTTCATGCTTTAAAGGAAACCTATTATGCTCTTTTTCCCCAGGTCTCTTGTGTGCCCAGAACATGTCATTGAAGTTTATTTGCAGAAAAATACCCCACAGATTTGAATCTAAAGGCATTTTAGCATGCCTCTGTTTCGGGCCTTTTCTCAACGGGCTGGGAAATCATCAGCGTTTTTCTGCGGATTTGCTGTGTAGCGGCACGGCGAAAGAACACACGGTTCCCAGGAGAATAGAATTAAAAACCAAATATCCCCGTGTTCCCCACAAAACAAGGAATCCAAAACCATTGACATGGAAAGGATCGGATTTCGAATGCAGCGGATGGATGAACACGGCGGGGGAAATGTTCAACACAGCGCCCGATTTAATACAATGGATGTCAATACACGCCGACCCCACTTTGACGCTCCCAGTGTGATGTAAGACCGAGAGGCGAATCTGAACGGCTTATTTAATCTGAATTCAATATTCATCGAATATTATGTTTTCTGAAATACGTAGCCCACAAAAACAGACCGAATTGATTTATTTAACCATTTCTGTGTTAGGACAGTCATCGGAGACCTAAATGTTTGTGTACTGAAAAAGGTAGTTTTTCACAATGGGTCCTTTAAGTCAGTGATGACACTTAAATACAGTGTGTTAGCATCAAAAGGATTTCCTGTGATCTCCTCGAGATACAAACGAGAAAATAACGTGCCAGAGAGGAGAGCTGAGGCACCAAAGCTTTCATGTATCTGCAAGCTAGCTCTATGTAGTCTGACAGGTGTAGTGCCACTGCCTGGAGCCTTCCACTCTCTCCTCACCTCCCAGAGAGAGAGGGTCTATAACACCTCACCTTACCTGGGCTGGCTGCCCTGGGGGGGGAAGGGGGGATGGGGGAGGGGGACAGGTGCATGGCATATAAGGTCATTACAAAACCCCAAAACGAAACAGTAGCAGCCAAAAACACGTTGGTCGTATCACCAAGAAAAAAATGGCCTCAGTTGTTACACCCGAGTGTGTGAGACCCAATGGCAGTCGGCAGTGTGCAGCCAAGCGATGCCTTCTGACACCAGCGGTACAGTGGAGCCAAACCCACATGGCCTGGGGACTCCAATAGCATTCAGAGCTAGCTCTTGTCAAAAAAGCTATAATGTACAAAAAAAGGGTGTATCGAGCATGGGTGACCAGCGAAGTACACAAGCCGTCAACATGAATCCACTGAATCCACTGTGCGATGCGATGTCACAAGGGGGGGGGGGGGGGGGGGCTACATACCTTCCTCTTGGCTCGGAGCTGTCCATGGTAGTTGTCGGACGAGTTCCCAGGGATCTCCCCTCCCCAGAGTGTCACTCCCACGATGGTGTAGGTGATGCCCATCACCACTAGGGGCAGCAGGTACACGAGCACCATCACTATGATATGATACCTGGGCAGAAAATACATTTCAAATGAATATAAAATGCTGAAGAGGGACATGTTACAAAACACAAACATGTAAAAACCAGGGTATATACAGGAATCTTGAGG
>NC_137676.1:56483909-56583909 GCF_963989245.1 Nansenia antarctica
CTAAAAAATAAATAAAAGTTTCTAAATAAAAGTCCTAAAAAAAGGAAGTAAAAAAAAAAAAGTCTGAAAAAAAAAACTTTCAGAATAAAAGTCCTAAAAATGGATTTGGATTTCAGGAAATCACTCTCCTCCCTCTCTCTTCGCCCGTCCCTTTAATCCCATATCCTAATCGAAAATGCAACATCATCAGCGACGACTGTGGGTTATTGCATTTACTACTGTTCTCTGGTTCATGTTCTTATACCAGTGCTCAGTATACAAGTATTTTAAATGAACATTCGTAATGTAGTCTCTGATGTTCACGGTCAACTAAATCAGGCTATTTTGTGAAACAAATAATTTTTCCCGCAAATTGGTTAACCGAGCAGCCTCGCACCTAACGCTAGCTTCAAACTATTCATAGCATAAACGTTGGTAAATGTCATAAACGACACAGTATTGGCTGGGGAAAAGAAGGGGAGTCGAAACGGATTTACATGCTGAAAAACATTTGGACAATAAGAGACACAAGGTGTGGTCGCATGGTCTAATTACAGGGCAAAAATAATCTATTGCCTCTAAAATCATCACGAACAGAACGGCGGAGGTACGGGTAAACAGGGATCATGTCGGTGTCGTCAAAGGTAAGAATTGGTTTTCTTTAACTCAGCTGATGCATTACCTTGCTGTTGATTGTTTACCGAATCTGTCACACTGTGATTTTACTTGTGTAAATAGTTAGTGAGTAACGTTAGCCGGTTTTGTGCGTGTACTCTCATGTAGGCCTACTTCGTATTGATGAGCTGATAATCTTTCATTGTGTGTGTGTGTGTGTATTTGTATGTATGTGACTGTCAGTCACAAGTTTATATTCTACGGATGTTGTTCAGTGCTGTATGCGCGTTCCCGGTTCCATGTGTACTCTACTCTTGTGTACTTCATATTCGATGAGCTAATTATCTCTTGTGTACTTAATATTCGATGAGCTGATGATCTTTCTGTGTGTGTCAGTGTCTTGGGCGTATCTGTCAGTCACATGTATATTATACGGTAACCCATGTTCAGTGCTGTATGTGCGTTCCGCATGTTCTTCTGCAGCTGTAGCCTCAGGATATCTTTGTATTTGATCACCTTCTATATAAAATCACCTGCTCGGCTTTAATGACTTAACCGCTATTTTAAAAAAAAATGTTGCCACCCTCTAGTTTTTGGTGAAATTACGTCTTTGTTTTGAGCGCCAGTGCGCGTTTCATGCGCGTGCACGCGAAAAGTCACACACACACACCCCCCCCCCCCCCCCCCCCCCCGCCACTCATTTTTAAAATCCTGGAGGAAACACTGTAATAAATTCACGAACTTTTACTAAAAGTTTTTAGGACTCAAACTCTTTGGACAGAGTCTAATTCAGAAAAAGACCTACAAAATTCAAGACCTCATAAAATCGTGATAAGACTTTTTAATACTTATTAAGGGTCTTTATTTTCCCAAAATTGATTTATCAACTTTTAACCGTGGATACCCTGAAAAACAGACGTAAGGAATGAGGAAAAAGCTAAACAATGGGTGTCATCATCATATGTAGACTAAAGGGCTACTACGCGAAGTGTAAGGCTAGGCTAAGCTACGCTAACTTTACGCTAACAGGAAAATAGAAAGTGGTTGGTGACAGCCCTGAGGGCCAGGCTAAAGGCCGGTTTAGGCTTCTGCGTAAAGTCGACGCCGTAGGCTACGCGTAAGCTTACGTAGTCCCACGTGCCCTTGCGTAGCCTTGACGCGCTCCTCTCAAAAAATCTAACCACGCGTCAGAGCGCACGTAACCGTAAGCTCTGTGATTGGTCCGCTTGGTAGAACATGATTCAGACAAGATTCCGACTCTCTCGTCGCCCAAAATGCGGAAGTCATGACAGAAATGTCATTCACCTTTTCTGTAATTACTTATTAATAAAGATTTGAAAAATTATGATAACCATCGTATTATCTTAGTTTAATGTCATTTCAATGCATCATAGAACTTAAGTAAGCTACGCACGTAAATTCGACGCAGAACTCTAAATCGGCCTTAAGGGCGATGTGTAACATTAGGCTAAGCTAGGCTAAGCTACGCTAACAGGAAAATAGAAAGTGGTTGGTGACAGCCCTGAGGGCCAGGCTAAGGGCGATGTGTAACATTAGGCTAAGCTAGGCTAACAGGAAGAACACAAAAAGAAAAGCCTCACATGAAGTGGTCTTCGGGGCGGGGGAAGGCCACGTGGCAGAGGGTGCGGCGGGGCATCCTGCGGACGGTGGAGTAGTAGCACAGAGGAAAGGCCAGCACCACGGCCAGTGCCCAGATACACATGATCACCACCTTGGTGGCCGTGGCAGACAGGCGCGGTTTCAGGGGGTGGATGATGGCCATGTACCTGCATGGGTCAAAGGGGTCATGGGGTCAAAAGGTTAAAAGGCTTATAAGGAGGAGTCGGCGGCACCTGTAAGAGGTCAGACCTGAGAAATGTCATTAACAGCATTAATTAGCTTCTTAATTAGCTTCATGCATTAGCTGTGCTTGATTCCGTTTGCCTGGCGCGATGGGAACCAATGGGATTGTCCCAAAAGTGCATCTGGCAAGTGCAGACTCAGGCAAACAAACACTCAAACGAATAAATATGAAAGCAAACAGTTGGCAGTTCCATTCAATAAACCGAGAGGAAAAGAAATGTGCACCCATGAATCCCTCATATATTCAATTAAATCCCAGAAATCTCGCTTTGTTTCTTATGCTTCAACTCCAAACACGTCCAGGAGCTCTTGCCCATGTCTACTAATTCATATCATCAAAGGATTTGGATTCATACGATACCCAGTTACACATCGGACCCCCTCCCCATATTAGCATGAGATGACTCTGAGCACCACGGTAAACTTGGGCTGGGGGCGGCGGATACAGCATCCTCCTGATTGGTCCTTTTATTTACTTCCTGCTGTGTAACCATCGGCGATAACAACAGCTTGTTGATCCCTTTTAATGAG
Organism: Nansenia antarctica; assembly: GCF_963989245.1. NCBI lineage: Eukaryota > Metazoa > Chordata > Actinopteri > Argentiniformes > Microstomatidae > Nansenia > Nansenia antarctica. Next base: position 56,486,898 of record NC_137676.1, read on the forward strand.
AAGCTCAAAAAGAGTAGGTTGCCCTCCACGGACCCTCTTTCTGATGCTCCTCAGAAGCCCCCCCTCTGCCGCCTCCATGATGGATATTCCCTAAAGGACACTGTCCCCAATGCCATCGGTAATGGCCTGTATTCTGAGTGGCACTCTGGGCCTAGCTGGGAGAGGACAGAAGAGAGTTCAGGTCACTCGCTTGTTCAGTTCACAATCAATTGTGTGGCCGAGTAGTCCAGGTTATCTGGGACCAAACACTCTAAATGCCGTGCTAAACACACACACACACACACACACACACACATACCAATAGTATACACTCGCAGACCGAGCACATACATGCATGGACACACAAACACTTCCAACGCACACAAGCCCCCCCCCCCCCCCCCCCCCCCCCAACCCACTCTCTCTCTCTCTCTCTCTCCTCTCTCTCTCTCTCTCTCTCTCTCAAACAAACAAAGTTTGTGACTGGAACCTTTACAGCAGCCATCCATTAGCCTTGTCACAAGCCCAGCAGGGTGATTAGAGGAGCCGGCGCGAGCCAACGCTGCTCCTCTCTGCAGGTCCATTGTGTTTCACTAGATAACCGGAAGAAATCCCATTACTGGGTTTGGTTTCTCTGCAGCAGGACACAGCCAACACACCTGCCGACTGAAGTGAACATGGCAAGCAGGAGACCTGGGTTCGAAACAACGGGGGTTCACTGAAGTGAACATGGCCAACTGAAGTCTTAGGGAGAGGTAGGGCGGGGAAACAATGCATGAGTCTTTCTTCAGCTTCCCGAAAGGAATACCGTCGACTCGCAATCACCCGAATCACAAATGATCAAACGGGTCATTTGCTCGCTCGTCCGTCAATGGCGCTCAAAGCTAACCTTAACCTTTCTGTAAGAAGAGAGGAAGTGGATGAGAAGATTTTATTCATTGGCGGAGGTGCGTGTGTGTGAATGTGTTCAAACTTTGAACACCTCCGCCAATGAATAAAATCTTCTCATCCACTTCCTCTCCATAAATAACAGTCACACCAGCAAAACCAGGCTCCGCACCATGGGCGACCGAGCCTTCTGCTTGGCTGCACCGCGCCTGTGGAACAGCCTTCTTAGCCAGCTAAGGGCAGTACAGAGCCTGGACTCAGGCCTAAAAAAAACAACCTTTTGATTCAGAAAGGCCTTTGACTGATGAACCTGTGTTCATTCTTGTGATTTTTTAAATAATTTTTTACTATGTTAGCACTCAGATTCTTTTGAATGAAAAGTGCAATACAAATCAAATGCATTATTATTATTATTATTATTATTATTATTATTATTATTAAAACGTGTGTCAACACTTTCGACCTGGGAAAACGTGTCGGAGACTTCGAGCAGGTGGTTGCCGTGCGCGCCTGAAAACCGTCAGGAAATGTGTTCTACGGTAGCGCCTCTATTTCTGGAATGACATTTTCATTCTAGAACATTGTTCCCTCCCATCCGGATGTGTGTAATACAGTTCCACCTAGACTTCGCTAGGTTGCTTGCTGTACACCAGGGGAGGCTAAAATTGGAAGACGGGCTCATTGTAACGCAGGGAATGTTATGAGGAAGGGTGGATTCCTCACTCCATTCCATGCATCACAATGGAAAGATATTTCAGGAATTTTTCAGGAAACATAATAAGGTCACAGCACCAGAATAGCCAATGGCACATTCACCATGGACGACGGTCATGACGAATGGTGACCCTGTACCATTTCAAGATGTCGTGAGGTTCCCAAGTGCACTTGGGTTCAAGCGCGTAGGACCGTAAGGTTCCATCTATGTAGGTCAATTATCCTCCTTCCCTTTCTCCGTACTCTGGCTGACGAAATCGAAGGGACACTACGGACAAAAAAACAAAACAAGAAGCTGGCTTGCCTCTGCTCTAGGAAGGTCGTGGTGAGCAGAATCGCCTTAAGGACGTTCTCTTTGTTGTCACAGAGTCCAGAAGGACGCAGTATCTCACAGGGCTCTAGCATTGTCACACAACTGCATGGCACATCTATATTCAGCTCACTCACACACACACACACGCGTACGTATGCACACAGACCGTGTAATTACAGTCATGTTATTATAGATTGCTTTGTAGATTGACAGGCACAAACGCAGAGCAAGATGTTAAGATGGGGTATAAATCAATATGGAGTCAGTTTAAGGCCCCATTCGATCATCTCAATAGATGACACTACAGGAGGCGAAGTTCTAGGGGTGTGGGTGTTTGTGAGTGTCAGTGACTGAGTGAGTGTGTGCGTGTGCGTGTGTGTGTGTGTGTGTGTGTGAGTGAAAAAGAGAAAAAGAGAGCAGACTTCAGATGCTCTTCAGTGAGACATGGTCACCATGTAGCAGCATAGCGTTTTGGTTTTAGAAAGCGCTGCATTTGAACCAACGCGAGGCTCTCCAATGAACGTTCTTCATCATGTGATCTCATTACTGGATGGCCCAGGTATACTGTATGTACTGGTTGTGTTGAAGATACATTACAGAACTTGTGTCTCTACTACTTTGCATCAAATGTTAGCTTTGAATGCTGACTGTACGGTACATGATGTAACGTGAACTGATGAATCTCATTAGACCAAACACACCTTTTCTAAATAACATTTTACTCACAGGTGAGGGGGGAGGGGGGGTTGCCCCTCTCTGTCCAATCTGGTCATGTCTTGACACAAGTTTGGGAACAGCTGATCTACTGTATTTCAGCATAACTTCAGTGTCTGTGCAGATGGCTATCAGTGAATGAAAAGAAGAGAAGAGACTGTGCCATTTCTCTTTGCCCCCTCCCTCCCTCCCCCCCTCTAGACTACATCAATGTACATCCTAGAATGGTATATTTGCAACCTCAGCAGAGAGAGCTACAGTAGCATGAAGCAAGACACTCCTCAGCCTTTTTGTGTCTCAGTTATCACTGACGTGCATGCACCAGGCCTACGGAATCGTTTATGAGTGAACCGTCTTGCTCGGTTTGAATCTGAAACATCTTTGATTCCATCCAATTTGCCACATCGCTGAGTATGCCTCGACAGCGACTCTTCCTAGAGTCAACAGGTCCACATGTACCTGCTTATGTTATAGAGGCGATGCGATAAGCAGACCTGGTTTCAAATAGTATTTGAAATAATTTCAAATACTTTGTTGGGCTTGATTGAGTTCAGATGAAGAGCATCTGAAGTCTGCTCTCTTTTTCACTCACACACACACACACACACACACACACACACACACACACACGCACACACACGCACACTCTCACTCAGTCACTGACACTCACAAACACCCATTGAGTTCACAATGGAACCAATCGGATAGTCCCAAATATGCAAACCCCGCCCATCAGCCGTGAGCAATGAGCATTGCTGACTATTTTATTTATTATTATTTTTTTGCTATTTGTTGTTAAGTATGTTGATGACATTCTTCTTTGTCATATGTTTTTATGATGATTTCTTGGATATGTTCTGTGTGTAACCCAGGAAGAGTAGCTGATGCTAGATTTAATAAATCAAATCTAATTAAATGGCACTTCAGTCAGGCTCGACCAAATCCTCAACGTATTTGAAAAATGTCATATGTTATTTGAACGGAGGTCTGAAAATAACACATTTAATATAAATACTCAGGGGTGGTGGAGCGTCTCTCTGGTGCAGTAATGTGAATTGGATTCACAATAACGTGATGTCCCTACAAGGGGGTTCCATCACTGGGATGGATGTGCGCGGGCTCCCCCGGTGACACCCCCTGGAGAGCCTGTAAATAAGTAATAACAGCCTGAAAATAAGCAATAATAGGGCAGGCGTGCCCCAATTTGTCAAATGACTTTAATTAGTTCCACCCAAACTATGTTGTCTCGGTTGGGCGTTTTCCGATGATATGTTTTATGGCTTTCCTTGAGAAGGAAGTATTTTAGTTTCTCATTTCTCATATGGTGATAGCCCTATACAGAGGCGCCGTTAGCCCTGGGCGGCCGGGGCTCGAACCCCACATGTTTTCTGAATAGCCCCGGATCTCCTGATCCTGGGGGGGGAGGGGAAAGAAAAGAAATAGAAAGTTGCCATCTACCGCATCGCCATCGATTTAGCGCAAGCCCCCCACCCGCCCCCCTAAGCCCCTGATGTTTCAAGAGCCTAACAACGCCTCTGGCCCTATACGCAGAATGGCCAACCTGTGGAGACTACTGATGGTAGAATGGTCCACTGTCCACTGGCACTGTCAGGCGTGAACATCACTGAATCACACAGACATTTGTTAAATGAAATGGGGTGGATGTTAGTCTTGTGGACATTTCACGGCCCTTATGGCTGCCAAGGTAAGTTAAGTAGGCCATAACGATGAATTGAGCTGTAGGCCAATTCGATGAATTGAGAATCAAGGACCCCAATTGAAATAAGCCAGTGGCTTTCTTGGGTTTTTATCCTGTTAGTTGACCTTGTATGTAATATGTACTGTCTTTCATGTACCTACTTCTGCAAATCTTCTAATAAAGTTTTCAATCAATCAATCAAAAGTTGGAACGGAATATGTAGCTCCTCAGATCAAAGAATAACGTGAAAGATGCAACGGCACAGTTCAATTTTTTTCTCTGTAATTTTTGGAGTGTGCCTATGCGGTGCTTTGAAGCAACCCCACACACACACGCGCACGCGCGCACACACATACACACACACGAGCACCCTTATACAGGCAGGTGCTAGCTAGAGCATACGTGCGCGCACACGCACACGTTCACTCACTCACTCACACACACACACTCGCTCACTCACACTCACAAAGCAGACCTACCATGTTCACCAGTGGTGTTTGATACAGTAGGCTACACAATCATGTTTCATTTCTGGGGACAGGAGGTGAAATTAGAGGTGGGGGTTGGGAGGTCCACTACAAACTTATCATATTCATACTGTAAGGTCATTCATTCCTACTCATTTTGCCGAATTACAAATGTCTTTAAAAACGTCCATGAGACGTAGGTAATACAATAATGCAGATATCATCCTCATCCTCATCCTCATCCTCATCATCATCACAATCAGCGAGATATATACGAGAACATTTCAAATGTTTAACGAGTACCTGTCAACGGCAATTGCAGTCATGGAATATATGCTGGCGAACACGGACGTCACCGGGAAGAAGTTGTGAAACTTGCAATAAGCCTCTCCGAAGTACCATTCTCCGTGGGTGGCGTAAATAAAGTTAATCAAAGTATTGAACGCGGCCATCGATGCGTCCGAAAACGCCAAGTTCAGAAGGAAATAGTTGGTGACTGTGCGCATACGCTTGTGGGCCAGAATGATCCAGATGACGATCAGGTTCCCGAACACGGCCACGGCCAGCACGGAGCTGTAGGCGACCGACCACAGCGCGACGCGCCACGGAGGTTGAACGAACTGGTTGGTTAAGTTCCCCGTTATGTTAGATCCGTTCTGCGGCGCGGCCATTCTGTTATTTCCCCTACGCTTCTCGCCGTGGAATATGTTGTATTGACTTCAGTCGTCTTTTTCTTGGATAAGTAGTGAGGATGAGGTAGTTTCTCACTTCTGTCTCACTCAGTGCTTTCGCGCAAGGACGCAGCAGGTGAAATCTCCTCTCCACTCCACAAAAGAAATTACGCGTCCGCGCCAACGCATTCCGTTACCTATCTGAGCGTTCACGGCACACTTCAGTGGCGATAGAGTGGCGTAAAAAACCCACTAGAAGTTTCCAACTGCATCGAATCTCTCTGATCTCCTCCTGTTGAATGCGGGTGGAGCGCACAGTCCCCCAGCTTTGGCCACAGGCAGTACGCGCGGTCAATGACGCACCACTGGCACACAGAGAGGGAGTTGTATTGATCCTAGCTGCTGGTTGTAAACTAGGTAACAAATGGGTTGGGATTAGAGAACCTCGATCCTGTGTAGGCTATTAAATCGACCAGTGCACTGCCTTTCATTTTTCTTTTACAAAAATCTGTATTATCCACCATGGGCATTTGGCGCAATATCACTTGGCAAACAGAAACGATTCCCTATAATATGAATTGCCTTCATTTATAACATCATGAGAGAAACTCTGCGGGTTAGATGAGCACATGCATGCTCTCGTGTCTTCTGAGAGAGTGTTTTTTTCTTAATGCATTTACCTACTGAAATAGAAATTGTGGTAAAAAAAAAAAAAAAAATGTGTTGTAGATACTGTTTCAAACGTTTTCACGGTGGACGCTTAAGCCTGGCAACAGGTGCGTCTTGTTGGGCGCGGTTTGCTCTTTTAAAACCAAGCGCTTTGTTCACACAGCAGATTATATTGCTATGCAGACTTCAGCAACGGTTTCACAATAGCTTGTCTTTATGGTGCAGTAGAGTGGAGATGGTTCTCTGAAAGAGGTTGCTCTGGTTTAACAAGGGCTGGCGTTAGATTGACTAATACACCAGACTCGTTTCAGTTGAGTTTGAGCCCTCTCTGATAGCTGGAGGCCTGCCCTGTCCAGAAACGACCCCCTACTTCGTAGACAATAAACCTAATAAGTCAAATGGATGAAAAGGTATAATGAAAACGGTGAAAAGTCCACTTAGAACCTATTCCGGGGACACCATGGCGATATTACGTTCTTACACTGCCTCTCTTTGAATCCTAGTGTCTAGGAGGAAGGAGCTTTGCTTCTGAACGCACACACACACACACACCCACACACACACACACACACACACACACACACACACACACACACACAGCCCTTCTTCCCTGAGAGAGTATAACCTCTTTCCTGGTCATGTCAGCACCACCTTCACAGCTCGCACAATCAACCTCAAGACACATCAAACAATTCACACTAGATTAGTTTCACTCAACCCCGCTGCCTCCATGCCCTTCGGCAAAACGCTAACATTTGGAACAGGACTCGATTTGCATATCTTTCAAGTCCTTTCTCCCCCCACCAAAGAATCAATCAAGTACAATATCCATCAGACACTACTACTATATACTAAGGTTGAAGCACAAAGCCGTAGAAGAGTGTCACCTTGGAGGCGTCTACTAAGTAACAGGGCTCCTCTGACTAAAAATGTTATTCCACAGACGTGCCTTTGAATCTGTTGCTTTCCTTTACAAAACGGCGATGAGGTATTCATTGATTTGTAACCTCACCATTCTTTCTGACCTGCATTGCAGTATGTAGCATGTCAATATTATACACACCACACCCACCCAACACACACAGATAGACAGATGTGGACACACAGAGAAATAGATAGACAGACGAGAGATCGAGCGCTACTTCTGTATAGAAATCTGCCTGCCCTTGTTGTCCACAATTAAGACATACCTCAAGACCTCTCTTATAGGGTCTAGGAGGAAGGAGCTTTGCTTCTGAACACACACACACACACACACACACACACACACAGCCCTTCTTCTCGACAGACACACACACACACACACACACACACACACTTTTTCTTATCGAGCGCTACTTCTGTATAAAAATCTGCCTGCCCTTGTTGTCCACAATTAAGACATTCTCAAGACCCACCTTTTTAGAGCTGCATACGGGTTGCCCTTAGCAACTCCGCCTTCCCACTGCCTTTTTCCCATGTCGAGATTCTTGTGTAATTATGCTTTTAGTTATTTTGTTAATGTGTTTGGTTTGAATACAGTGAAGGCTATAGTGTGTTGAGACCTTGGTGAAAATGCACTTTAAAACTAAATCAACTTGACATTTGTAACACACACACACACACACACACACACACACACACACACATATTAAACCTAGTGTTGGACAAAACTCACTTTCAATAAGGCCCAGAGTGTTACAGTGTTGTTGTAAATGTTCCATGTTCACGTATACGTAACACATATATCTATATATATATTTGATGAATAACTCTGAATGTATCTTGAAGGGAGTGGATTCACATCCATGGTACAACATGTGCCCTGTGCAGTAACAACCTCTCGGGGGTGCGTCATACATAGATTCCTGCACATTCCTAACAGACACAGCGTGCACTTGTCATATCAAATCAAATCAACCGATCACGAAGCGACATACTTACATACAGTAATAGATATTGCACATTCCCTTACATTTAGCCAGTGATGTACTAACTAACACAACACAACACTAACAGCTTTGTTTCTCCTCTCGGTCTTTCGGCGATGGGGGTAACGCAGTTTTTGATTGACGGGGGGTAGCTTGCACTAAATCGACGGCAAAAGTGTGGCCCCCCTCTAGCGGTTGTGGTCCTAAGCAACCGCATAGACTGTTTATGCCAGCGGCCGGTCCTGTATTTAGTCACGTTCTAGACCCTGTACCTAGACACATTCAGACCCTATAGACCCTGTACCTAGACACATTCAGACCCTATAGACCCTGTACCTAGACACATTCAGACCCTATAGACCCTGTACCTAGACACATTCAGACCCTATAGACCTGTACCTAGACACATTCAGACCCTATAGACCCTGTACCTAGACACATTCAGACCCTATAGACCCTGTACCTAGACACATTCAGACCCTATAGCCCCTGTAGACACATTCAGACCCTATAGACCCTGTACCTAGACACATTCAGACCCTATAGACCTGTACCTAGACACATTCAGACCCTATAGACCCTGTACCTAGACACATTCAGACCCTATAGCCCTGTACCTAGACACATTCAGACCCTATAGCCCGGCTGTACCTAGACACATTCAGACCCTATAGCCCTGTACCTAGACACATTCAGACCCTATAGCCCTGTACCTAGACACATTCAGACCCTATAGACCTGTACCTAGACACATTCAGACCCTATAGACCCTGTACCTAGACACATTCAGACCCTATAGCCCTGTACCTAGACACATTCAGACCCTATAGCCCTGTACCACATTCAGACCTTATAGACCCTGTACCTAGACACATTCAGACCCTATAGACCTGTACCTAGACACATTCAGACCCTATAGCCCTGTACCACATTCAGACCCTATAGACCCTGTACCTAGACACATTCAGACCCTATAGACCTGTACCTAGACACATTCAGACCTTATAGCCCTGTACCACATTCAGACCCTATAGACCCTGTACCTAGACACATTCAGACCCTATAGCCCTGTACCTAGACACATTCAGACCCTATAGACCTGTACCTAGACACATTCAGACCCTATAGACCTGTACCTAGACACATTCAGACCCTATAGACCTGCACCTAGACACATTCAGACCCTATAGACCTGTACCTAGACACATTCAGACCCTATAGACCCTGTACCTAGACACATTCAGACCCTATAGACCCTGTACCTAGACACATTCAGACCCTATAGACCTGTACCTAGACACATTCAGACCCTATAGCCCTGTACCTAGACACATTCAGACCCTATAGACCTGTACCTAGACACATTCAGACCCTATAGCCCTGTACCTAGACACATTCAGACCCTATAGCCCTGTACCTAGACACATTCAGACCCTAAAGCCCTGTACCTAGACACATTCAGACCCTATAGCGTCACCTGAGGAGAGGAGCTGACCAACAAGCAGGTGCAGGACATGGGAGGCTCTGAAAGGATTCCCCGCATTGGTCTGATAAGACTGTTCGAAAATAGTCTGCAGAGAACGATCTCCTCTCTCTCTCTCTCTCTCTCTCTCTCTCTCTCTCTCTCTCTCTCTCTCTCTCTCTCTCTCTCTCTCTCTCTCTCTCTCTCTCTCTCTCATGATTGCTCTATTAGGCCTATAAATGTAGGCTATTAGGCTGGGCAAAGATAAAGGACACATGGTTTCAAAATAGATTGTATTGAGGTAAATTAGAAAGAAAGTAAATTAGAAAGAAAATATTAATATGGTACATTAATAAATAAAGAAATAATCATTTTTACAAATGGTTCAGCAACAGTTGGAACATCTAGTACTGGCTCTACCAAACGTTGCTTGCCATTATTGTAACCATTTATATATTCAGGCTGCACACATTCAAAGGCACAGCACAAAGGCACAAACACCCACCCATTGGAGTGCAAATTACAACTTTTCTACCTGTCTACTTTGTCTGAGTGTAATTCGATTTTGTCTGCATAATGCTGTTGAACAAATCGCAGAACAAATTGAAGGTTGGGAATAAATGTATCCTGTGTAACTTTGGGGGAGGAGATGTTTTTCCCAATAGGTTATTTCCACTAGAATTGAGTAATCTATGAGTCATCTACAATGTCCTGCTCTTTTGTTGAGTGGTGTGAGCAGACTTGAGTATTGAGCCTGAAAGAGACCAATGTACCTGCAGCATCACAGTAATGCATGTCCATCACAGTAATGCATGTCCATCACAGTAATGCATGTCCATCACAGTAATGCATGTCCATCACAGTAATGCATGTCCATCACAGTAATGCATGTCCATCACAGTAATGCATGTCCATCACAGTAATGCATGTCCATCACAGTAATGCATGTCCATCACAGTAATGCATGTCCATCACAGTAATGCATGTCCATCACAGTAATGCATGTCCATCACAGTAATGCATGTCCATCACAGTAATGCATGTCCATCACAGTAATGCATGTCCATCACAGTAATGCATGTCCATCACAGTAATGCATGTCCATCACAGTAATGCATGTCCATCACAGTAATGCATGTCCATCACAGTAATGCATGTCCATCACAGTAATGCATGTCCATCACAGTAATGCATGTCCATCACAGTAATGCATGTCCATCACAGTAATGCATGCCCATCACAGTAATGCATGTCCATCACAGTAATGCATGTCCATCACAGTAATGCATGTCCATCACAGTAATGCATGTCCATCACAGTAATGCATGTCCATCACAGTAATGCATGTCCATCACAGTAATGCATGTCCATCACAGTAATGCATGTCCATCACAGTAATGCATGTCCATCACAGTAATGCATGTCCATCACAGTAATGCATGTCCATCACAGTAATGCATGTCCATCTCAGTAATGCATGTCCATCACAGTAATGCATGTCCATCACAGTAATGCATGTCCATCACAGTAATGCATGTCCATCACAGTAATGCATGTCCATCTCAGTAATGCATGTCCATCACAGTAATGCATGTCCATCACAGTAATGCATGTTGTGGGGAACATGGCGCGTTCTGGCCTGCAGAGGGAGCTAGACTGCCATTGGAGGGGAATGATGGGTTGATTACGGACAGGTGTCAGTGATCAGGCTCGTTATGATGGGCTGATTACGGACAGGTGTCAGTGATCAGACTCATTGTTCCACTGGTCTATTTAACCTGTGTGTGTTTGTTCCCTCGGGAGATGAGTAGGGCAGGAAGTACCTGCCGCACGGAGACACGGAGAGACCGAGAGAGAGAGAGCCGCGGCGAGCCAGCACGAGACCCCGAAAGGGGGGTGAGGTGCAGGGAGCCGGACGGACGGAGCGGGTCCCGAAAGGGAGGACTAGCGGGGCGGGAGCGAGGGCTCAGCCAAGGAGCGGACTAGCGGGGCGGGAGCGAGGGCTCAGCCAAGGAGCGGAATAGCGGGGCGAGAGCGAGGGCTCAGCCAAGGAGCGGACTAGCGGGGCGGGAGCGAGGGCTCAGCCAAGGAGCGGACTAGCGGGGCGGGAGCGAGGGCTCAGCCAAGGAGCGGAATAGCGGGGCGAGAGCGAGGGCTCAGCCAAGGAGCGGACTAGCGGGGCGGGAGCGAGGGCTCAGCCAAGGAGCGGACTAGCGGGTCCCGAAAGGGAGAGACAGCGGGAGTGGGGGAAAGACTGGCTCAGCACGTCAGTGACGGTGCTGAGCAGTGTTGGACTAAATAAAACTATTATTCTGCACCATTCCTCTGTGTTGATCTCCCTCTGTGCCTAGGAACTGCTACATCTGGCGCCCAACGTGGGGCACAGAGAGGGGGTCGGCACACACGCCCAGAGGACCATGGACTCATCGGTCCAGGTGGTGGCGCACCTGGCCCGGATGCTACAGGCGCAGGAGGTGATGGCGGCGGAGTTGATGCGGGGACAGGCGGAGCAGCGGGCCATGCTCCACGAGCTACTGGACCGCACCGAGCCACCGGTTCGGGCCCAGAGGAGGGGGGTGCGGGACGCGCCGGAGGCCATTCTCGACCCCTCCCCCGACAACCACCTGCCTCGACCGCAGGTTCCAGCCCCGGGCCCAGCCCCGGGCCCGCGCCCTACCCCGACCCCGGCTCCGCGCCAACGGGCCGGCGGGGCGCGGCCTGGGGTACGGCCTAGGGTGGAGCCGCGGCGGGAGCCACCAACGCCAGCCCGGAGGACGGGGCGGGACACCGGGGGGAGGAACACACACGGGGGGCCAACCTCCACCCCACAGACGGCCCCACGAGCGGTAGAGGAGGGATGCTGGCGATGCGGACAGCCTGGCCACCTCCGCCGGGAATGCCCCGAGATGGAGGTGGGTCAGGTAATCCGCGTCGTCGGCAGTCCGACCCCTCCCTCGCGTCCAGGACAGGCGTTTTACATCCCAGTAAGGGTACAGCGTGAGACGCACCAGGCGCTGTTGGATTCTGGCGCCCAACAGACCATGATCCACCAGCGCCTGGTTCGACCCGGGGCATTGTTAGAGGCATCGCGGGTTGGGATACTGTGTGTGCATGGGGATTGTCACCAGTATCCGGTGGTCCCCATCGAAATTCGTTATGGGGGGAAAAAGTATAGTGTCAAGGCGGCGGTTAGTCCGAGCCTCATGCACCCCCTAATTTTGGGTTTAGATTGGGCTGGGTTTCCGCAGGTATTAGGGGAAACCACGGGGGTGCGTGCACGACCGACAGGGAAATGTGAGGCGTGCGCAGTGCTCTGCGCTGATGCGAGGGCGTCCGACGCTGCCGAGGAGCCGGAGGAGGCGGTGGGTCCGGCACCCGCAGATCCGCCGCCTGCGTTCCCTCCAGTAGCCGACTTCCCCCTCGAGCAGTCTCGCGACGCCACTCTACGCTCCGCCTATGACCAGGTGATCAGTATTGATGGTGTGCTGGTACGGCCAGACGCTGTGCGCGCCCACCCGTATTTCGTATTGATTAGGGACAGACTGTATAGAGTGAGTCGTGACACTCGCAGGGACGAGGAAACGACCCAGTTGTTGGTACCTAGGAGCCGCCGGAAAGCTATATTTCAGGCGGCGCATTATAACCCGATGGCAGGCCACCTAGGATACGACAAAACACTCAACCGGATAATGGCTCGATTTTATTGGCCGGGGATTCGGGCAGAGGTGCATCTGTGGTGTGCATCCTGCCGCGAGTGCCAATTAGTCAATCCCCCGGCCGTGCCCAGGGCACCGTTGTGCCCCCTTCCCCTGGTAGAGGCACCATTCGACCGGATTGGGATGGATATAATCGGGCCATTTGAACGTTGCTCACAGGGCTATCGGTTCGTGTTAGTCCTCATAGACTACGCGACTCGATACCCCGAGGCAATACCGCTTCGTACTATCTCTGCAAAGAGCGTAGCACAGGCGTTATTCCAGGTCATCTCCCGGGTGGGGATCCCGAAAGAGATCCTCACCGACCAAGGCACTAACTTTATGTCACGAACACTTAGGGAACTCTACGGGTTGTTAGACATTAAGGCGGTCCGAACGAGCGTGTACCACCCAGCTACCGACGGGCTGTGTGAGCGGTTCAATCGGACGCTTAAGTCAATGATCCGTAAGTTCATTCACGAAGATAGTCGTAATTGGCATAAGTGGTTAGACCCTCTGTTGTTCGCAGTGCGGGAAGTACCCCAGGCTTCCACGGGGTTTTCCCCCTTTGAGCTCCTATACGGGCGCAAGCCACGGGGCGTCCTAGACCTGATTAAGGAAAGCTGGGAGGAAGGGTCTAGTGACAGTAAGAACGAAATACAATACGTCCTGGACCTACGAGCAAAGCTCCACGCACTGGGGGTTATGTCACGGGAGCATTTGCTCGAGGCCCAGGAGCGGCAGAAACGGCTGTACGACAGAGGGACTAGACTACGCAATTTCGCACCGGGAGACAAAGTCCTCGTATTACTGCCCACGTCTAGCTCTAAATTACTCGCCAAGTGGCAAGGGCCGTTCGTGGTCACACGGCGAATTGGGGATGTAGACTACGAGGTAGTGCGGTCGGATAGAGGGGATTGCACGCAAATATACCACATCAACCTATTAAAAAAATGGAACGACGTGGTCCCTGTTTCCCTGGTGACGCTACTTCCCGAGCAGGATGAGTTCGGGCCGGAGGTCCCAAAAACGAGTACTAGCGCCCCGGCCTGCGTAGGCGACCATCTCTCGGCGAACCAGCGGGCGGACGTTGATCGGTTGCAACATAGGTTCGCAGACGTGTTCTCCCCTATACCCGGTCGTACTCGCCTCATAGAGCATCAGATAGTTACGCCACCGGGGGTTACGGTACGTACGCGGCCATACAGGCTGCCGGCTCACAGACGAGACGTGGTGAGCCGGGAATTAGACTCTATGCTAAAACTGGGCGTGGTCGAGGAGTCGCATAGCGACTGGTGCAGCCCCATCGTGCTGGTGACAAAGCGCGATGGGTCTGTACGGTTCTGTGTGGACTATAGACGGGTGAACGCGGTGTCTAAATTCGATGCCTACCCTATGCCCCGGGTCGACGAGCTCCTGGACCGGCTTGGCACGGCTAAATATTACACAACATTGGATTGCACGAAGGGGTACTGGCAGATACCATTATCGTCGGCCGCCCGGGAAAAAACGGCATTCTCTACCCCGCGGGGGTTATTCCAGTTCACCGCGCTTCCGTTCGGGTTGTTTGGGGCCCCGGCCACGTTTCAGCGGCTGATGGACCGTATTCTGCGGCCGCACTCTGCGTATGCTGCGGCGTACGTAGATGACATTGTCGTCTATGCGGACACCTGGCCGCAGCATATGCAGAGGGTGGCTGCGGTACTACAGTCGCTGAGGCAGGCGGGGCTGACGGCGAACCCGGCGAAGTGCGTGATCGGGCGGGGGGAGATCCGGTATCTGGGGTACATCCTGGGCGGTGGGGAGGTGCGACCGCAGGTGGACAAAACCACTGCGATCGCCGCCGCCCCGCGGCCCAGGACCCGGAAGGACGTGAGGCGGTTCCTGGGACTGGCCAGCTACTACCGGCAGTTTGTGCCGGGGTTCTCGGAGCTGGCCAGCCCCCTTACCGACCTCACCCGGAAGGGGGCCCCGGACCCGGTCCAATGGAGTGAGCGGTGCCAAGTGGCGTTCGATGGGATTAAGAACGCCCTCTGTGGGGAGACAGTCTTGTATGCTCCTAACTTTAACATTCCTTTTTCTCTGCAGACAGACGCGTCGGATAGAGGGCTGGGGGCGGTGCTGACCCAGCAGGTGGAGGGATTCGACCGTCCGGTGCTGTACCTGAGCCGAAAGCTGTCGGAGCGGGAGGGCAGGTACAGCACGGTGGAGAAGGAGTGTCTGGCCATTCGGTGGGCGGTCGGCGCCCTCCGGTACTACCTGCTGGGGCGCTCGTTCACCCTCTACTCCGACCATGCTCCCCTACAGTGGCTCCACCGCATGAAGGACACCAACGCGAGGATCACCCGGTGGTACCTCGCGTTGCAGCCCTTCAACTTCACGGTGGTTCACAGGCCGGGGACGCAGATGGTCGTGGCCGACTTCCTCTCCCGTGATGGGGGGGGGGAGTAGGCTATCGGCCGGTTGTATCCCCGGCCTCGAAACTGGCGGTGGGGATGTGTGGGGAACATGGCGCGTTCTGGCCTGCAGAGGGAGCTAGACTGCCATTGGAGGGGAATGATGGGTTGATTACGGACAGGTGTCAGTGATCAGGCTCGTTATGATGGGCTGATTACGGACAGGTGTCAGTGATCAGACTCATTGTTCCACTGGTCTATTTAACCTGTGTGTGTTTGTTCCCTCGGGAGATGAGTAGGGCAGGAAGTACCTGCCGCACGGAGACACGGAGAGACCGAGAGAGAGAGAGCCGCGGCGAGCCAGCACGAGACCCCGAAAGGGGGGTGAGGTGCAGGGAGCCGGACGGACGGAGCGGGTCCCGAAAGGGAGGACTAGCGGGGCGGGAGCGAGGGCTCAGCCAAGGAGCGGACTAGCGGGGCGGGAGCGAGGGCTCAGCCAAGGAGCGGAATAGCGGGGCGAGAGCGAGGGCTCAGCCAAGGAGCGGACTAGCGGGGCGGGAGCGAGGGCTCAGCCAAGGAGCGGACTAGCGGGGCGGGAGCGAGGGCTCAGCCAAGGAGCGGAATAGCGGGGCGAGAGCGAGGGCTCAGCCAAGGAGCGGACTAGCGGGGCGGGAGCGAGGGCTCAGCCAAGGAGCGGACTAGCGGGTCCCGAAAGGGAGAGACAGCGGGAGTGGGGGAAAGACTGGCTCAGCACGTCAGTGACGGTGCTGAGCAGTGTTGGACTAAATAAAACTATTATTCTGCACCATTCCTCTGTGTTGATCTCCCTCTGTGCCTAGGAACTGCTACACATGTCCATCTCAGTAATGCATGTCCATCACAGTAATGCATGTCCATCACAGTAATGCATGTCCATCTCAGTAATGCATGTCCATCACAGTAATGCATGTCCATCACAGTAATGCATGTCCATCACTGACTCCTTGGACACCTCTTCTATTAGGATTAATACCCAGCATCGCCAAGAGGCTCACCAGAAACATCACTTCAGTATCAGTAGGTTTCAGCATGTGTATAGACACGCTTCCTTAGGGCTGAGCCAAGCACACACACACACACACACACACTCACACTCACACTCACACTCACACTCACACTCACACTCACACTCACACTCACACTCACACTCACACTCACACTCACACTCACACACACTCACACACTCACACACACACACACACACACACACACACACACACACACACACATACACACACACACACACACAATTTGTGTCACATACTCACGTACTCAATTGACGTTGGGCCAGCAGAGTCAACAGACTGAGAGAATGAGGCCAGTTCACTTACTTCTGATCAGGTTACAGGAAACACACAAATGTGTTCTACGGCTGACAGCCCGATGACTGAGGAACACAGGTGAAAATCCAAATCCAAATAAATTGGTAAACATATTCGTTCTTTTTTTGTATTTTCTTTTTTTATTATTAAATGATTAAAAATGAGAGAGAAATTAGTGATGCTTTTAATCCAAAGCAATTTACTTTATTTATTTTGTAAAAGACGCTCTTCAACTATATATAAATACTGCATATATATATATATATATATATATATATATATACTATATATTCAATATATATATATATATATATTGAATATACGCATATACGCGCATATACGCACACACACACACACACACACACACACACACACACACACACACACACACACACACACACACACACACACTCTGTCACTGAACACTTTAACACTATTAATACTGGGTAGGGATTCCCTTTGATCTCAAAACAGCCTCAATTCTTTTTGGCATTGATTGCACAAGACGTTGGAACTATTCCTTTGAGATTCTGATCCACAATGACATGACTGCATCACGCAATTCCTGTAGATTCTTCACGCGTCCTTTCAAGCTGTGAATCTCCCGTTCTACCGCATCCCAGAGGTGTTCTATTGGATTCAGATCCGGTGAGTGGGAAGGCCACTGAAGAACACTGAACTCATTGTGTGAAATGACTGAACTCATTGTGTGACTCATTGTGTGTCATGACGACTTTTGATTTGTGACTTGAAAGTGCACCTGAAAAACCTGCAGGGACTGTGTGATGCAGTCATGACACCAAGGAATGAATGCCACGAAGAATTGAGGCTGTTTTGAGAGCAAAAGTGGGCCCTACCCAGTATTAGTATAGTGTTCCTAATAAAGACCTCAGTGGGTGGGTGTGTGTGTGTGTATATATAAAAATATATATATATATTCTTCATTCCTACAGATAAAGCCCTAGAGGGACTTTTTGGAGCCAAATCTGTTAAAATATATAAGTTAAAATATGCACACATACATACACATCAGTGCGATGCCTTAAAAG
The DNA here is from genome assembly GCF_963989245.1 of Nansenia antarctica. Taxonomy (NCBI): domain Eukaryota; kingdom Metazoa; phylum Chordata; class Actinopteri; order Argentiniformes; family Microstomatidae; genus Nansenia; species Nansenia antarctica. The sequence continues at coordinate 56,504,885 of NC_137676.1, forward strand.
CCTGTCACAGAGTAGCTGCACCATAAGACCGTGCTAAACATTAACAATAAAAAACAAACGTTGACAACAAACAACATTTAAATCCAATCAAATCTGAACAGAAAGAACACGAGGCACTTGGGATCCCTGGGGTGTATGTGTGTGTGGGGGGGGGGCAACGTTATTGTGGATAAAACAGAGGCTCATGGGCCTCTAGGGCCTCTGTTATTCAGTCACACTGTATCTAATTAAAATGTAACCCCTGTACCGGCAATTCATACAGACACACTTGGTGGTTGAGACATATGCTAACGAGAACTCCAAGGGCCAGGCTGAGCTAAACACATGCGACTTAGTATGGGGCTCACGCATCAGACAGGCCGCTCTCTACCCCCCCACCCCCCATAGTCCTCTGACCCCGACCCCGACACTGTGCGGCTAATGAGGTATTAGAGACATAAGGCATACAGTATGTCTCCTGCACACACACACACACACACCTCCACCGGCTGCCGCTCTCTGTCCAGTCGCTGCCACCTATAGGCCACACACCGGTACTACGTCCTCCTACCCTACGTCCTCCTACCCTTGGACACTGGTGTCCTCCCCTCCATGGGGTTGATGACTCTTCACACATTTCAGCCATTATTTAATTTTTTTGCCACGGTGGGAACATGAAAAAAAAAAAGTTAAATGAAAGGAAAGCGGGGGCCTGGCGCTAGCCTAGCGAACCTCTCTCCCCCTCCAACCCTCCAACCCTCTCCTCAGGGACCTCCAACCCTCTCCTCAGGGACCTCCAACCCTCTTCTAAGGGACCTCCAACCCTCTCCTAAGGGACCTCCAACCCTCTCCTAAGGGACCTCCAACCCTCTCCTCGGGGACCTCCAACCCTCTCCTCAGGGACCTCCAACCCTCTCCTCAGGGAACTCCAACCCTCTCCTCAGGGGCGCTACATGCTAGTAACAGCCGCAGCCCGCAGATGTGTTGATTTGAAATTATTGGACGATGAGATCTGGCCAACTGACTCTCAATGGACATTATAACACCAAGCTAAGCTACATGGTAGCCTATGGACATTATAACACCAAGCTAAACTACATGGTAGCCTATGGACATTATAACAAGCTAAGCTACATGGTAGCCTATGGACATTATAACAAGCTAAGCTACATACTAGGTTACCTTGAAACCTCCTGAAACCTCTCAATGCCCTCTACCCCCCTGTACAGTTCCTCTACTGAGGAAAAATCAAAAATGGAACTCTTGCTTCTTCTAGCATTATGACTGCCAAAGGCCCCTGGCGTGAGCATAGATTACTTTTTCTTACGATGACTGATGGATAGAGGAATCACTTAGACAAACGTATTTGCAGATGCTGAAACTCGGCCTATATGCATGGATGAGATGGGTTTCTCTGTGTGTAGCCTACACTCTGCTCATGCCTTGTCTCACTCAATATGCATATGAGAAAGAGAGAGAGAGAGAGAGAGAGAGAGAGAGAGAGAGAGAGAGAGAGAGAGAGAGAGACAGAGAGAGAGAGAGAGAGAGAGACACAGAGAGAGAGAGAGAGAGACAGAGAGAGAGAGAGAGACAGAGAAAGAGAGAGAGACAGAGAGAGAGAGAGAGAGTTAAATCGTCCGTTTCAAACAATCTGTTTTGCGGTGCTATATCACCACAGCTTTGATTAATGCAAACGGATTCAGTAAGTGAGTCCCACATTGCAGGGGAGATGAGCCACCTGAGATGGCAGACCGAGCTGGATGACAGACCGAGCTGGATGCCAAATGGAACCGAACCGCCATGCTCCTCTCCGTCATGTCCCACGCCTGGCTGCACCCTTCCTGCTGTTTTTGGTGAAACTAAAGGTAAACACCCGGCGATCCATTTAGTCAACACGATTGTTTGTCTGTTCTCCCAGAGTGCTTAACTGAGCAGCAGTGACTGATGAACGCGGTTATTGCTAAGCGGTGGTGGAAACATACTCTCTTGTTTCATTTTTGTACAAATATTTTTTGGATCTTTCTGTCCTGAAGCTCGCCATACTAGTGCAGTACACTAATCATTGGTGAAATGAACCCATAGGTTATCTTGACACACATACACACATGGACACACAGACACGCACACATGCACACACGCACACACACGCACACACACACACAAACACGCGCACGCACACACACACACACACACACACACACAGATTTATGAAGCAAAGGGCTTGTTCACATGGCGTCTATGAAGAACGTCAGGGCAATTGAGGATTGTAATGGAAAAGTAATGAGATGCATATTGGGTCCCACATTGTGAGATCTAAAGCAAGACACCAAACACCTCAAGAGCCTATATGTCTGTCATCTCCCTGTAATTGTGTTCTTTCATCTTTCTTCTCTTTCTCTCCTAATGACTCCTAGTGAGGTCATCAGATCGGAGGCGAGAGTTTGGGTGTCAGTCAGGGCTATTGCCTGCGGCACAGTGTGCATGGCGAGAATTCAATAGTCATAGAACCCAGAGTCCATGTTGACAATCCAATACTGGAGAGGCATTGCCCCAGTTCCCGAATGAAACCGTGGAGAGGGGCTAAGAATTCTATCAGATGGTGTAAATGGGAGAGTTTCTTGCTGCGTCCAATTTTCTCCGACATTCTTCTGAAGTACGCACTTACGCACTTACGCACTTACTCACATGGATCTACTGATGGGAATGGGAAAGGATATTTGGCTTTAACAGGACCGGAGGAACATGGCTGACAGAGACAGACAGACACACATAGGGCTACTCTGCTGCCAATTCAACACTGATGGCTGGAGATAGCCACAGAGAGAGAGAGGCGCAGATGGAAGGATACCGTCATGGCTTGAATGACTGGCAAACAAAACAAGTGTTGGCCAGCAAGCTATCAGTGCCACGTTTTCACACTGAACTCACGCTTCTTGTATTTCCAACCTGTTACGTTTTATAGCTGGTTTAAAACAAAGAGGCATTCTATTTCTAGGTTGTCTCTTTCTTGGATCTTGTAGGTCTATCACATGAGCCGTTCAGGCCGTATAATTAAAGAACAAAAACTGCCCTCATGTTGCCCTCCTGCCCTCATGTTGCCCTCGTGGCCTCAGTTTGATCTAAATCTAAATACAGATACAGATACAGAATACTTTATTTATTCCCGAAGGACAGCCTTAGGGCAGAGTTCAGTTTTCCACAGTTCGTGGCCACAAACAATGCACGATCACACAACAAAATGTATATATGAACATTACACAAGGGGTCAAAGGCAGAGGCGCAGTGTGTAGGTGCATCTGGTCTCTGATGCTATCTGTTGATTGATTGATTGATTGATTGATTGATTATACTTTATTGTCCCCGAGGGGAAACTTGTCAAATGTTGGTTTTTAATAAAGTACACCAACTCTCTGCATCTCAGCATACGACATGAGAACTTTCTTCAGAATAGGGAGCGGGATTTGTCAATCAGAACCATAACTGTAATCTAATATAGCATACAAGCTGAATATCCAATAATTACTGACCAACTATAGAATTAAATGACACCTTTATTTAGAACTGGTTCGTTGGACATAAGCTTCTTTAATGACCATTTAATCATGTGAAGCCTAGGCACATACATACATACTCTTCTCGTCTATGAAACATCTAGGAAGCCATTTCACACAAACTGCAGGAACTGCAGTGCACTACTAATTATTGACAGTATATTACATCCACGCCCACAACCACACCCACACCCACACCCACACAAATGCTTAAGTGCCCTCAGCCAACACAACAAAAACGAGATCCCAATGATGGTTTTATATAACAATAGCGGTTGGGGTCAAAATTACCCCCCAACAACATCGATACGTACAAAATGTGTACAGGACATTTCATTTTATGTCAGGCTCAGGAACAGTTTCTTCCATACAGCTGTCACTCTGCTGAACAACCCCCCCCTCACCAAAGGACAGTCAGGAGTCAGGACTGCACACTCGGGACTTTTAGTACGAATTTAGTTTTTGTACTAGCTACTGCTTGTTTGCACATATTTATTAGATTGGTCTCTAATTATACATCTTGTGAACAAACCGATTTTGTCCGTTCCCATGACAATACCGCCCTTTGTCTGTGACTGTCTGCACACAGTCCAATTGAAATGATTGCCACCTCAATTTTCGAAAAACGGCTACGTTAACCCCATCTACTTTTGGGAGAGATTCTTTTTTTTTCTTCAGAAGTATCTTTATTGGGTTACCAATACCAAATAGACAAATTGTTGAAAGTATAAAATCACCCGTTTTTAGAACAATACAAAACAAAAACAAAAAGGACAGTACAGTACAAAAAAGGAGGAAACTAAGAAAAAACAGTAAAAGAGAGGACTCCAAACAAAACAAAGAAATGGCTGTGCTGCACATGGGGCTGAATGAACATTCATACTTCAAGAAGGACAATCAATTATCATTGTTGTAACCAGGGAGAGATTCTTATTCGGTAGATTGAAAAAGGACAAAGAAGCCTGTAGACTGATAAGAATAGATGGCAAGCCTACACAGAAATGAGTAACAATCTTTACACCATAATACACTCGTAAGGCAGACAGTTCAGTCCAATGATAGAAGGCCCATGTAGGCATGTGGGATATGGGATATTTGTATCCGCCAAATACAGGATCCAATTCAAAATCCTACTCACAACTTACAAAGCCATCAACAATCTGGCCGACTCCTACCTTGCCGACCTCGTCCCCCTCCATACCCCCTCCCGTTGCCTCAGGTCTGACGACCAAACCACCCTCAAGACCACCAGGACCAAACTCCGGACCTGGGGTGATAGGGCCTTTTCAGCTGCAGGCCCGTCCCTCTGGAACGCCCTCCCCAACAACAACATTGTTTTTACCAGTTTGAGTAAAGTCAATGTGACTTGTAAACCAATATTGAATGTGTATTCTAGTGCCTGGTCCTGTGCAGCACATAGACCTCTGTCTCCAAAAGTGGGACTACATCGAGCAGTGCCAGCAGAACCAGTTCCACTGCTACATCTCTGAGCAAGAGTACTACCTCTGGCTGTTACAGCACGACCCAATGGTTCTCCACTACCTGCCTGAGGAGAAGCTTCTTCTTAGAGCAGAGGGACAGAGCTATGCGGGTACGCTCCGTGGAGAGAGAGGTCATCAAGAGCACAGTAACACACACAGCTGAGGAAGAGAAAGGCCCAGGAGGATTGGACGGTGCCTCCTCAGAAGAAACAGTGTGTGAGCTCAAACCAGCAGCTGCTTTTCACTGAGGAAGAGATGGAGAAACTGGAGGCCATTCTAGGGATTCTGGACCTGGCTGTGAAGATGGGCTTTCTGCCTGAATGAATAATTTGTCTTTTTTTTAATAATTAAAATGTATGTATGTGTGGCCTGGGTTGGTCCAGTGGTCTAGCACCGCGGTCTACAGTGCACACATATGCCCATGTCGGCATGGGTTCGAATCCGGCCCATGCCCTGCTGACATGCCCTCTCTCCCTTCTTCTCCTTACTTTCCTGTCTGTCTACACTGTACCTGTCCAATAAAATTACAAATATAAGTGGGACTGCCCCACTCAGAAAAAATAACTTAAAAAAAAAAAAAAAAAGTGTGTATGTATGTATGTATTTATGTATTTATACAAATAAATGTATTTATTTAGTAGTTAGTAGGAATATGATAATATGTTAGTTATAAGATACGATACCTATATTTATATCAAGTAAGCATCTATCATTTTAGGGTTTATAAATAAAATATAAATAAAACATTATCAATAAAGACTCATTTCAATTATTCAAGTTGTGATATGTTTTTCTTTAGCCAGTTAGTTCCATTTGAGCCTGAAACTTTTTTCTCTCTCTCTCTCTCAACTATCAAAGAAAGATAGGCATGTCGGCTGTAGTACCCTTATACTGTATGACCTGATGACCTTTTACTAGCATATCAGCCCAATAGAGCTCTCAGGTCTTCTGATGCTGGCTTTCACACATCGAGCAGGGACGTTAATCACTGAAATATGAAATATGTATTTTCTGTTTATTGTATGGGTTTAAGATCAGATGTAATAGAATCTGGTGATTTTGTCTTTGTTTCATGTTTATGCTATATGTGTTTTAATATGCTGCATTGTTATACTGTAGCATTGCACAACTTTGGTAGAAACACAACTGGTCTGCCTAGTGCCTACATCACCACAACTCTACCTCTCTCCATAACAGTTATTATGGAGGAGTGGAGTGATGACAGTCAGGACCACTGGTGTTTTGGTGAGGCGGTGGGCTTGCTACAGCACAAAGACAGCAAGATGGACAGATTACACAAACTGGTGAGGAAAGTCCCACTCAAGATCCAACGCTTTGTGAAAGGTATGAAGGATGGAGAGAAAGGGAGTGTGGGGAGCTATGAGAGGCTGGAGGAGGAGGAGGAGGAGGAGGAGAGAAAGACTGAAATAAAAAACAGGAAGATGGAGATGGAGAGAATGACAAAGACACAGTGGAGGAAAGACAAGGAGCTCCCAAAGAGGGAGAAAGAAGAGAAAGACTTAGAGGAGAGGAAGAGACGAGACAGAACGAGGGAGGAGGAGGAGAAGAGGGAGCATGAGGAGATATGTGAAATGGAGCGAGAGGAGTTCATGAAAGAAATCCTGAAGAAGGAGCTGAGAAGAGAGGTAGAGGACAGAGAAGAGAGGTAGAGGACAGAGTGAACGGCAAAAGAAGAGAGAGAATGAGGCAAAGTGTAGGCAGAGAAAGCAACAGAGTCTGCAGGAGAGAAGGAGTGATGAAAAGAGAAAAGAGAGGGAAGGGAGGGAGGAGAAGAAGGAAAAGAAGGAAGCAACGTATCTTGAGATGTTCATGGAACAAAACACTAAAAAGAAAGCCAGGAAAAGGGAAAAAAGAGAGAGGCAGAGAAGACAGCAAGAAGAGACGCAAAGAAAGTCTGAATCAGAGAAAATGAACGGTCTGGGAAGGAAGAGAGAGGAGAATGAGAGAGAGAGGGATGACAAGCTTAGAGGAGAGGTGGCAACAGATAAAGGCAACAATCAATAACCTAACGAGAAAGGGAGAGGAAAGAAATACAAAAGGAGTGGAAAAGAAAGGGGGAGTTTGAGGGGGAAAAGAGAGAGCAGGGGGAGGACAGATTAAGAAAGAGAAAGCTTGAGGGGGAGCTCAAGCAGGAAAAGGACAGAGGGAGATGAAAAGAAGAAACCGGAGGAGAGGACCACCAGAGAGATCGAAATAAAGAAGATAAGGAGAAAGGTGGAGGAAGGAAAAGAGGAGGAGGGAGAGAAAGAGGAGAAACGCAGGGCGGAGAAAGAGGAGAAATCCTCGGAATGCGATGAAGAGGGGGTCACAGACGGACTCTAGTGAGAGTGGAGAAACACCTGCTAATGGTGAGAGGAGAGCAAACTTGGAAAGAAACAGAAAGGTTGAGACGGAAAATAGTCCGGAAGAACGGACAGACCGCGAGGATGGCGTGAGCGACGGGATAAAACAAGAGGACGAGGATGAGGAAAGGAAAGGCGACGTCCAGAGCGATGGGGAGACAGACGAGAGCGACACAGAACAGACAGACACAGAAGACGTGGAGATAGTCAAACAAACAGAAAAGAAGAGCGAGCTACAGGGTACCGGCGGAAAGAAAGCGGGTCCACTCACCGACGAAGAACGGACAGACAACGACGACTCTCTTGGAGACGAAAGAAAAGCAAAATATAAAAGAGAGAAAAGTGTGTGTGGAGAGGAAAGGAGAACTAGACCTAATCTGGAGGGAGAGAAAACCATCCATGGTGAAAAATTGACAAACAGTGAAGACAGAGGAGATGTTAACGGCGTAGCTCACCCAAATCTCAAAATGCCTTTATCTCGTCATTATCTGGGCAGTGAGCTATGACTACGGGCCAGGAGTGACCCAAATCTACTGTTCAAATACACCGTCATTACTCTAGCTACAGTCAGCACAGACCTAAGCAAAAAGTATGAAGGTTTATCACACAGTAGCTTATACAGTCACTTCTGGCTTCCACGCTGCTTCAAAGGATAATCAAAAATAAAATAAAAAGAATTGTGGTTTGCTTTAAAACAAACCACGGGAACACAAAAGGAAGAACATGAAAATAGAAGAAAGAAAGTGAGGGAAAAAGAGACGCAGACCCCATTAGACAAGCCACGATGAAAGAATTGCAAAGGAGGAGAGGGACAGAAGGATAGAATGACAGAAAGATCTGAGGAGATGGAGATAAAGGAAAGGGTTCCAGAGGGACTGTGCAGGCTGACTAATAATGATGACCTCACAGGAAGTTCCTCATGAAGAGACAGGAAGACACCCTGCATCCCAGCAGATCAGATTGGCACCACGACACAGAGGTATGAACAAGAGCAGCCCTACACGTATGTGGTAACACTTACCTTGACATCTCTCAGACACCTACACACGTAACGTCATTAATGCATGTTCTCTCTCTCTCTCTCACTCCCCCCCCCCTCTCTCCCTCTATAGATATCTATATATATATATATATATACAGTAGCTAGATAAAGGTCCTGTTAAGGTCCTGAAGCCTATAGTGGGTGAACAGTGGGGAGCATTCAAAGGTACGAGACTTCAGACACACAGTACAGCTGAAGATTGACACACAGAATCTCACAAATCCAACTAATTGCAGCCCTTGTTTGTTCAGATTCATCCATGTCCTGGCACAGTGAACTTATTATGTTCCATATTTCTTCAATTTCTTAATGCATACAAATAATAATAATAATAATAATAATAATAATATTCTCCACATTAAATGCTTGTGTGAGGATGAGTTGCTTTTCTGGGTATTTCACAGACTAATGGTGTTCTGAGTAAAGTTAAGGAATTATATAAATGTCCAAAATGCAGCAGCGAGAGTTTTAACCAAAACAAGCAGACAAGATCATATAACTCCTATTTTAGAGACTCTACACTGGCTTCCTGTTAAGTTCAGAATAGATTTCAAGTTCCTTCTGCTTGTTTATAAAGTTCTCACTGGCACAGCACCAGAATATCTGAAAGACCTTTTGCTAGCATATCAGCCCAATAGAGCTCTCAGGTCTTCTGATGCTGGTTTTCTCTGTGTACCACATGTACAAAAGAAGAGATTTGGTGAGGCTGCATTCTCATTTTATGCACCCAAATTGTAGAATGCACTGCCAGTTTACATTAAGGATGCAACCTCAGAAAATATGTTCAAGTCAAGACTAAAAACCCATCTTTTTAATATTGCCTATATATGACAAAATAATTAAATTATGATTATATAATGATTTATGTGATGCTATACAAATAAAGGTTATTGTTATTATTATTATTATTATTATTATTATAAACATATAAACTGTTGCATTCATGCTTATGCTACAGTCAGTGCGACAATGTAAGGGAGGTGAAGGACATCGGAATGAAGCGATACAGTGTTTGTGGATAAGCGGGTCAGGTCCCAAGAAGAGGCATTCACTGCTCCCATACCACACACACCAAGCTGAAGTTGTTCATGGCTCCACTTTCCCAACCACACAACAAATCAGAAGTGGTTATTGTGAAGGACCAACAAGCAAAAGTGACCCAACTTTTGTTGGCTGTTCATTCTGGTCACAAAACCAATGAGGCAGTATTCTCACATGAAAGTTCTCCCCATCCACCTTCACTCAATCATCCACCTTCACTCACTCATCCACCTTTACTCACTCTGACAGGAAAAATGCATCATGGAGCCAAGAGATTCTAGATTGCATTGTTCCCAGAGATCTCCAAAACCACAGACCAGTGACAACTGCAGCTGTGCTGGATGGTGCTGTGCTTGTCCAAATGCTTCGTCCTGGAAGTGCCGTGACCATTGGACACTACTTTACAGATGTGTTTGCACCGTACATCCTTTCATGGTTTGCTTAGGTTGCACCTGATTGGTCTAAATATAATGCTACTAAAGGACACATGTAACATTATGCAAGTAACTGGACCTCTTAAAACAATTTAAAATTAAAGATTTGGAAAATCACCTTGATGACACTTACTTTTTTATGGAATTTGCATATTTTACCCCAGATTGTCATGCTAAGAAGAAAACTATTGGGTTTTCATCCTTGAAACCTATTTAATTGGATTCCCTGACCCCACAAATGTACAGTTTGACACCAAATTTGTAATTATAGCTATAACAGTAGCAAATATATGGGGTGTGGTAATTGCCAATGGGCAATTAAAAGTTGTTAACAGCCTCTACTGTACTATTTCTTACAAGATGCAACTCAATGCGCTTCACATACTGACAGAGCCGCAAGCAGGCAAAAGTTAAAAACCTGTACACTATGTAGCCAGGAAAATTCCCTTGCAGCCCTCTACACATAGAGCGACTACTAACCAGTTTGCCTACCAGCACCCAGCGGTGGACCCCCCCCCCAGGGAGCCCCCGCCGCCCCACACACCCAGCCCGCCCCACCACCAGCACACCCGGCCCAGCCAAGCAAGCACAGACCATAAAGGCCCCGCACAAGGACGGCCAAGCAGGTGCCCCGGTGGCGGAATAGACCAGGCACACGGGGCAGCCGGGGGCCCCCAAGGGGAGGCCCAAGGACCACCGGCGCATAGCAAGCAAGCAAGGGCGAAAAACCTGTACAACATGTATCCAGGAAAGGAAGCAGATGGGGTTGAGGAAGCCTGAACACACACAGATGTTTGGGCAAGATCTGACAACAGGAGCAGTGTGTCTCTCCTCTGCCACCACCAGAGAGCAGGGTCAGCTGATACAGGGATTGGAGGCAGGCCTCTCTAGATCGAGACTTCCTGTTCAATTCTGTCTTGATGGACGGGGTGGTCTGTTGTTTGTGTGTTGCAGCTTGCAGTCCTCCACTGCAAACAGTTCCTCCAAGATTGTCTTGTGTTGCTTTATGGGTGGGGTCTGAAATTAAATGGACCATAAACTTACTTTTACAGGAATTATTTATTATTATAACCAAATGGTTTAGTTGAATGGTTTGATTAAAGTTTCATATTTTAATCTGTGCCATATGCTCATAATGAACTGCACCATCTCTGTGTCTCTTGCTCTGTTCGCTTGAGAAGAAACTGACCATGTAAGTGCCATGAATGGAACAAGAGGAAAGATATCACAATAGAAATGTGCCACAATCCCCCGCGGTGGTGTAGCGGTCTAAGCACTGGCCGCTAGTGCATGCTGCCCACCGGGGCCGGGGTTCGTATCCCGGCTCGCCAGATCCAGATATGGCCGAGGCACACGGGAAGCGGCATATTGGCCGGCCGCTTCCGAGGGGGGTATAGGAGTATTTCTGGACTAGGATCCGTCGCGCAACACCGCCCCCGTCTGGTGCTGGAGTAACGGTACTGGGCTCGAGGAGCCAGTCAGCCTAGTCTGCCTGGCGGCCTCCTCTGGGACTGCCGGCCACGGGGTCGGGCGGCGGATCCTTCGCAATAGGCAGGGGATAATTGGATGCTAAGTTGGGTTAAATTGGCTACCAAATTGGGTGAAAAGGGGATAAAATCTGAAAAACAAATTAAAAAAAAAAAAAAAAAAATGTGCCACAATCAAAAGGATTGTCAGTCAAATACCTCGTCTGCCACTGTGGTATTCACTGCTACTGCTGCTGCGCTCAACCTGTCCCAGATGGTATCAACCAGAGATCTCGGGTCCATCACTGTGGCCTCCTCCAGGAAGGTCTGGACATCATCCTCCTTCATTTAAAAAAAGAAAAAAAGGAAGACACATTCATTCATGTTCAACAATCTGGAAAAATGTGACGGAATGTGAACTTGTTTTAGCGTCTGTGATATCTGCCATATTCATGGTGAAATTAATAAATGTCAGTCACAGTACCTGGTAACGTGTGGAGAGATCAGTCCAAATCTTCTCCTTGATGTTCCTCTCGAATGTGGAGTCCTCTGTCTGGGCTGAGTAACCCTCCGACCTCTGTAGGATGGGAAGAATCTGACCACAGGTTGGACAGGTTGGACATAGTCCATGGTAGAGTAGTGAAGAGCATTTTGTCCATGGTAGAGTAGTGAAGAGCATTTTGTCCATGCTAGAGTAGTGAAGAGCATATAGTCCATGGTAGAGTAGTGAAGAGCATATAATCCATGGTAGAGTAGTGAAATAGATCACGAGCAAAGCTTCTGAGCTACAGACTATTTATTTAAGCAAAGTTACATACAGCGAACTAAAAGGCACTTAATGACCGATGTCTCCTTGGTTGTTGCTTCTTCAGGGACAGAGGTTACCAGCACGTGACCCCTGTTGGAGAACAGCCTTTACCGCTGTCTCAATTACATAGAGGGTATAGAGCTAAAAGGCACTTAATGAGATAAGTCTTCTTAGTTGTTGCTTCTTCAGGGACAGAGGTTACCAGCACGTGACCCCCGTTGGAGAACAGCCTTTACCGCTGTCTCAATTAGATAGAGGTGAGAGATTCATGTAAACTTAACATTTTTAGCACAATCACATAGCAAACTAAAAGGCACTTAATGACCGACGTCTCCTTAGTTGTTGCTTCTTCAGGGACAGAGGTTACCAGCACGTGACCCCCGTTGGAGAACAGCCTTTATCGCTGTCTCAATTAGATAGAGGTGAGAGATTCATGTAAACTTAACATTTTTAGCACAATCACATAACAAGCTAAAAGGCACTTAATGAGCGAGGTCTTCTTGGTTGTTGCTTCTTCAGGGACAGAGGTTACCAGCACGTGACCCCTGTTGGAGAACAGCCTTTACCGCTATCTCAGTTAGGTAGAGGGTATAGAGGTGAGAGATTAATGTGAACTTAAACTTTTTAGCACAATCACATAGCAAGCTAAAAGGCACGTAAAGACCGACGTCTTCTTGGTTGTTGCTTCTTCAGGGACAGAGGTTACCAGCACGTGACCCCTGTTGGAGAACAGCTTTTACCGCTGTCTCAATTAGACTTAAACTTTTTAGCACAATCACATAGCAAGCTAAAAGGCACTTAATGGCCGACGTCTTCTTGGTTGTTGCTTCTTCAGGGACAGAGGTTACCAGCACGTAACCCCCGTTGGAGAACAGCCTTTACCGCTGTCTCAATTAGACTTAAACTTTTTAGCACAATCACATAACAAGCTAAAAGGCACTTAATGACCGACGTCTTCTTGGTTGTTGCTTCTTCAGGGACAGAGGTTACCAGCACGTGACCCCCGTTGGAGAACAGCCTTTACCGCTGTCTCAATTAGACTTAAACTTTATTTTATACACAATCACATAGCAAGCTAAAAGACACTTAATGAGCGATTTCTTCTTGGTTGTTGCTTCTTCAGGGACAGAGGTTCCCAGCACGTGACCCCTGTTGGAGAACAGCCTTTACCGCTGTCTCAATTAGATAGAGGGTATAGAGCTAAAAGGCACTTAATGAGCGACGTCTTCTTGGTTGTTGCTTCTTCAGGCACAGAGGTTACTAGCACGTGACCCCTGTTGGAGAACAGCCTTTACCGCTGTCTCAATTAGATAGAGGGTATTGTAACCAGGGAGTAGCTAAAAGGACTGTAGAATTTAGGAAGGGCTGGTTATCTAACTAACTCTGAGCTAGATAGGCAGTGCAGGAGGATACAGGCAGGGGGCGCCAGCAACCCTTTAGACTAGCAGTAATATCGTTAGCATTAGCATTAGCATTAGCATTAGCATTAGCATTAGCATTAGCATTAGCTACCAGACAACGAAACACACAGCAACGGTATCCAATATGAACAAACACATTTATTAAACAAATTATATATATATATATATATATATACCTCCCAAATATACTCCCTCCCCGCCGGCCACACACACACTCACTCACTCACTCACAGTACCTGGCCTGGAAAAGGCTTAAAGTCCCGGACTGAGAATGAGCTCGTTGAGGCCTGGTTGGAGCTCGCATGTGCTTTGAGTAAGGCAGCAGACGAAGGGGGGGGGGGTGACGTAGCAACTCGAAGGGAAAGGGGCTTCTTCGAAGTCCACAACGAGGTGTGAAGGGCTCAGGTCCGGGGTCCACGGTAAGCTCAGGTGGAGTCAGCGGTCGGTCGCAATCCACGCGTGGAGGCGACGGCTCTGTCCAGCTTGGGTCTCGCTTGGTCCAACGTTCGCAGCCGGCTGCTGGCAAGGCTGGCTAACGGGGACACAGCTAAACGGGCTATCACAGTTGTGAACTCAATAATCACTTGGCGTCTTCAGCTTCAGCACGGTGTGCGTTTTACTGACTCCGCCATCTTAGGTCGACTTCTCGTTACTTCTCTCTCGTTACTCTCTCTCGTTGCTCTCATCACTCTGATTCTCGTCACACTCACGCACAGAGCACTTCCGTCCCTATATATACACCACCGAACCTAGCATCCGGGTCACGGACACACCCCGGATATACCACGTCATTAAACATATACATAAACATTACAATAACAATACATACACCGTCATGAAACGTACAGGAATAGTATAGAAAATAATAAAGGAAATAACAGGGCAAAATAGGGCTGATTCGGGGAAACTAAACTGGCTCTAAATTGTGGGCCTTCATTACAGCCGCCCCATGAAACCCTCGGTTTCATTTAACTAGGGAAGGCACACTGGCTAGGCTGCTCTAGCAGCGTGAGGTAGGAGGTGATAATGTCCTTCGTAATTTGAGGGAGCTCAATCAGGCGTGCCACAGGTCGGGTGTAAGTGCGACCACCAACGTCCACGATGGCCGTCCGCACCCTTCCATCCGGACCCGGCAGGACCTTGGTCACTCTGCCTGTCTGCCAGGCGGCGCGTGGAAGGGACTGGTCGATCACCAGTACCACGGCACCTTCGGACAAGTTGTCTCTCTCCCTCGTCCACTTCTGCCTGACTTTTTTGTCAATCTCCATCTGCTTTCTGGAAGACTCCAATTCTCTCTCCATCCCAGCTATCTGGGTTTTCAGCATGTCCCTTTGCTGCTCCACATCCAACTTCTGATCCTCCATATGTCGGAACTTCCTCTGGGTGGCCTCTCTCCACTTCGTTTGCTTGGCAATCTCCTGACGCATCTGATTCACCTCCTCCTCTTTAATCCTGAGGTCAGATGCCCTTTGCTGATTGTCCAGGGACTGTTGCTCCATACTCAAGGCGTTGTGCTCGTTCTCCTGCTGGAGTTTGGTGTTTCTGACTTGCAGCTGCTCCAGCTCCTTTGTGGTTCTCTCATTGTTGATCTTCTGCTCCCGCAGCTGCTGCTCCAGCCTCTGCTGCTCCTCTCTGCTTCGCTGGCCCGGCTGGTTCAGCACTTTGATGTCCGACTGCTTGGCGTCCAGCTCCGTGTGCAGCTGCTTCACTTCCTTCTCCAGAGACGTGATAGTAGTCTGGTCTTCCTGGGATAGCTTTAGTGCAGTGGCAACCTTCACTGAGTTGGTCACTGTCTCCGCATTCAGCTCTCTGCATTTTGTCATCAGCCGCTTCTCACTCACGTGGGACTTCAACAGGGCACTAGTCAGCTTCTCATATTCAACCCTGAACTTATCCAGGCTCTTCTCTCCGACCAGCTCATCGAGGACCTCCTGGAATTCCTTCTGCAGGGAATCAAAGCTGTTCCCCTCTCCCTCGGGTTTCTGGACGTTATCCCGTAGCGCCGCATTCATGGAGTCCACCCTGGTGTGAAGGCAGTTGATGGTCTGCACTTCTTCGGTTCGGACACGGAGGGATGACGTAGCTCTCCCGTCTCTATCTCTCCACTCGGTAGCGCCTTGGAGGGCCCACCCAAGCGCAGTCTTAACAGCCATCGGGCAGCCTCGTGGTCCTCTCAGCGGAGGACGGAGCGACACGATCAGTGCAGCGTTGTCCGAGCCGATGAGAAGGGTTGGCTCCGCTTCTTCTATCGGATGTAGGTCTACTCGCCGTAGGTGGGAATATCTTGCGCGTAATCTCTCCAGGGGGTAGTCGTAGCGGGAGAGCGCTAGCTGGTCTGCGGTGAAGACATTCTTAAGCCGATATCTGTCCGACGGCCGCCCCGCCGGGGAGATAGAGAAGTTGATCCTCGCCCCGGTGACCTCTTTAAGGTCGCGACGTATCGTGCGCAGAGTCAGCTTCTCCTCAGTCCCTTGGAGCCCCAACTGGCGCACTGCCTCCTGGAGAAGGATGGTCCGTTCCGACCCGTCGTCTAGAACGGCGTACGTGTCGTACACAGCGTTGTTGTGGTGAAGTCGGACCTTCACCACCTTCAGTAGGACCTTGGAGCCGCTGCTCCGGGCTGGGTCTAGGTAGTAGACAGGTGTTGCCTCTTCCGGTGCGCTACCGGACCTAGGGCTTCTGGTGCCCTCCGTGGACCTGGCGAGGGAGACCTCGTGTAGGATGTTGAGGTGGACCTCCTCACAGCGGTTGCACTTTCTCCTCAAGGTGCAGTTCTTAGCCAGATGGTCGCGCCCACAGTTCCAGCACCTCTTGTTCTCCTCGAGCCACCTCTGCTTGGCCTCGGTACTCAGGTTGTTGAAGTCACTGCACTCATTGAACCAGTGCTCGCTGGTGCAGTACGGACATGGCGGTGGACCTCTCCGTCCCTTTTGAGGGGGTTGAGAGGAATCCTTTCCCTCAGGTCGGGCTTTCCTCTCTCTCCGAGGCTCCTCCTCCGTGTGCAGCACTCCTACTGGGCGTCCTCTGTTCGAGCTCGGCCCGTCCCAGCGGTCTCCCTTCTCCCTCTCCTTCTTCGGCTCAGCGTAACCCATGGCGTCTACGTTGGTGTCATGCACTTCCTCCAGTAGGAACTCCGCGAAGGCAGCCATGCTCAGACCCAACTTCCCGGGGTTACGAACGCGCTGCTGTCGCCGGAACCTCTCCTGCCGGAAGCGTGGGATCTTGCGGAGCAGCCGCTCTACGTTGGAGGTGCTGTTGATCTCGCTGGCGCCAGCTGGGCCCTGCGTCTTCAGCATTCCAACCAAGGTGTGCACGCGGAGCGCGAAGTCATCCAGCGCCCGGTCATCCTTGATGGGGGCCTGCTGTTCGAGGGCTTGCAGTTCAGCAAGGGCGTGGTTCCAGGGACGACCGTAGCGGGCATCCAAGTCGGCGAGCGCTCGGGTGTAAGGTGTCGGTGCGGAGGCATGGGCCAGAACCATGTTGTGGGCTCTGGGGTTCCTCACATGCTGAAGGAGAATCGCATATTTGTAGGACTCTGAGCAGGAGTCGTCCAAGAGCGTGTCTAGGCAGATGCGTAGTTCCACATACTGGCTCCTGTCCTCGTCCTTGAAGAAGGGGAACTTGGGTCCCTCCACCTGGGGAAACATCCTGTAGTGGATGATCGGGGCTGGAGTGACGGTCTGGGTGTCCGGCCTGCATGCATGTTGGTTCACTGGAGGACCTAGGGGTGTGCTACGCTCTTGGGGAATGGCTCCCCTCCCGGGCAGCGACGCTGGCTCCCTCTGGGCCGCGTAGCGGTCGGGTCCCTGGTCCTCTTCCTTCCAGGTGGTCAGCTGGGCCTGTAGTTGGACAGTCATGGCGGGGGTCATGGAGCCATCGGCGGGGGGTTCAGGAGATGGCACTCGAGAGGGCCGTGCGGATGATGCTCTGGAGCTACGGGCCGACGGAGCTCTGCTGATGCACACGTCGCGCATGGTCTGCATCACTTCCGCCATCGTCTCCGCGTGCAGTTGCTCTCTCCCCATCTGGAGGCGCTCGCGCTCGAACTGGATGCGTTCCCTCTCTAACGCCTCCTGGCGCTGTCTCTCCGCCGCACGTTCCGTCTCTAACGCCTCCTGGCGCTGTCTCTCCGCCGCACGTTCCGCTCCGTTCATCTGGAGGCGTTCACGTTCTAGCGCCTCCTGGCGCTGCCTCTCCGCCGCGCGTTCCGCCCCCTCCATCTGGAGGCGTTCATGCTCGAACTGGAGGCGTTCACGTTCTAGCGTCTCCTGGCGCTGCCTCTCCGCCGCGCGTTCCGCCCCCTCCATCTGGAGGCGTTCACGCTCGAACTGGAGGCGTTCCCGCTCTAACGCCATCTCGGCCTGTTGGCGCATACATTCAGACAGCGCGGCACTACTCCCTCTGGAGTGCAGGCTATCCGCCCCAGAGGCAGAACTGCCCACGGAAACCCTGGACCGGGAGGAAGCCACTGAACGGCAGGAGCTAGGTCTCGAGCGCGCCGTACTGGGAGGCAGATCGTTAAGGCTGAGGCCCTCCCTCTTCCGCCCGCAGGCGCTGTCGGACCGGGCCTCTCCTTCCTGCTCTTCCGTTTCTACGGCAAAACCCTGCTGTTCTGCCATCTCATCCTCAGGCTGGTGCTCTTTGATGGCTGTCTCGGTGCTAGCCACCCGCGCGCCGGCGGACACCTCGGCCTCTCCGACCACTGTATCCCGTGGAGTGCGCTCCTCACTACCACTCAGTGAGCTTTCGAGCTCAAGCTCATACTCCTGTAACCTCGGAGGCAACCGCGGGACTCTCTGTGGTCGTGGCTCTGGCTCAGGGGGCGGAGAAGGGGGGGTAACTGTCTTGTCTGGTTGGCTGCGCTCAGCCATGCTATCACTACACAACCTATCCGGCTCGAAGGACCAATTGTAACCAGGGAGTAGCTAAAAGGACTGTAGAATTTAGGAAGGGCTGGTTATCTAACTAACTCTGAGCTAGATAGGCAGTGCAGGAGGATACAGGCAGGGGGCGCCAGCAACCCTTTAGACTAGCAGTAATATCGTTAGCATTAGCATTAGCATTAGCATTAGCATTAGCATTAGCATTAGCATTAGCATTAGCTACCAGACAACGAAACACACAGCAACGGTATCCAATATGAACAAACACATTTATTATACAAATTATATATATATATATATATATACCTCCCAAATATACTCCCTCCCCGCCGGCCACACACACACTCACTCACTCACTCACAGTACCTGGCCTGGAAAAGGCTTAAAGTCCCGGACTGAGAATGAGCTCGTTGAGGCCTGGTTGGAGCTCGCATGTGCTTTGAGTAAGGCAGCAGACGAAGGGGGGGGGGTGACGTAGCAACTCGAAGGGAAAGGGGCTTCTTCGAAGTCCACAACGAGGTGTGAAGGGCTCAGGTCCGGGGTCCACGGTAAGCTCAGGTGGAGTCAGCGGTCGGTCGCAATCCACGCGTGGAGGCGACGGCTCTGTCCAGCTTGGGTCTCGCTTGGTCCAACGTTCGCAGCCGGCTGCTGGCAAGGCTGGCTAACGGGGACACAGCTAAACGGGCTATCACAGTTGTGAACTCAATAATCACTTGGCGTCTTCAGCTTCAGCACGGTGTGCGTTTTACTGACTCCGCCATCTTAGGTCGACTTCTCGTTACTTCTCTCTCGTTACTCTCTCTCGTTGCTCTCATCACTCTGATTCTCGTCACACTCACGCACAGAGCACTTCCGTCCCTATATATACACCACCGAACCTAGCATCCGGGTCACGGACACACCCCGGATATACCACGTCATTAAACATATACATAAACATTACAATAACAATACATACACCGTCATGAAACGTACAGGAATAGTATAGAAAATAATAAAGGAAATAACAGGGCAAAATAGGGCTGATTCGGGGAAACTAAACTGGCTCTAAATTGTGGGCCTTCATTACAGGTATAGAGGTGAGAGATTAATGTAAACTTAAACTTTTTAGCACAATCTTATAGCAAGCTAAAAGGCACCTAATGACCGAGGTCTTCTTGGTTGTTGTTTCTTCAGGGACAGAGGATACCAGCACGTGACCCCCGTTGGAGAACAGCCTTTAACGCTGTCTCAATTAGACTTAAACTTTATACACAATCACATAGCAAGCTAAAAGACACTTAATGAGCGATTTCTTCTTGGTTGTTGCTTCTGCAGGCACAGAGGTTACCAGCACGTGACCCCTGTTGGAGAACAGCCTTTACCGCTGTCTCAATTAGATAGAGGGTATAGAGGTGAGAGATTAATGTAAACTTAAACCTTTTAGCACAATCACATGACAAACTAAAGGGCACTTAATGAGAGACGTCTTCTTGGTTGTCGCTTCTTCAGGGACAGAGGTTACCAGCACGTGACCCCTGTTGGAGAACAGCCTTTACCGCTGTCTCAATTAGATAGAGGGTATAGAGCTAAAAGGCACTTAATGAGATACGTCTTCTTGGTTGTTGCTTGTTCAGGGACAGAGGTTACCAGCACGTGACCCCCGTTGGAGAACAGCTTTTACCGCTGTCTCAATTAGATAGAGGTGAGAGATTCATGTAAACGTAACATTTTTAGCACAATCACATAACAAACTAAAAGGCACTTAATGACCGACGTCTCCTTAGTTGTTGCTTCTTCAGGGACAGAGGTTACCAGCACGTGACCCCCGTTGGAGAACAGCCTTTACCGCTGTCTCAATTAGATAGAAGTGAGAGATTCATGTAAACTTAACATTTTTAGCACAATCACATAGCAAGCTAAAAGGCACTTAAAGACCGACGTCTTCTTGGTTGTTGCTTCTTCAGGGACAGAGGTTACCAGCACTTGAACCCTGTTGGAGAACAGCCTTTACCGCTGTCTCAATTAGACTTAAACATTTTAGCACAATCACATAGCAAGCTAAAGGGCACTTAATGAGCGACGTCTTCTTGGTTGTTGCTTCTTCAGGGACAGAGGTTACCAGCATGTGACCCCTGTTGGAGAACAGCCTTTACCGCTGTCTCAATTAGACTTAAACATTTTAGCACAATCACATAGCAAGCTAAAGGGCACTTAATGACCGACGTCTTCTTGGTTGTTGCTTCTTCAGGGACAGAGGTTACCAGCACGTGACCCCTGTTGGAGAACAGCCTTTACCGCTGACTCAGTTAGATAGAGGGTATAGAAGTGAGAGATTCATGTAAACTTAAACTTTTTAGCACAATCACATAGCAAGCTAAAAGGCACTTAATGGCCGACGTCTTCTTGGTTGTTGCTTCTTCAGGGACAGAGGTTACCAGCATGTGACCCCCGTTGGAGAACAGCCTTTACCGCTGTCTCAATTAGACCTAAACTTTATACACAATCACATAGCAAGCTAAAAGACACTTAATGAGCGATTTCTTCTTGGTTGTTGCTTCTTCAGGGACAGAGGTTACCAGCACGTGACCCCTGTTGGAGAACAGCCTTTACCGCTGTCTCAATTAGATAGAGGGTATAGAGGTGAGAGATTAATGTAAACTTGAACTTTTTAGCACAATCACATAACAGGCTAAAGGCCACTTAATGACCGACATCATTGAGAAGAATCTGACCACAGGTTGGACATAGTCCATGCTAGAGTAGTGAAGAGCATATAGTCCATGCTAGTGTAGCGGGTACAAATATATGCTGCGCCTTTAAGACGAGCTCACATGAACGCGCAGGTGTGCTTGCGCAGGTGTGCTTGAAAGAGAATCAGTGAGTTGGAACGAGCAACGTGGACGGAGCGGTAACAGTGTGGGCTGTTTACAAGTATAGTTTTGATAAGAAGATATTACCGAGTGGTCATACAAAGTGACACGCTTTGAATCAGTAACACGGTTACGTTTGTGTTTTTCGTTTCCTGTGATAGTGCGAGTGGCGAAGTCGGGCTTCATTGAACTGAAATTGACGTTTGCTATTAGCTGGAGCTACATGGCGATGCACAGATAGGCTACATGGATGAAGGTGGCTGGAAAAGCATTCAAGTGTGGGTCTAGTGCCGTTATCTAGATCGTCTTGGTCGCTAAGAGGGATACGTTAATTTGCGAGGGTTTATTTAGGAAGAGCATGCCTGAACGTCGTCAGTATCGAGAGGAGAAGCGTGCGCCAGCTCACCCCTCCCCCACCCCGTATGTGAACTGCGAGAGAACGGAGCTACTCGTGTTTGGTGTTCGTTGTCCTGTACAGAGGAGAAGCGTGCGCCAGTGAGGCGTGGGTTCAGCGAGGTTTCTCGAAGTTTTCCCTGCCAGCCATCAGACATCTTTGTCGTGCGATCTCTGCTGTATGGGTAATCTCTGCACCACACCTTGCCATTAACACTGGCCAACCACGCATACCGTGCGCAGACGAACAGAACTGTGAACTGAACGGACTAACGCTCGCACGCGCACACACACACACCCACACCCCGCACTGGAAGTGCACACACACAACTGTTAACAACGCCCACTGAACTGAACTGAACTGTACAGCAACGGCGCTGGTAACTGACACCTGCAGAACACGCACACACACACACACACACACACACACACACACACACACACACACACACACACACACACACACGCATACACAAACCCACACTGGAGGAAAAGGACTGCTCATTCAGACTGAGATGTGTTAAATGTCAATGTGAAAGTAAGAGTGAAATGCCTGTTTTGAGTTTATCTGCATTCAGTTAAGTTGATGATGTTGCATTTAAAGGGTATGGTTTATTAAGTGTACATTTCAAGCATTCAGGGTTGGATGGTGAATTAGAACAGATGTATTGTATGCATTGATTTGCCTTTCATGTGATTTCTTGCTAGTGACCAGTGTATTAATGAAACCATACCAGATTGAATTTCTTGACCCAAAGTGTTAACCGTTTTGTGTTTGAATAAGTTTCCATAAGCTCTGTGTTTATTCTTGAGTAAACATTTGAAGGGAATAACAGCTGTAATTTCCCATTTCATTTACTTACCTGGGGGTAGGGGCGCCTCACCTGTTTAGATAGACCTAGGTAAAGTAGGGCGTGGTGTCAGGTCAGTTCGGCACTTACCTCGCACACACTGCACACACTTTTCACGGCCACCTACTAAAGCCCACTTTACCCCGTCTAAGAGGACGTTAACCCAAGCTACTAAACAGGAAACAACTTGCTCACTCACCTGAACATTGAGGCCATAGGTATTGGGTGTGGGGGACCTAGATCCTGTCCCACTCAGTCCTCCCCAGACTAAGTACTTTGTAACCCCTACAAGGCGGCGGTAATAATCCCGACCGTCACACTAGAGTAGTGAAGAGCATATAGTCCATGCTTCAGGGACAGAGGTTACCAGCACGTGACCCCCGTTGGAGAACAGCCTTTACCGCTGTCTCAGTTAGATAGAGGGTATAGAGGTGAGAGATTAATGTAAACTTAAACTTTTTAGCACAGTCACATAACAAGCTTCTTCTTCTACTTCACATGAACACACACGTGTGTGTGTGTGTGTGTGTGTGTGTGTGCAAGCTGCAGTGCTCCAAATGACACAGTAACGGGTAAACACAGTAAACACAGAGGAACACAGTACAGGTACACAGTAAATTTCACAGTAACCACATGATAGAGTAAACAGTTGTATCAGAGTAGAACTAGATGCCACCATGCCAGACAAGACCAAAACAGGACCACAGAACACAGCAACATGCCCACCACTGGACCAGAAAGAGAGAGAGTGTCTAACAGCTTTGGGGCCAAAGCTTCATTCCAGCCAGCATGAATGAATGAATGAAAACCCTTGTTCCTACCTTGCTAGTGTAGTGAAGAGCATATAGTATATGGAAAATCCCAGTAGATCAGCACTTTCTGAAATACTCAAAACAGCCTGTCTGGCACCAACACCCATGCCATGTTCAAAGTCACTTAAATCCCCTTTCTTTCCCATTCTGATGCTTGGTTTGAACTTCAGCAGATCGTCTTGACCATGTCTACATGCCTAAATGCTTTGAGCTGCTGCCACATAATTGGCTGATTTGATATTTGCGTTAACGTGCAGTTGAAAAGGTGTAGTGGCTTCAAACTATTTAGTAACCACCATCCAGGCAAGGCAGGGGTTTTGACGCACGTCCAAATATTCAAACCAACAAAGTCGTAATCCAGTCCAGGTAGAATTGAGAAGAAAAATATGGATTTATTCTCCTTTAAAATAAACATAACATTCACAGTTCCAATGGCATCTTTAGAAAACAGAAAATAACAACAGAACAAAATATCATTCCAATACTGACTCACTTTCTATAATGTCTTTCTTTGAGTTTCCTTAAGTTGTTTCCTTGAGTGTGTGTGCTTGTGCACCTGTGATGTACGCTCAATGCAAATGCAAGCTGCAGTGCTCCAAATGACACAGTAACCACATGATAGAGCCAACAGTCATGTCAGAGTAGAACTAGATGGCACCATGCCAGACAAGACCAAAACAGGACACAGCAAAATGCCCACCACTGGGCCAGAAAGAGAGAGAGAGAGAGAGAGAGAGAGAGAGAGGGAGAGAGAGAGAGAGAGGGAGAGAGAGAGAGGGAGAGGGAGAGAGAGAGAGAGAGAGAGAGAGAGAGAGAGAGAGAGAGAGAGAGAGAGAGAGAGAGAGAGAGAGAGAGAGAGAGAGAGAGAGAGAGAGAGAGAGAGAGAGAGAGAGAGAGAGAGAGAGAGAGAGAGAGAGAGAGAGAGAGAGAGAGAGAGAGAGAGAGAGAGAGAGAGAGAGAGAGAGAGAGAGAGAGAGTGTCTAACAGCTTTGGGGCCAAAGCTTCATTCCAGCCAGCATGAATGAATGAAAACCCTTGTTCCTACCTTGTCATGATCCCAATCCAACAACATGTCCATTTTGAAGACCTGGGAACAGAACAAAGGTTTCAATACTAAAAAATACAATACTTTTAGAGACTTAAGTCCATATGTGACACAGTCAGGTGAAAAGGTGAATTCTCCAGTTGAGCAAATGAGCAAAGTATTTAGTGAAAAGATTTTTTTTTTTAGATTTTATTATGAAAGTTGAAGTGTTGAAGAGCCCACTAACAGTTTTAGGATCACTAAATACTGATCACTGTGGCTGTGTTCGGAATAGCATACTAGCATACTACTCATACTAGATATGACGTCAATGTTTAGTATGCAGTGCGTTCACACTGTACAGTATGCGAGATTTGAGTATGCGAGAAATGTAGTATGCAAGCAATATTTCCGGGATAATTGAAGTATGTTACGATGGACACTTTTGGCGTACTGCTTCCCCAAAATGCATTTCGCGTCCAGGGTTGCAGGGTTGCGTCCAGGGTTGCCAGATGGGGCGGGTTACCGCCGAATGGGCTACTTGATTTTGAGGTTATAGAAAGTTTAGGCTGTAAATTGTCAATCCCATCTGGCAACCCTGTGCGCTTTCAGCCTCGTCCAACTGCGTCATACAAACTTGTCATACAGCTGTTGTTTACATTGCCTGGGAACCGAAAGCTTGCAATAAACATCGGTTTTTGCACATATTTGAGTGTGCAGATGCTGTTTTTTTGCACTCTATTTGATACTCTTCAGTTGCAGCACCCCAGCTAAGTCTGATCACGGATGAGCAGTGGTATTTTCACTATACTGGGAATTAACATGGTGAAATGCATTCTTAGACAAGGCTACGTCGTCACGATTACAAATATGCCACTTGAAATGCATGAAATCCAAGTTTATTTGTGTCTTACACACATGTTCGCTTAGTATTTGACTGATTGTAACCAAATCACGAATGATCCCAGTATTGTCGCTTCAGACAGACAAGTTGGTTGTATTGTGCTTGCTGCAGTAAGCCCACGATATGTTATTGCTCATATATATTTATTTTAATCATGTTCTTTTACCAACTGCTAAGACAACAATATAGTAAACTAGTTACTTGAGCTAGCTAAAGATATTGGCCCCCCAAATCATTTTACAACTTGTAATTATGTTACGATGTTTCTGTCGAACTCCGTAAGCAGGGTGCGTTCGTAAATTCGCTCTGAGAGCGCCGGAGCACACACTGGGTTCAACGTCATAAAGGGACCAGGTAATTTGATTGGACAAGATGCATTCCTTGAGTGCTGATCAGATTTCCTGGACAAATTTACGAACGCAGCCGTAATATAGCTAGGAACAGAAGACGGAAAAAATCGTCAGATCAGATAAATAAACGGGTTATTTTGGTAAACTGGACACATTTTGGGAATATATGTGGTTACTTTCTCGCCTGAAAACATATTAAAACTTCATAAAATGACATGTTAACACTTGCGAAATGCATGCTGGGAGGCAGTATGCATACTGTGTAAACGGTCGGCTGGTTTTCGCATACTTATTATGAATTTAGTAGGCAGTATGCAGTATATCCATTGAGTATGCTAGTATGCAGTATGCTAGTATACCATTCCGAACACAGCCTGTATCTAACTGTACTCTAACAAACTTATGTTTTAGGAGGCATGGGACACTGACAGACAGATACATGGGACAGACAGACAGCTACATGGGACACTGACAGACAGCTACATGGGACACTGACAGACAGCTACATGGGACACTGACAGACAGCTACATGGGACAGACAGACAGACAGACAGCTACATGGGACACTGACAGACAGCTACATGGGACATTGACAGACAGACAGCTTCATGGGACACTGACAGACAGCTACATGGGACATTGACAGACAGACAGCTACATGGGACATTGCCAGAAAGACAGCTACATGGGACACTGACAGACAGCTACATGGGACACTGACAGACAGCTACATGGGACACTGACAGACAGCTACATGGGACATTAACAGACAGCCAGCTACATGGGACATTGGCAGACAGACAGCTACATGGGACACTGACAGACAGCTACATGGGACACTGACAGACAGCTACATGGGACACTGACAGACAGCTACATGGGACACTGACAGACAGCTACATGGGACATTGACAGACAGCTCCATGGGACAGACAGAAAACTACATGGGACAGACAGACAGCTACATGGGACACTGACAGACAGCTACATGGGACATTGACAGACAGCTACATGGGACACTGACAGACAGCTACATGGGACACTGACAGACAGACACCTACATGGGACACTGACAGACAGCTACATGGGACACTGACAGACAGCTACATGGGACATTGACAGACAGCTACATGGGACATTGACAGACAGACAGCTACAATAGACACTGACAGACAGACAGCTACATGGGACATTGACAGACAGCTACATTGACAGACACAGCCCAAAACAAACAAGTTCCCCAGCTACAACTATCTGTCAGCAAACACTTATCCTGCCTTCTCTTTATTCTAACAACATTTTAAAAAGCAAACAACATATTCATGGCACACTAGTTAGTCTTTTGAGAGGTATTTGGGGAATTCATGAGCAAATGTATCAATGCAAGTTGTTCAGAAACAATTCTTAGAAATTCTAAATTGCTTACTTGAATATTTGCTGTGCACAATACTGTACAAATTATCAGGACATTACATAATTTTGATAACAATCATTGCCTTTTCAATGAAATATTTGGAACATTTGGTACAGAGTGACTTACCAATGCGTACGTAGTCTTTCTCCAACTGACTGACTCCCAGAATGTTCACATCCCAATACTCTAGCCCTATGGCATCGTTTGTGACATCACATCATTGTGACATCACACTGTTCTTGAGCCTGTGAAGATGCAGTTTGGGCATTTCTCTCTAGTTATGGTAACTGTGTTAATTGACAGACAGCTACATGGGACATTGACAGACAGACAGCTAAATGGGACATTGACAGACAGACAGCTACATGGAACATTGACAGACAGACAGCTACATGAGACATTGACAGACAGACAACTACATGGAACATTGACAGACAGACAGCTACATGGAACATTGACAGGCAGACAGCTACATGGGACACTGACAGACAGACAGCTACATGGGACAGACAGACAGCTACATGGGACATTGACAGACAGCTACATGGGACACTGACAGACAGACAGCTACATGGGACAGACAGACAGCTAAATGGGACATTGACAGACAGCTACATGGGACACTGACAGACAGACAGCTACATGGGACACTGACAGACAGCTACATGGGACACTGACAGACAGACAGCTAAATGGGACATTGACAGACAGCTACATGGGACACTGACAGACAGACAGCTACATGGGACACTGACAGACAGCTACATGGGACAGACAGACAGCTACATGGGACACTGACAGACAGCTACATTGGACAGACAGACAGACAGCTACATGGGACACTGACAGACAGCTACATGGGACACTGACAGACAGACAGCTACATGGGACACTGACAGACAGAGAGCTACATGGGACACTGACAGACAGACAGCTACATGGGACACTGACAGACAGACAGCTACATGGGACATTGACAGACAGCTACATGGGACATTGACAGACAGCTACATGGGACATTGACAGACAGCTACATGGGACACTGACAGACAGACAGCTACATGGGACATTGACAGACAGCTACATGGGACATTGACAGACAGCTACATGGGACACTGACAGACAGCTACATGGGACATTGACAGACAGCTACATGGGACAGACAGACAGCTACATGGGATATTGACAGACAGACAGCTACATGGGACATTGACAGACAGCTACATGGGACAGACAGACAGCTACATGGGACATTGACAGACTGCAACATGGGACATTGACAGACAGCTACATGGGACATTGACAGACAGCTACATGGGACACTGACAGACAGACAGCTACATGGGACATTGATAGACAGCTACATTGACAGACACAGCCTCCACAGCCCAAAACAAACAAGTTCCCCAGCTACAACTATCTGTCAGCAAACACATATCCTGCCTTCTCTTTATTCTAACAACATTTTAAAAAGCAAACAACATATTCATGGAACACTATGGGCCCTATTATGCACTTCATAAGTCTTAAGCAATAAGACGAGGCGGTAGATCTAAACTTAAGACGTGGAGGCGTGGTCAAGGCCACTTTGCTATTATGCGTGCGGTAGTGGGCGCCTAAGACCCGGCGCTAAGCCCAGAAATTAGTCATGGGTGTGTTTTGGGCGTCTTCTCAATCAACCCAATCAGCGTGCCAGGTGCCATTCCCTTTAAGAACCGGCTGCGTTAAGTCATAAGCGCTATGCTATTATCAGGGGTGCACATAACTGGTGCGCCAGTGCGCATGCGTCGCCAAAATGCATGCTGCGCGGCAGATCAGCCGCATGAAGGCGCTCTTGCGCACCAACAGCTTATTTTTATTTATTTTTTTGAAAAGTTGATTTCAGTGTTTACAGAACAGAGCAGTGCTTAAAGAGATGTCCGTTTATATCAGTGTGTTTAAAGAACAGACATTCAGTTAGTGCTTAAAGAGATGTCAGTTGATTTCATTGTGTTTAAAGGAGTCGGACAGACTTTCATTCTTAAAGAGCAGTCATTTGATTTTGCATTTGTTTCTTTTGTTTTGCACACAATAATTTGGTCTTCATCTTTATTTATGAATAAATGTCGTTTTGCTAATAATATATCCATGTATCCCTTTTTTATCCATCCTGTGGGACGGGTCGTGACTCGCGAGCTCGGGGAGCACCAAGCAGCATCCCTAGGTGCTCCTCTGAGCACTGGCCCCAAAAAGTTATGTGCACCCCTGGCTATTATGCAGTTCATAGGCGCTAGACTTCATGCACGTTTTGAAACACGAGCGCGCCTCCGCGGTTCTTAAGAAGTCGGTCGGCGCGCATGCGCAAACCGCGGAGGCGCGCTCGTGTTTCAAAACGTGCATGAAGTCTAGCGCCTAAGAACTTTTCAAACCACTTCTTAGCGCTAGGCGCAAAGTCAGATCGCATAATAGCAGGGGCGCCTAGCGCACTTCATTAACATATGAACACTCCCACAATGAGTAATATATGCACGGGAGTCTTACGTCTTATGTGTGGGCGCCTAGCGACACCTGCATAATAGCAGTAGCGCGTATGAAGCGCATAATAAGGGTGGCGGTAGGTCTTAACCTGGCGGTGCGTCTTAATTAAGACTTAAGACGGCAAGTTAAGAAGTGCATAATAGGGCCCTATGTCTTTTTAGAGGTATTTGGGGAATTCATGCATAATACTCTGAGCAAAAAACGTATCAATGCAAGTTGTTCAGAAACAATTCTTAATATTTTCTGACCACAATACTGTACAAATTATCATTTTGATAACAATCATTGCCTTTTCAATGAAATATTTGGAACATTTGGTACAGAGTGACTTACCAATGCGTAGTCTTTCTCCAACTGACTGACTCCCAGAATGTTCACATCCCAAGGCTCTAGCCCTATGGCATCGTTTGTGACATCACATCATTGTGACATCACATCACACTGAACTTGAAGGTCTGAGTCTGTGAAGATGCAGTTTGGGTATTTCTCTCTAGTTATGGTAAATAACACAGCTGAATTTGGTGGAGCTCATATTACAGTATTAACACACAAGCTCTCTCAGCCTGATGACCTGAGGTCCGGGCCACACGTGTGTCAGCATTGAATGAATGAATGGTCTTTATTGTCATTAATACAGTACAGGTACCATACAACGAAATTTAGGAGTGGGGGCTCCCCTGGTGCTTGGAAAAAAAAAAGAATTACTAAAAACAAGAGGGGAAAAGAGCTGGTTTACATAAATAAAGGCTATATACACTATCCACTATACTATACTACTATACTATACAAATAAAACACTGTGCTGTACTCTATGCTATGCTATAAATATCCTAACATTTCCCATCTCTGAACCTTATGTACACAAGGGTTGTCATATTGCACATGGTATTATTGCACATTCATTTAAAGTGTCGCAGTTTGCAGGTTTGAAATGTTCACAGTTGTATTTCAATATTGCACTTCAGAATCAGAATCAGAATCAGAATCAGAAGACTTTTATTGCCATGACATGTAAACATGTTAGGAATTTGGTTTGGTACCATGGAGCACGGTTTACAGAAGGACAGGTGCAAGACAGGACAAGACAGTGCAAACCAACATCAAAGTGCAAGAGTCATAATTAATATAAATATAAAGTGCAGAGATCAAGTGTTCAAGTGTTCATATCCAGACAGTGCAAAGCTCTCTGGGTGGGGGTGGAGGGAGGGTAGATAGATAGGGGTCAGGTCAGGGGGGGGGGGGGGGGGGGCAGCGGCATTTAGGAGCCGGATGGCTGTGGGGAAAAAGCTGTTGGTATGTCGGACCTTCACAGTATTTATGGACCGCACCCTCCTGCCTGAGGGGAGCGGGGCGAAGAGACATGGCAGCTACTAGATTACAATCTAGTAGCTGCCATCAAATTGTCTAGATTGTCCAGGGCCTAGAACCTAGGTCTTTGCTGTGTTCAGGGCCTGAATGGCCCTGGGGTAGAAGCTGAGCTTCAGTCTGTTTGTCCTTGCGAACATGGTCCTGTACCGCCTGTTCAAGTACAGCCGAGCAAAGTGTTCGTACCCAGGGTGGGATGGGTCTCTGGAGATCTTGGAGGCCTTCCTGAGGCAGCGTGTGTAGTACAGCTCTTCCAGAGAGGGGAGGGGGGCGCCGGTGATCTTCTGGGCCGATCTCACGACTCTCTGTAGCGCATTCCTCTCTGCGGCTGTGCAGCTGGAGAACCAGATGCAGATGCAGTAGGTGAGGATGCTCTCCACTGCGCAGCGGTAGAAGGTCACCAGCATCTCCTGTCCGATGTGGTCTTTCCTGAGGACTCTCAGGAAGTAGAGCCGCTGTTGTGCCTTCTTGATGATGGCTGCTGTGTTATTAACCCGCAAAGGGCACCGTCTTTGCCCGTGAATAACACCGGCTATGGAGGTGGTACAATCACAATACTCCTTTGCTAACTCCACCATCGGTATACGGTCATTTTGAGCCCTGAACCACCGCGCTGACACCCCGAGAAGTTATGCTTTTAACCGTAAACTCAATGAACCGGGAGTTCACCCGCTGCTGCAAGCGTATCTATAACGAACGCGGAGATTGAATGAGCCCCGCGTCAGTCAGCCTTTCCGTAGAAATACATCGCTCCGTTATATATCTAAAGTTACATGTTTTAAGGCTGATCTGTGCATGATAGTGCTGCATTATGTTGATCTATTTATATCGATCTATTCTTGCCAATTCCTTATTACCAGTGGAAAGGGGGATGGCTAAAACGGGAGCGTACCTACCCAGTGAGCAAAATTGCGTTGAAAAGACATCTAAAAGACGACTTTCCCCTACGTCTATTCTACATCCGGATTTGGTTGACGTTGCAAAGTGAAAAGACGTAGTTTTTAGGTCGTTGAAAAGACGTGGTTTTCAGGTCGTTGAAAAGACATGGTTTATACGTCGTTGAAAAGACGTGGTTTTCAGTTCGTTGAAAATACGTTGTTTTCAGTTCGTTGAAAAGACGTTTTCACGTCAAATGATGGACGTCCTGCTTTTGGCCAACCTGATTATGTACGATGTAGGAAAAAAAACAATGCTCCCTCCCATACCTAGAACATTTCTGTAAAAAAAAATCTAACTCTTGAATCAAATCTGCCATACATGTACATGATTTTACATTTGCATAAGAAAAACAAGTACCATTTATTAAATACACATGTACTTTATTAAGCATAAAATTTAAAAAAATGCATTGAGGAATACGTTCAGAAAGAACTGCTCCCAAGGCAGAACAATACTTACTAACATTGGAGTGATAGAGACCAGCATGGCCCCTGCGCGTGCAAGGATGACACGCACATTCAGGAAGCTTTCCTTATTTTACACAATTTCCCCACGGGGATTAATAAAGTATCTATCTAATATTGCAAAATACCGAATACAGAATATTCCAAAATATTGCACAAAAATCGAGTTTTTCCCCTGGTAAAAATACAAAAAATACAAAATACCACAGAATATTAAAAAAAATACAAAAAATACAAAATACCACAGAATATATACCACAGAATATTCCAAAATATTGCACAAAAATCGAGTTTTTCCCCTGGTAGTCATTGTCCTTTGGGCCTTAGACGTTAAGGTGTAGGGTGAAGAGATGGGTCTTCAGTCTCCGACGGAAGATGGGGAGTGACTCTGCAGTTCTGACAGCCGTGGGAAGTTCGTTCCACCAGCGGGGAGCCAGTATCGAGAAGAGACGTGACCGGGCACCATGGCAGCCGCGTTGGCGTAATGATGGTGGGGCCAGTCGGCCGGCAGATGTGGAGGGGCGGAGGGGGCGGGATGGAGTTTGAGGGGTGACCATCGCTTGCAGGTAGGCAGGTTGCCTTCTCTATGCTTGTGGCACCTCTGCTCTGGGCTGCACTATAGTGGTGTAACCACCACCTCCCGATCTTCCAGGCGCATGCTTGAGGTGGTCCCCAACAGCGAGCCTAATCATGTGGTCCGTGGCCTTAGAATCCCACTTCTTGACTGCAGCTGTAACACCAAAAGACATATATATATATATATATATATAGTTATATTACACAAAACATGCTTTCTGCAACTTTTTATGAACTTGGACATGAGGTTGTTGGTGAAAAGCCTATAAGTACAGAAAAGTTATTGAAAAGACAGTCTAGGAAGAGACAAGTGGAAAATGTGGCAGCGGCTTTGTTTTATGGAGTGGTGTTTCCATTGTTTTGGGCAATACTTGTACAGTACTCCTGTGTACAGTAATCCTGTGTACAGTACTATCAAAACCCAAACTTTCACCAACACCTATCCCAAACAAGTAACACATTCGATTGCTGTGCTCCACCTTGTTTCCCATTCGGGGTACCACAATATATTCACAATGTAGCATACCTGTCCATGATCCTTTTTGCGCAGTCCTTCACATCCTTTCCTCCAATCTTGCTTAGCTGTGAAATCTGAGTGGAAAATAATCAAATAATCAAGAATAAACATTTTACCTGATGTTATGCCATTTACTTGCGCATCAACTTAAAACACAATTTGTAAGTCGCTTTGGATAAAAGCGTCAGCAAAATGAAATTGATGTAATGTAAATCAAATGTCACCATCAGTTTCTTCTCTTCCTCACGTTGTAGCCTCTCCTCCAGGTTGTTGAACTGCTCCATCTCTTCCATTCTGTTGATGATATGACAAACCGAGGCGTGTGGCTCTGCTCTCCCCATGCGGCGGACCTCCTCATGAATAGCAACCAGCTTCTCCATAACACACTTAAATTCAGAAAATTGGACATGAAGACTAATATTTAGTGACAGTAGGCCTAAATACCAGTGCATCATCCAAGTTAAGTCAATTCTGTACTTACTGGTATGGTCGTCTTACAGGTCTCTTTCTGAAAGCCACCGTTCTGAAACAATCAAACAAACATTTAAGCTGAATTTAGGCTAAATCAAAAAGAAGCAATGGGGAACTATTTAGAATTGTAGAGGACAAAGCAACGTAATTTATTGGAATTGAACACTACTAACCTATATTAGATGAATTCCTCAAAAACAGTTAGTGGGAGAGAGAGGGGAAGAGAGTGAGTGAGTGAGAGAGAGAGAGCCAGCCACTGTCTGGAACTGCAACCATTATGAAATAGTACACTTAGTGCTCTACAAAAACTAAAATCAAAATATATATCACATATTGAACAACTGAACAGACTAATATACTTCTCTGTAATAAAACGTCAAGCTAAGCCCAGTATCTTACCATATCTGGGTGCGTCAGAGCGTCTTTCTGCATTGGACGGCAGCTTGGTGTCCCGGAGTGTCTCTGTGTAGCAGAGCGTCCTGGTGTCACAAGTTCACAGCCTGAAATACAACAAATGTCATGTTAGAAAGACAATGAAAAACAAGACCATGATAACGGTGTGAAACCTCAGATAGGAGCTTGTCGAGCATTACTTGAACAACAGCAACAACTCACCTTTCTGTGTGTGGGCCTCACCTTACTGGGTGGCGTGGGGGAAGGTAACATGTCTTGTATGCCTAAACATCAATATAAAAAGAAAATCATAAGTACATAAGTCATTACATTTAACTCTTAAGTTGGTAGTACTTAAAGCTGCGTTCAGTAATTGTTTACTGCTAGATGGCAGTAAGCGACTAAGAGACAAAAGGCTGAAACGTATGATATACATTGTAAGACAATGGAATTGCAAATATCAGCGCCTCCGACGCGCTGGTCAGACCACTAGACAATATAATTGCAAATCATACATGATGTCCCCGGCTAAGATCGCCTTGTCTGTAATGTACGGATGTAGTGAATATAATGTGCCATCTTACCGTGTTTTTTTCTAAGCTTCCGTTGATGAAAAAATAGGTATCTTGAATGTAGCAAGTAGTTAGCCGTTAGCGTCGCCATCTTCGTTAGTTACGTCATCATACAGTAACTTCCGTTTTCTCAGAGGCCAAATCAGCCTTCCCACCCAGCCTCTTCTGGTCGATCTTTGTATATGACGGTAGAAGAATTACAACAGCGCCACCTGCTGTATTGGATGAATAGCGCAAACAAACGTGGAAAGATCTCTGACGAACTAATTAGATTAGATTCACTTTTATTCAACTATATACAACAAAATGCAGTTTAGTATTCAACCAGAAGTGCAGTACTGATATTACATGCATGTTTCATTTACATTTTCACAACTACACGTTCGCTCATATGTGGGAGACGTACCGGACAAACGGCTATATTCAGTGGAAATAACGGCCAGACGGACGGACCTTATTTCGCTGTAAAAAAGACGTCCACAGATGTCTGGTGCGCACTGGGTATATTCCCCGGGTCCTATGTTCCCCGGTTCCCCGCTTCCGAAAAAGGGTCCTATGTTCCCCGCTTCCGAAAAAGGGTCCTATGTTCCCCGCTTCCGAAAAAGGGTCCTATGTTCCCCGCTTCCGAAAAAGGGTCCTATGTTCCCCGCCTGCCGTTGTGTCAAGCGACCCCAGGTGTCGTTATGTGGTACTGCATGAGTTTGACGTGCGACCCCCGGTGTCGTTATGTGGTACTGCATGAGAGTTTGACATGGGTCTTAAGATGTCTTGGAAATATGAAGAACACAATGAATGTCATAGTATTCATAGCTTTCATGTGACGTCACAGCATAGTGGAAACGCCCACCTGACGGGCAAAAGGCACTTTTTGCGGGCAAAACCCACGGGCAAAACCCACTTTTTGCGGGTTAATAACTTTGATTTCCCGTGGGTTAGGAAAGTAATTCCAACGTGTCCGGATAGAGTAGAAGACAGGGAATCCAACACTATTTGAATGGAGTCGATCCTCCACTCCTATCACCTTGGACACAGCAAGGAGCGAATTCCCGGATATAAATATTCCCTCGCCTCGCTGACAGCGGGAGTTGGAAGTTTCGTCCAGCAGCCGGTGAACGCCCGGTTGATCGAGTTTCATATTAAAAGTATATCTTCTCGGGGTGTCAGCGCGGTGGTTAAGGGCTCAAAATGACCGTATACTGATGGTGAATTTAGCAATAATAGTCTTATGTTTGTACCACCTCCATAACCGGTGTTATTCACGGGAAAAGCCGGTCAAGGAGGCACCCTTTGCAGGTCAATAACTTTGATTCTCCGGGGGTTAGGAAAATAATTCCAACGTGTCCGGATAGAGTAGAAGACAGGGAATCCAACACTATTTGAATGGAGTCGATCCCCCACTCCTATCACCGTGGACACAGCAAGGAGTGAATTCCCGGATATAAATATTCCCTCGCCTCGCTGACAGCGGGAGTTGGGAGTTTCGTCCAGCAGCCGGTGAACGCCCGGTTGATCGAGTTTCATATTAAAAGTATATCTTCTCGGGGTGTCAGCGCGGTGGTTAAGGGCTCAAAATGACCGTATACTGATGGTGAATTTAGCAATAATAGTCTTATGTTTGTACCACCTCCATAACCGGTGTTATTCACGGGAAAAGCCGGTCAAGGAGGCACCCTTTGCAGGTCAATAACTTTGATTCTCCGGGGGTTAGGAAAATAATTCCAACGTGTCTGGATAGAGTAGAAGACAGGGAATCCAACACTATTTGAATGGTGTCAATCCTCCACTCCTATCACCGTCGTGTATCTTGATAGTTCTTCATGAGTGAGGTGGTCTAAATAGTAGGCAGCCATGTTGAGCGATGTTGCTATGATACTTTTTGCCCATCAGGTTGGTGGTTGCTAGGGAAGAAACCACGTGACTGAAAGCTATGAATTGTCTCAGCATTTTATATAACTCCCTAGATAGATCTTTTTTTTTTTTTTTTTCCAGATTTTATCTCTTTTTTCGCCCAATTTGGTAGCCAATTTAACCCAATTTTAGCATCCAATTATCCCCTGCCTATTGCATTGGATCCGCCGCCCGACCCCGTGGCCGGCAGTCCCAGAGGAGGGCGCCAGGCAGACTAGGCTGACTGGCTCCTCGAGCCCAGTACCGTTATTCCGGCACCCCAGGGGGCGGTGTTGCGCGACGGATCCTAGTCCAGAAATACTCCTATACCCCCCCTCGGAAGCGGCCGGCCAATATGCCGCTTCCCGTGTGCCTCGGCCATTATCTGGATCTGGCGAGCCGGGATACGAACCCCGGCCCCGGTGGGCAGCATGCACTAGCGGCCAGTGCGTAGACCGCTACACCACCGCGGGAGATAGATCATTTTCAAGATGGAATTGAAAATCTTATATTCCTAAAAGAACACCAGTGACAGTGTATATATATATATATATATATATACACACATTATTAAATATGTTTTCTATATTTTTGTCAAACGAAATCAAATAAATACAGTAGAGATATCAATCCAAAATATAAGCTTTTATTGCAACCAACTAATTAAACTATGTTTGTGCATACATAATAACAATAATAACAATAACAATAATAATTATAATAACAACAACATAGGCCAAAGTGCTATCCAAATAAATGTGCAAAAATGCAAAAATCAAAAAGATCTAGCCCATACGGACGCTACGGCTGACAGCCCTCCAGTACGAAGCCAGATGTCTGAGGCCCTGCATATACTGTTCTTTCAGCCTCAGTAGACGGGCCTCCAACTCCCTCCACGTCCGTCTCCTTGTTGGGGGAGCGTGGCCTCTGTCTGCCATCCCCAGCTTATCCTCTGAAAGCGTTTGCTGATCCTTCAGGTGCCGAAGGAATATCCAAAGTGAAGGATGGCGCACTTGGACAGCATCGTTTAGAGTACGATGATAAGCTAGAACAAAAATACAGAATTATAACTTATTAGCCTATTAATGGCCTATTAATGTGCAAACTGGTTCTACATCTGCAAGCTGATCTACTAACGGTGTGCAGTGAGGATTGTTGATCTTTCCAATGTAGAAGATAGCGGGCCTTATTTGAAGTATAGCCTATAACAAGTATATCTCACAACTTCCCCTGTGTGTGAACTTCAATTAGTATTCGTTATTTGGGATCTTAGTAAATCAGGCCCTAAATGTTATTAGTTTGGCATGAACATTTTGACATTGAACATTTTCCCCTCTGTGTCTCCTCCTTTCACAATTTTAAATCCTTTCTTAATCCTTTCTCAATCACGGTGCCCGCCCATGATTGGACTGATGTTACGTCCATCATCATTAGCGCGCCTGTACCGGACCAATTGGCAACTCGTCCACCTGTTTAAAGAGCCCTCCTGTCCTCTGCTGTGTTTGATGTTTCGTTAATTTTTGTTTCGGCTCATAGTTAACCCTCTATGGCACCTTGTTGCCTCTAGGCAACATACCCATTATGGCCTTTTACATTCACACAATGCATCCCCAGTTATGATGCAATACTTAGAAAAAGAGGCAGGACCATAAGGAACCAAAGGCAGTGTTTTAATTTGTCACATGTCTCTCTGGAGGCCATGCAGCATCCCTTTCTTCCAGACCTTCCCACAAGGATCAGCTTAGACATTTCTCTCCACAAACATCGTCTGAAAACATATTTTCCTGGCCTTTTTCAATCTGGAAAAAAATATATTCATAATAATAGCTGAGTAAAGCTTACCTTCTAATAGTTTAATTTACTTTATTTGCTAATTAAGTAATGGAAACTTGTTAAAATGCAAATGTTGCCTTGAGGCAACACCGTACCATTATGGTAAGTTGCAAATGTTGCCTTGAGGCAACACCGTACCATTATGGATTCACCATGACACCATGACACTGGTCAGGCGCACCTGTCAGGGGGCAGGCGTGCCTCTCTTGGGGCACCTCTCGGGCGCCTCTTGGGGGCACTCTCCATGCCATTACTTACCATTACTTACATGTATGTACTTTAGCCACTTTACTCTATTATATTTATAGCCTACCTTAATACTTGATGTCTTTTATTTTCAGAGAATCCACAGCTCCTGTTTGAAGGGACCGTGTTCCTGCCACTCCACAGAGAAGATCCCCTGACAGGCTGTGAAGAGTACAAGGAGGGAGCAAAGCTTCTCTTCCCACCCTCAGCCATCACTGACACCCTCCTGTTCCTACATCATAAATGTTTTTGGGAACCACGCCAACTTGTTGGGATAGGTATGAAGTCAACTGCCACCAATGGGCAATACTGTGAAATTGTTGATAAAAGAGTAGTCCACAACATCAGGAACACATGCTACCGGAAGAATAGGTTTCTCCACTCTCATATGGAGTAACTCTCCCATGTCACACTGTGATGGTGGTCATTGTAGTCTGTCTGGGATGGAGGATGTCAGTGTAGTCTCTTTCAGAAGGACAGTTTAGTCTCTCTGTGGTGGAGGGGAATCTTGGGGGAGTTGTTACACAACACATTCTTGTTTATTTATGTATTTGTATTTTAAATAATTAGAGCAACCTGGTCTCACACGGCAGACGTCAGAATTCTGACGTGAGATCGCATCCAAACGTCGAATTCCGACGTGACATTTGCATCCAAACGTCGAATTCCGACGTGACTTTGGGGTAGCTCGTTCTGATAGCGCAGGGGTGAGCCTGTTATGTGCGCCTGTCGGGGCTTCTCTCGGGATTATTCCATTTGATGTGAGCA
The DNA here is from genome assembly GCF_963989245.1 of Nansenia antarctica. NCBI lineage: Eukaryota > Metazoa > Chordata > Actinopteri > Argentiniformes > Microstomatidae > Nansenia > Nansenia antarctica. The sequence continues at coordinate 56,544,502 of NC_137676.1, forward strand.
TGTATTTGACTAATGCCGATAGTCTTGCTCCGAAACCGGAGCTGTCTACAGCGGATTCAAACTACCGTAATTCATGAACTATATGCCCAATCTAAAAAATTCAAAGAGTTTCTGAAAGCAGAGAAGTTGCACTTTTTGAACAGTTGAACTTTCCCCCTGCTGATCTGTATAGCGGGGGGAATCTTATGACACTGTTATGACGCGTAACTCCGCCTACTATCTCCTGCTCCTCCTACTCGTTCCTGGTCTCTTGTGTATAGTGGAAAAGTGCCAATACCCAGAACTGTTCAAAAGCGTGCCGAAGCGAGCTGAGCCGAGCCGAGCCGGGCCGTATAGTGGAAAAGCGCCATAAGCCACCTTTAATGGAACGGCCCCCAGCACCTCTCTCACAATAGTTACCACTCAAGGTCTAGGGATCTCATCAGGCTCACCATCCCAAAAGCCTGCACTGTTTTCGGCCGCAACTCCTTCAGTTTTGCTGCAGCAAACGATTGGACCACTTTGCAGAACACACTCAAACTCACATCACTTACCATTTTCAAAAATAAACTTGTAAATAACCCCCCCCCCTGCCCTCTCTCTCTTTTCACACATAGGTTAGTTGACTTTGTTTTTATTTAGGGTCTTTGCTGTTCTCATGTATTGTATGTATTGTTTTGTGTTGACCCGGTGTATTTCTGTTTATACGTTTGTTTTTATTCTTGCCAGGGCCTCTTGGCCAGATCTTCATTGTAAATGAGAATTTGTTCTCAATTGATTTTATCTGGTAAAATAAAGGTAAAATATACTTTTTTTTTACTTTGGCGTTGATTAATGTACTTTATATGACAGTTTAATGTACTATATATGAGAGACACTTGACACCATACATCAATCGGCTGGAATGTAATAAAGTGCTTATTATCACCTTTTCAGCATATCCATCAGGTCTACCTGCCTATTTTACTAAAAAGGGATGAAGAGTTTTTTAATTATAGTTAAGCAACTTGGCACAGTATTAGGCCATTTCAGTGCATGTTTATGATACTATGAAGGTTAATATGCACTAAAGAGGTCTTGTTCCCTGCCAAACCTACCTTTGACTGGTACAATGCTGCTCCCATGTGGCTAATAACACAGAGCAGACCAACATGAAGTCTAGTCTACAGTAAATAATAACAATCAAATTATGTCACAATCATAAGCACATAGGTCTGAATAGCATCCACAATGAAAGGGAATCCGTGAAATACAGTACATAATCAAAGTGTTGAAATCGAAACAGTGCAACATCTTCCCCTTACAGGTTAAATTACAGCTGTTTAGTTTAGTAAGTGGCTGACCACAGGAAATGCATTGTTATATGTAACAGGTTCGGCACAGAGGGAGACAGACAATAGGATCTGGCGGTTTTAGAGACAGGTTTATTTGGGATAGCACACTGGAACGCAGACAGTTCCCCACTCAGGGGAGAACATCTCCGTTTGCTGGCTGCCCGACCCTTTCGGTCGCGGCTCTCCGCAGCTCTCTCCGATTACTCCCGTGACTGGTACTCTGCTGTTTCTATCCCGCTTCCTGCTCTCCGCACCCTTCGTCCTACTGCTCTATTGACGTGACAACATCAGTACACCGGGGCTCACAGAACGGTCCGCAGCGTCCGTACACATCTCTGGCACACACCGCAAAGTAGTACGTTGACCCAGACATAAACTGTGAGAGGGTGCAGGCCATCGGCAGGGGCAGAGCCTTCACCTCGCCGAGCTTCTTCCAGGGGCGCGAGGAGGCCGAGGGGGCTGAGTCCTTGGAGGCCGAGGCAACCTGGTGGTAGGCATATAGGTAGTAGCAGTCCACAGCAGCACAGTTCTGGTCTATCTTGGTAAGAGACCAGGAAAGTGCAATACTGTTCTGATTCTCGTCCTGGACCCGAGCCAGCTTGAGTTGAGGCTGCTGGGGAAGGAGGGTGCCCTTTGCCGCTGGGGGCAGTGGCTTCAGGGCACAAGACAAGACAGGTAACTGGGGGACGTTAGACGGCAGGGAGAAAGGTTTAGAAGGCGATGTGGTGGTAGTCGACGCCATCGTCGTCGTCGTCGTTGTTGAGGAGAGGTTTTTGGACGGCGAGCCCCCCTGTGAGATGCAGGCATGAAAACAGGTCGGGGTGAAAAAGGTGAGAAGGATATGAGACCCGGATCCTGCTAGGGCAGTCGGAGACTGAGAGCCAAAAAAGATTATTGGGGTACCAGAAAGAGACATCATACATGCAGGCTCACAAAAGCTCTCCCTCTCACTCTCCCTCACTCACACATACACTCCAATAGGCTACGAGACCAGTGGCGTCATTTCAGCAAAAGCCACGATATGGCATGGTACCGAATGGGGGGGTGGAGGTGGATTTTTTTCCTCCAAATCAGTTATGCAATAGTCAATTTTAGTGAGTTGTTTCTGTACAAAAACTATGAAAATATGAATGTATAATTAAGTGCAAATAAAGTATCTTTACATGTTCACATGTAAACATACACATATGTTGTATAAGAAACTAGACTGACAACTTCTCATGAAATGCGCAACAGTGCAGCTTTAATATAAGCTAGTACAGTGTTTCCCAAACTGTGGGGCGTGGGGGATACTGCAGGGGGGGCGCGGGAAAAAAAAAAAGAGATATATATACGTATATATATAATATATATATTTGATGACGCCCTTAGTCTTTGTACTACGGTAGCAGTCGCACTGTTATTCTGTTCTTGTATGAAGGTACGTCCTAATGCTGAAGAGAATACCGAGTCTGCTTTACTTATTGTTCATACGCGATTCATGTGCACCCAAGCTCAACACATATATACCATATATCTGCCATATATCATACTTCCGTTATATATCGAAAAATATGATGATAAATACATATAAAACGGAGGTATGATATATATGGCAGTCTCACGCGCCTGTCACGTCTCCAGTACAGAACTTCGCATCCTTCGATACATATGGCGGGATGTAAGGATCTTGTAACTTGTATCAAAGGATGCGAAGTTCTAATGTACTGGAGACGTGACAGGCGCGTGAGACTGCCATATATGTGCCGTTTTATATGTATTTATCATCATATTTATATCATCAAGGATCTTGACGGGATGTAAGGATCTTGTAACTTCGCAAACAATGGCAGAATTGAAATAGTTTACTCTATGTTCAACTGCCGCGGCGTTGCCTTTAATATACAAATATTGTATGACCCTCAGCCTGCTCACACGGCGCGGCTCCACGGTTCTTTGGTGGAAAGGCATTTTTAACGAACTCCCAGCGAAATCAAAACACAAAAATCTTCTGTCACTACCTTTTCCAGTTGAACATAGAGTAAACTATTTAAATGTTGCCATTGTTTGCGAAGTTACAAGATCCTTGTATTAAAGGATGCAAAGTTCTAATGTAGCTACTGGAGACGTGACAGGCACCTGAGACTGCCATATATATCTGCCATATATCATACCTCAGTTTTATATGTATTCATCATCATATTTTTCGGGCATTTAGCTCGAATGTTGATGTGTGAAAGGGGCTAACAGCTTGCAAAATAGGCTGACAACGCTAACGTTGGTAGTTATCTGTACTGTATCTGTACTGCACTTAGTAATGTTAGTACCAAATGTTAGTACCAAAGTTAGCCATCTATCGTTAGCTAGCAATTTGTATTTTGTTAACGTTACATTCTTATCTCAGTATTTGCGACTTCAGTCCTTGACTTCTCTCAGCATACAAATACCTCGGCTGACGTTCTGTCACCAATTTCTTCACCAAGGAGTTTCACACACACATTACAGTTTCAGCCCTTCACGCCTGCGCACCTGTTCGCTACGTTGCTTCGCTTTTCTGTAAAATCTTATCGTTCGAACGTTCAACGTGCGTTCCAGACTAATGGGCCGCTCCGCTCCCCCCCCCCCCCCCCCCCAAATAAAATAAAAACTCATCGGATCTATATGATTCAGGGAAGTCACCTATTTTGGATTAAAAACTGCTAATTTCAACGAAAGGTAAGCGATTATCATGCCTGAACACAGACAGTCAGGACCTCATCACACAAACTGATTGCACGTAAACAAAAAAGAAATGGAAAATGTTCACAGAAAACTGTATTGAAGTTTCAAGGGAATTGACATCACAAAATGTGTGTGTGTGTGTGTGTTGTGACTACTAACAACCAACAAGCAAGATTTGTGCACTCACGGGCAGGGCAGCCTCTTTGTCATGAGACTTGCGCTTGACCCCACGTGGGGTAGAGGGAGGTGGCATGATGGACTCATCCAGATGAGTCCTGCTGCTCTCCATGACTGAGGCCTGCAGGAGGCTGGGCTCCTCCATGATGGTCTGGTCTGGGGGGGGATTTAACCAGACCATCAGATTCACAAAGATCAAATAATCATGGTCTACACACGGTAATACATCGATTGCTCTGATCATTTCTAGAACGATCTCGATATTTGTATAGTGTTCAGCTGCACTGTTATAGCTATGCGGGCGGTAGCTTACCGATGACCTCTCTGTGCTGGGAGAGAACTTCCTCCCTGGGAACCTCTGGGTTCTCCAGGTCCTTGAGGAACTCGTCCAGGCTGTCGGCCTCGCCGCCCTTCCTCCTCTTCCTCATCTCATCTGGCACCAGCGGGGTCAGGCAGCGGGTGAACATCTGTCAAAACAGGACGTGTCAATACGGCACAGCAAATCTCTTAACATATCTAATGTGATCGTTAGGATACTTACTATTTCCATTTGAACAAGGCATTGAGGTAACAACTAACGGTTGTTGTAAATACTAAGGTATTTTTTTGTGTGCGTTACCTTCAGCCGCCTGCCGTTCCAGAGCGGCTGGGCAGGGAGAGAGAACAGCTTCTCCACACCCCCGGTCTCCTTCCACATCATCAGCTTCTTGGTGGGCGGGGCCAGGTCCAGGGTGGTGACGATATCAGAGTAGTCACTCAGCTGGGCGCGGATGGTCTTACTGTCCAGCTCCTTCAGTGTGTCCACAATCAGCTTCCCTTTCCTCTTGGCCTTGGTTTCTTTCACTAATGATGTGAAAACATTTTGTCACTTGTAGAAAATTAAAAGTGCCTCCTGTTATTCAGGTTTGACTTTACAGGCAAATTATGCTCTCTCAAACTAAGTAGTTGGTGTTATTTGAATGCTGACTGACTGACACAGGTCTGCTTACCAGTGATGTCAATGGGCTCCAGGGCGAAGGCCTCTTCCTCATTGTAGACCAGAGTGGTCTGTTCAGTCACGTCTATAGTGGGGGGCAATGGCTCTGCAGGTCCAGAGTCAGGGCTGTCAGGGCCCGCTGGACAGAGATGAAGATAGGAGGAAAAGATGGAAATGAAAATATAACATGTTAGTGATTATTAGGGGTGTAACGGATCACGGAAATTCCGTGATCCGTTCGGATCGCCCTCCACGGTTCGGAACGCGTGTGTACCGCGGATCAATTGCATTTTTTTTTTTTTTTAAACCTTTATTTTACCAGGAAGTCACATTGAGATTAAAACCTCTTTTAAAAGAGAGACCTGGCCAAGACAGGGTCAAAATAGTAGCTTAAAAAACAGTTCAGATAACAAGACAGGACATAAGACAGTGGCAACAATACAATAGATAGACAAACAATGGTAGGGGTATTTACAAGGTGATTAAAACATTGAGAAGTCTAACCAAAGCAGGTACAGCGAGCGGTGACCACATCCTTTAATCTACGCTTGAAGATACTTATGGAAATAAGGGCCTCTAATTTAAAAGTAGTCTGTAGGTCATTCCAAGACCAAGGGCCATAATAAGACAAGCTGTGTTGGAGCCTTCTGACAGAAAGAGATGGCCATCCAACCAGACTATACAGTGTACAGTGATGGGTCCTGAAGGCACTATTGGTGATGTATCTTAGAACCGAATGATACAGGGGGTCTAGCTTGGATAAAGTGGACAGAGAAGCAAACCTATATACTGTATCACTGTTAACAAGTAATAATATTACTTAATATCTTACTTAATATCTCTTGTAAATCACAATGTAGAGTTGCCATGAAAAGATAGACGCGACAGTTGCGGGCTTTGTTTTACTCTAAAGCGCAATGATAGGTTGATAATGCGAAAGAAAAATAATCCGTTGTTTGCTCACTACACGTGAAGCTGGGAATCCACAACAACAAGGCTGCGTTCGTAAATCCGCTCTGGAATCTGATCAGCGTTCAAGGAACGCCTCTTGTCCAATCAAATGACTTGGTCCCTTTATGACGTCGGACCCAGTGTGCGCTCCGGCGCTCTCAAAGCGAATTTACGAACGCGGCCCAAGTGTATCATGTTACGTTGTTCGGCGGAGAAGAACTCGAAATGCCTCCCTCGTCATTTAAATCCCATGTATGGGAGCACTTTGGCTTCTCTGTCAACTATGACGGGAGGCACGAAAAAGGTAGCTCGACAACTTCTGATAATGTAGGCATTTATTTCATACCATGTTCAAAATAAGGGTTCACTTTATTATTTAGTTAAAAGTGGCATAAAACATGTTTATTCATCTGCTTTAAAGAGCCCAGTGATTCACTGCTGCAACCAGGCGCCTCCTCCCTCTCTCCTATCATTTAAATTGAGTGTATTTCAGTATAATTATGTAATGTTTGAGTGTAGAATATGTTATATATATATTATATATATATATGTATGTATATATAATATATATATTACCAGTTTTGACATCTTGAATGTTGTTGGTTTTTGTCACATAGTAAAAGTGGTGTTTTTACAGAATTCAAGGAAAAAGCAGTTTTTATAAAAACAAAAATGTTTTGTGTTGATCCGAAAAATGATCCGATCCGTGACTCAAAAACCGTGACACGATCCGATCCGTGAGTTAGGTGATCCGTTACACCCCTACTTAACAGTAATACATTTATGTAATATACTGTGATGAACCTGCGAGGGGAGGGGACATTCGTAGCTGATTTCTCTAGGTTCGATTATTGGTAAGCGACAGAGAACTTTCAGGACTGGTTTATTACGATCGCTTTGAGATAGGTTGTTCCTGCTGTGATGTTCTGGTATGGTGGTATGGTATTAGCACTCATTTTAACTAAATTAAATAAGCTGTATTGAAAGGAAGCGAACGAAGCGAACGCAACAATTACAATGAGCCCACAAACTGAAACATATGTCACTCAAGCATAGCCTACAAGGAAAACACTCATAGAAGTTGGGCATTGGTCAACATGATGTTACAGATGGGATGAACCGGGGTTCTTTCTATCGTAGCATAGTATTGCAATTTCTGCACTGTACATGAACTGTCAAGATTCTTCTACAATGCAGCTTACCCAGACACATTAGAAACGTTTATTTTTTGGGGCGCTGCGCTACGTGTGTCTGCGTCACAGAGCCCGGCCAAGTTCAGAGCGCTCAGAGATGGGTGCTCTGACTGAAAACACGGTTTGTCCGAGCGAACTGACCGTTCGTGCATTTACGAATGTACCCGTAATAACACAGCTGTTTTTCATGAGAAAAATACTTTATGCGTGAACGAACGCCCCCCAAGAACACCTCAACGCCCCCCTTTTAAAAATATTTGTTCCAGCGCCCCCCGATGTTGTCTGAACGCCCCCGTTGAGAAACGATGGTGTAGCTGAATAACTGTTAATGTGTTATGTTAACATACCTGACTTCTATTCAGCCTGTTGTTCTGTGTGCTATTGTGTAGTTGAATAAACTTGCCTTTCCAGATTAAATGTCTGTTCTTGGTCTTGGATTTTGTGAAATATATTTCTAAATAAATGCGACTTATAGTCCAGTGCGACTTATATGTTTTTTTCCTCTTCATGGCGCATTTTCTGACTGATGCGACTTGTACTCCGGAGCGACTTATAGTCCGGAAAATGCGGTATATGGGAGAGGATGAAAGAACTTGTGCGATTCAAGAATTTACGAGACAGGCTAGTCTCTATTAAGTTGAAGTGAAATAATGTGACGGCAACTGGTGAAACCGGGAACCAATCAAATTGTTCAGACTTTTATTCCGAATTTACAAAATAAATGTCAACGTTGTTGAAAATCAATAACACACTCGCTAGTCAAGCCAACGTATTGCAATGCAATGGATTCGGTGAGTAATCCCCACTACTCCCTAGTTAACTACCGGTATAACACTACTTTACATTGTTAACAGGCTCACAAAACAAGCTGTGTTAGTTGACTAGCGAGTGTCATTAATTTTCAACAACTGCTGCTGACTTGTTCCCGTTTTCACCAGCTGCTGTCACATATTTCAGGTGTTTGTCTCACCTGTTTTTGAGGGCCCTGCTGGTGCTGTGATAGGAGCAGCTGGTTTCACGAAGGGCTGACTGACCTGAGCGCCTATATGGGAGAGGGTGAAAGATTACACATATTCTCACTTCTCAGTTCCAATGTCATGTTCATTGACATTCTCTACACTAAGGTGAAAATATCACGAGCCTTTCTCACTTGTTTTTGTGGGGGAAGCTAGTCTCACAGAAGGTGGAGTAAGTGCGCAAGTGCCTACAAAGGAGAGGATGAAATAATGCACGTCCTCAATTTCAGTCTTATTCTGAGCATAAGAATACGATCTACTTAATATAATTCATATTCTAAAGGTGAAATATCTCAAGAACCTTTCTCACCTGACAGAAGGGCAGCTATGTACCCTGTAAATGGGTGAGGGTGACAGAAAAAATGAAAAACACTTCACATCACGATGTCCCTATCTCTGAGATGTTACATTGTAATTACACTAGTAGCAACATGGTATACTGACAATCATACCATGTTATATGAACATGAGTGGTTGTGTTATTACTTCGTCCAGGGTAATAGAACCCTGGTATCACATCTCAGGCATGCACCTTAAGCCCAATGCACACGGCGTGCGATGTGTAGAATCGAATGTTGTCGTGCGACAATATCGCATCGCAATGCACACGGCGTGCGATGCGATATTGTCGCACGACAGCATTCGATTCTCCATTCACACCCACACACTTCGGTGGTGTGAATTGAGAATCGAATGTTGTCGTGCGACGTGGGCTTTAGTGAGCTACACCAACCAGGTGCCCCACACATCTCAGGGATTTCTCACCGGTTGAGGATGGCAGTGCAGGCGCAGGCGCCGGCACGGGAGTAGCTTGTTGTAAAGACGGTCGAGTAGCTTTAACAGCCCCCGTTGACAACGTCGGTGATGATGTAGAGACGGTGGTCTGATTGGATGTTTGAGCGACGCCAGCCTGCTGCTGCGGTCTGCTGACGACCCCTGTAGTAGTAATAATAATAATAATAATAATAATAATAATAATAATAATTAATTGAATTTATATAGCGCTTTTCCGAGGCTCAAAGACGCTGACAATATAGGGGATACGGAAAACACAAAAACAACAAGTAACATGGAACACAGAGTCAGCGAACGGGGAGGGGGGGGGGGGGGGGGGGTAGGGGGGGGGGAGGTGGTTAGGGGTAGGGGAGGCTGTATGCATATCAGGGGGGTGGCAGGGTTAGGGGAGATGGGTAGGGGTAGGGGAGGTTGTATGCATGGGAGAACAGGTAGGTTTTGAGGTGGGATTTAAAAGTGAGGAGTGAGGGCGAGTCTCTGAGTGGTTGGGGGAGAGAGTTCCAGAGGCGGGGTGCAGCTCGTGAAAAGGCACGGTGACCGAAGCCTTTGAGTTTTGAGGGTGGGACAGTGAGGGGAACAATGGATGAGGATCGGAGGGTACGGGTAGGGCGGTGGGGGAGAAGGAGGTCAGTCAGGTAAGGGGGGGCCAGGCTATGGAGGGCTTTGTATGTGAGGATGAGGATTTTGAATTGGGATGCGTTCTTTGATGGGGAGCCAGTGGAGAGAGTGGAGGACAGGAGTGATGTGGTCACGGGAGCGGGTGTTTGAAAGGAGGCGTGCAGCAGAGTTTTGGACCATCTGGAGTCTATGGAGGGAGTGGGAGGTGATGCCGGTGAGTAGGGAGTTGCAGTAGTCAAGGCGGGAGGAGATGAAGGCGTGGATGAGGGATTCGGCAGCGGGCGGGGAGAGGCAGTGTCTGATTTTTGCTATGTTGCGGAGGTGGAAGTAGGAGGTCTTGACGATGGAGCTGACGTGGGGATCAAATGAGAGGGTGGGGTCCAGGATGAAGCCGAGGTTGCGAGCCAGGGGGGAGAGGGTGATGGTAGTGTCATCAATGGTGAGTGTGATGGGTCCGGTTTTATTGAGGGTGGATTTGGTGCCGATGAGGATGACTTCGGTCTTTTCACTGTTGAGTTTGAGGAAGTTGTGTGTGAGCCAGTTTTTTGTTGCTGAAATGCAGTTTTCGATGTGAGTGAGGGGTGGGTTCTGGGTGGAGTTTGTGGTGATGTAAATCTGGGTGTCATCGGCGTAGCAGTGGAAGTCCAGGTTGAATTGGCGGATGATGTGACCGAGGGGGAGTGTGTAGCAGAGGAAGAGCAGGGGGCCGAGGACTGAGCCTTGTGGGACCCCCTGTGTGACAGAGGAGGAGGAGGAGGTGTGACCGGAGAGGGAGATGAACTGTTGTCTGTTGGTAGCGAGTTGGGGGTGACAGGATGTTGGGGTGACAGGATGGCCAGTGTGGAAGGCGTGGTGGGTGTGGTGGGTGTGGCAGGTAAAGCAGGTGGGATAGCAGAGGTGGGAGCAGGAGACCTCTGCAGGCACACATAGGTAGACGTGGGTGTCGAGGTGGGGGTGTGCGCCGTACCGAAGGCACTAGGGGTGCAACGGTTCAGTTGGCCCACGGTTCGGTACGGTTCGGTATTTTGGGTCACGGTTTTCGGTACGGTTCGGTTCAGAAACAAACGTTCCAGACCAACTCGACCTCTGACCAAAGGCCGCGTTCGAGGCATTCACGGTTTCGGTTTCGGTTCTAAGATACATCACCAATAGTGCCTTCAGGACCCATCACTGTACACTGTATAGTCTGGTTGGATGGCCATCTCTTTCTGTCAGAAGGCTCCAACACTGGTACACTCTTGTGTTTAAAATCATCTCTGGCTTCTTACCGAATTATCTGGGCCTGAAGTTCATCCCTATACCGAGTGGCTCGGGTCTCAGGTCTCGTAGATGGCTACAATACAAGGTGCCACTTATCATGAACAATGTTGGAAGGGCAAGCTTGTCTTATTATGGCCCTTGGTCTTGGAATGACCTACAGACTACTTTTAAATTAGAGGCCCTTATTTCCATAAGTATCTTAAAGCGTAGATTAAAGGATGTGGTCACCGCTCGCTGTACCTGCTTTGGTTAGACTTCTCAATGTTTTAATCACCTTGTAAATACCCCTACCATTGTTTGTCTATTGTATTGTTGCCACTGTCTTATGTCCTGTCTTGTTATCTGAACTGTTTTTTTAAGCTACTATTTTGACCCTGTCTTGGCCAGGTCTCTCTTGTAAAAGAGGTTTTAATCTCAATGTGACTTCCTGGTAAAATAAAGGTTAAAAAAAAAATTAAAATAAAAAAAAATTAAAAAAAATGAACGAAAACCGTCACGGTTCACTAGTGAATTGAGCCGTGGAACGCAAACCGTACCGTCCGTAAAAAAAACGAGAACCGTTGCACCCCTAGAAGGCACTCAACCTGGTAAAGGCGGACATGGGGATGAGCTGGTTGTTGGTCAGGAAGGCAGCTGGATGAGGAAAGGCTGGAGGGACATGGCGGCCTGTGAAGTCATGGGGGCCTGGGTGTGGACTGGCAGGGTGGGCGTAGCAGTGGTGGTTTGGGAGGTCCTCAGCATCAGGCTAGTGTTGGGCTGAGATGTGGGTGAGCTGCTGGTGGTGGTGGTGGTGGTGGTGAAAGAGAGAACAGGGGCACTGGTGGAAGAGGAGGACGTGGAGGAGGGGGGGGTGTGTGGCAGCGGGGGGAGTCCTGGGGGTGAGAGATATGGAAATGTGTGAAGCATTTGATTTGATTCGATTAGATTTATAGAAGCAGGAGGAATAACAAGTGATTGATCACAAATAAGGGAAAAAGACAGAGAGCCAATGAGCTGAGGAGAACACTGCACATGGTGTGATGGGGAGCCTCACTCCTACAGAACGCAGAGTCTCAACTGACCTGTTCTGTAGGACATCAAAGGAATCTTAGAAACTGAAGATTAGAGAACTTCTGCCATATATTAGATCCTAATTTGGGATAGTACTGCACCATCCCATTCCATGGACTGCTATATATTGTTACAAAACCATGAAAACTCAATAAACTGTTTGGCACTGTTGTTTGAAGTCACTTTTAGAAGCATTTATATGCACTGTTACGTTTGCTAAGCTGCGGGTAAAGGATTTGACTGGCTCACTTAACAATCTATGCTAGTTTTCTATGGACATCTCCAAACTAAAACAATGCAACCACAAAACCACCACTAGTTTCAAGGTAATAAATTATTACCTGAATAACAAATATATTTGCTGAAGAAAAACTCTTATTAAATTATTGACACATTTGTTGTTTCAGTTACGAGTTAACCAAGGTAACTACGGGTTACTTTTCATCCCATCAGTGTCTTACAAGATACCAGACAGATCAGTGCAGACAGTCAGGCTATCTGACGTGAGACAATGGCCATTGCACAAACTCAGTCCTGCTCACCTGTGGGTGTAGGAGTGGGGGTTTGACTGTTCTGGTTACTCTTTCGGGAAGCGGATAAGGATGCTGTTCCACGGGGAATAATACTGAAATAATATATGACATCACTGTTAAGTCAAAAGCATTTGATCCTATCTTGTAGAATTCTCAATTGCAATTTGATATTAAATGCATCAAGATACGTTGTTATTGTAGTCATTCCCCTTTAGCTTCAACACGTGCCTGATCAATTGAGAAGTACCACCACAACTCAATCTGATGACTGACCTATGGCTGGGATTGTCGTTTCCCTTTGGGGTAGTCGTAGTGACATTCGTGGAAGCAGGAGTCAAAGTTGTTGTTTCAGCAGGCGGCACATGCACCTATTGAATAAAGAGGAGACCATCAGGGGAATATTCTGTCAACATCGCTTAACGAAGTCTCATGAGACTTGTCAAAATAGGCCTGGATTTCCCTTTAGCGACATTGATGGAATACCACCCAGGTTTTTGAGTTCCAACAGTACAATTATCCTTTGGAATTATTGGAATCATTGAAGGATTATTTGTCTTCATTGTCACACACCTTTGGGGGTTTCCTGACATTCTCCATGGCCTGGTTGACAGCTGCACACTTGTTGAAGATGGAGGCAATCTTTTTCTGAGAGGATACAAATGTAACATAGATAATTGTAATCTACATAATATTCCAATTATCCTAGTCAAGTCAAGTCATTTTTATTTGTAAAGCACATATAAAACAACTTGCGCTGACCAATTGCTGTACATCGATTTAAAATCACAATAAAGGCAATAAAAACACAATATATAAAATCACAATAACATAAGCATAAATACATACATAGAAGGTACACAAAGAACAACAAATCAAAAACCACATTAAGGAAACATAAAGAATATAAGCAGGGGTGCGCATAACTGGTGCGCCAGTGCGCATGCGTCGCCAAAATGCATGCTGCGCGGCAGATCAGCGGCATGAACGCGCTCTTGCGCACCAACAGCTGGAATCGCTGGGAGAGGAATTTACTTTCTCAAAATCCAACTGCTGACTGCTGACTTCTGCATCACTGCAAGCCCCACTAAGTAACTATTTGCCGACCCCTCAGCCGAAGGCCCGACGAGTAATCCATCACAACAGTCGACCGACGACGACCACGGCGACTCCCCTAACGAAAACATTCGGAAAGTATCGTAACTCGTACTTTCATTCCGCGTATCGCGTATTGCACGGTTATCACGCCGACACGTGAAAATTCAGTCCCGAACGACTCGTCGCTAAAAGGAAAAACAACACAAAGGGACATTTCTTTTCTCTGAAGCTTTCAAACGTTCAGACGTTTGTTTTACAGCTTCATTATCGCACCTCGACCCCTGACCCAGGGAATATGGTTGGGAATTCTATTAGAAGAAAAAAAAAAGACTTTGTTGCACAATCAAAATAATGAGCTATTTAAAGTGATAGCCTACATTACAACATCCTCTACCATGGTTGAAATTGAGGACAGTATTAACAGCAGTCAAGAGAGCAGTGATGATGATGATTAAGCTTGTAGCATAAGTAAATGCTTAGGCTATACATTTTTGTTGAAAAGTTGATTTCAGTGTTTACAGAACAGAGCAGTGCTTAAAGAGATGTCCGTTTATTTCATTGTGTTTAAAGGAGTCTGACAGACTTTCATGCTTAAAGAGCAGTCATTTGATTTTGCATTTGTTTCTTTTGTTTTGCACACAATCATTTGTTCGTTCATCTTTATTTATGAATAAATGTCGTTTTGCTAATATAAGTTATCCATGTATCCCTTTTTTATCCATCCTGTGGGACGGGTCGTGACTCGCGAGCTCGGGGAGCACCAAGCAGCATCCCTAGGTGCTCCTCTGAGCACTGGCCCCAAAAAGTTATGTGCACCCCTGAATATAAGTATGTTTTAAGCCTAGATTTAAAGAAGTCGATAGAGGGGACAGATCTGATTGAGAGGGGGATGCTATTCTACAGTCTAGGGTCTGGCACGGTTACCCCTGAGCTTGAGCCTTGATTTCAGGACAGCTTAGGGAGCCCTAAGCTAGATGAACTGAGGCACCTGGAGGTGGAGTAAGGGGTTAAAAGGGCAAACAGGAGGACCTTAAAGTCAATCCTGAACCGCACTGGAAGCCAATGGAGAGAGGCCAGAATTGGGGTAATATGGTCTCTCTTCCGGGGACCTGTCAGGAGCCTGGCAGCAGCGTTCTGGACAAGTTGCAGGCTGGACAGGGATGCCCGACTAATCCCTGTCTAAAGGGAGTTGCAGTAGTCTAGTCGTGAGGTTATGAAGGCGTGGGTGACCCTCTCAAGGTCTTTGAATCAGAGAAAGGGCTTGATTTTTGCAATTGTCCGTAGCTGAAAGAAACTGGCTTCCACTACTGTATTAACCTGCTTGTCAAACTTAAAGGCGGGGTTGAATGTCACACTAAGGTTTTTGACATGGGGTTTGACAAAAGGGGCCAGACTGCCTAGGCTGTTGGTGATTAGATTGGTGGAGTCGGGGGAACCAAATAGGACCACTTCAGACTTCTGCCATCCAACATTGATGTCCTCAAGTCCTCAAGGAATTTGATATCAAGGGAATCATACATTTCACCAACCTTCTCCAACCTGTGTTGGCTATTCTGGCTCCCACAGATCTGTAGCTCCAGATGTGCCTCCAGCTCTTCCCCATCCACTGTCGTTGGCATCTTCTCCCTCTCCACCTCCTCTCCATCCTCCTCTCCAACTGGTTTGATCCACTTCTTCCTCATCAGCCACTCCACCTCCCCTTCATCCCTTACTTCATCCCTTACTTCATCTACTCTGGGCTTCTCAGCCACTTCTCCTTCCCTTGCTCCCTCTACTGTTGACCTATACTCAAGTCCATCCACCTCCCCATCCTCCTCTTCTCTATCTAGTCTGGCCTTCTTCCGACTCTTTAACTCCTCTTCATCCCTCACGCTTCCAGACAGGTCTCTTTTCCTTTGTGGGGCAGGCTCCTCCCCCCAATGTTCTTTTCCTTGGTGAGAAAGAACAGCAAACATGCAGTAAACATATAGCTCAGAAGTCAGTTGGTTATTAAAAGTCTATAACGATTAATCGACTGAAAATATATAAATAAGAAAGTGTATACTCTTTCTTTCTAACCCCCTATACTGTTTCTCTTGAGACATCTACTACCTCCCTGTACTGTTTCTCCTGTGTCATATAAAAAAAAAAAAATATTATTATTTTTTATTTTTTTAATTATTTTTTTTAAATCTTCCTTCTTCTAGCACGACAACTGACAATGGCCCCTGGATTGAGCTTAGATTACTTTTTCCTACTAAGACTGGTGGATAGATGATTCACTTACTTAGTCAAATGTATTTGTTGTAAGTCGCTTTGGAATAAGGCGTCTGCTAAATGCCAAAAATGTAAATGTAAAAATGTAAATGTTTAAGATGTTAGTGATTTCATCCCTCAAAAACACATCTGAACAGACTTTGCCATACGGTTGGCGTACATTTGTCAAGGTTGATGAAGAGAAGAGCTAGAGTATGGTTTACCTTCATCAGCCAGAGGGCGTGTTGCACAAGGTGGAGGAGGATCAACTAGAGCAGAACTGTGAAAACTTTTCATCGTTTCCACATCTCCTTCTGTACTTTCTCTGTGTTCATCCTCTTTATTACTTCCCTTGTGTTCCTTCTCTTTCTCTTCTTGACTTTTTCCATCTTCACCCTCTTTCTCTATGTCACTTTCTATGGGTTCCATCTCTGTCCCTTCTTCACATTCTACCTGGTCCTGCTCTTTCTCCTCACCCCTCTCCTCATCCCTCACCTCATCCCTTCCCACCAGGCTCTCTTCATCCTCACTAATATACTCACCTGATGTATGTTCTTGAGTTGGGCCTTGCTCTCTGCAGCCTGACAGAGCCTTTTCCACCGCTCTCTCCATGACTGAAGATGAAGCCTGTACACACATACACACACACACACACACACAATTATATGAGGTGATAAACATGCAGGGCCTGACATTAGTTTATTTGCATAGCCTCCATACTGAGATATATGTATCTATATATACATTTTAAAGTACCCACTCAATATAATAAACAGTTTAACGATCACTAAATACTTATAATTTGTGGATTGGATTCACTATTCTCGTTTGCCATAGGCTAGTGGTAAGGGAGACTTATATAAATACTTTTGTTTTGGGACGTGTTCGTGTTTGGGGCTGTGTGATCATCTAATTATGTGTAGTTATGCGTTTGTAGCATGTTGCTGTTCTCTCAGCATGTTGTGATGTGAAATTAAGAAGATGAATGGCTGAAATGACGCAAAGCGGGGAAAAACAAATACGACATCTTAAAGTTTTTTCACATGCACATTAACAGTGACTCCTATCGCTTCAGTCTCAAACAGTATTGGAGGAGAATACCAAGAGGGAGGAAGGACGCTACAGGAGATATGGGGACAGAGGATTGGTCAGAAGTGGAGTCTCTAACACCCATACAGACACACATACAGACACGTCATACCTGTTTCAGATTCTCTTTGACAGGCAAGGAGGATTTCGGTCGGCGATGCTTCAGTCTCACACCATGATGGCTAGGATCATTTAAACAGTGTTAGGTCGTCAACAACAACAACAACAACAACAACAAGCACACACTGATGGGACACATGGTACTATTACACTCTGAGTGTTATTGTCATGTGATTGATTCAAAGCTTATTTTAAACTTGCTTTTTATCTTTACATATTTTCTAGGGGTTGTTTTTACTTTTTCTGTATCTATCTATTCTTGTTCTCTCCATGGAATGTAGTGTATAGAGTGTAAATAGAGTATTTAGAAAAGTGCTATACAACTTAAATGCATTATGATTATTGCATGTATTTGTTGTATTGTTATTTAGAATTATAAAAAAAACTAAAAATAGTTGTGACATTGAATTCCAATGTATTTTATACACACGACCAATCAACTTTCACCGTTGTCCATCACCATCATTCAGGATGAGTTCCCCAAAACCCCAAAGACACCATAGAGTAACCATAGTAACCATAGAGTAAAGTAAGTGTGTGTAGAGAGAAGACACCGTAGAGTAAGTGTGTGTAGAGAGAAGCAGGTTGGCACCTTCTCATGTTGTTCATCTTGGTTGTGTAGATGAGTCCGATGATTCTGCTGTCCATCTGCAGCTCCTCCACCCCTCCCTCTGAGAGAGGAGACTCCACCTGCACACACACCAGGGGTCTTAAATACAGGGTTCCCACACCTTCTGAAACATCACATTCAAGCACCTTTCAAGGACTTTCAAGACTCAATTCCCTTAAATTCAAGGACCCAACACGGCATAGTTTGAGACAGATCTAGATGAGAATTTATATAATAGGAACTATCCGCTCACAGACAACAATTACCGTAAAAAGAGAGGCTTGAATGTGTGAACACTAGATGGTCTCTTGCCTTCTCTAACACAGCACAGCAAAACAATATATTGTGAAATATGTGTAAAGTTAAGACTTATTTACTAGTTGACAAGCTAAGTAAAACATTTTTGAATAAATATATTATTTCTTTTTTGGACAGAGAGAGAGAGGGGAATCAAGCACTTTCAATGAACTTTTAAGGCCTTGATTTTTTTTTGCTCAAATTCACAAACTTTCAAGGATTTCAAGGACCCGTGGGAACCCTGTAAATACTCTCTTTGACAGCAGTGTATTCAGGGTTTTTCCTGCATAGAGAACTATGGGCAGCCGCATCCGTCATATTTCTAGCCGCCTCCAGCTCTCGACAAAACTCTGACGGTCGTATTTTCTACAAGCGTTGAACTCGGTGGATGAATATTGTGTTTTCCTTTACATAAATAATGACATTTCCACCATAAAGTGATGCAGAACGGGTACAAATTGGTGCATATCAATTCACCAGAATGCAAGAAATTAAGTGTTTGATGCTCTTTTAAGGACCCCCAGACAGCCCTGCATCATGCCCCCCCCCCCCCTCTGCCTCATTTAAACCCTGGTATTGACTCCTGGGGAGGCTAGTGGAGGTAGAAATTGGAGGTCAAGCTCATTGTAATGGAAGGAATGGAAAATGAAGAATGGTATCAAAACATGTGATTGACACCATTCCTCAATCCACTCATTACAACGAGCCAGCCTCCACTGATCTACTCACACTGCCCGTGTGGCCTGTGTCCCAGCTCTCCAACGTTTACCCAGAAAATGGACCATTAACTGGTAGGTCCATGATTGTTTCATCCTTGACACTGTAGTTAGTGACTTTAAACCATTCATTCACACACACACTCAACTGTAGCATCTGACGCTGGTTTTCTCTGTGTACCACATGTACAAAAAAAGAGGTTTGGTGAGGCTGCATTCTCATGTTATGCACCCAGATTGTGGATCAATGCACTGCCAGTTTACATTAGGGATGCAACCTCAGCACACATGTTCAAGTCAAGACTAAAACCACATCTTTTTAACATTGCCTTTAAATGACTAAATAATTAAAGTAAGATTATATAATGATTAAAGCACTTTGAGCTGCAACGTTTGCAGGAAAAGCGCTATACAAATAAAGTTATTATTATTAGTAGTAGTACCTTGCATTCTGGACACGGGATGACGTTGTCCACCTCCAGGGAGTGAAGACAGCCCGTGCAGAAGATGTGGCCACACAGGAGGGCACGTGGCAGGTTCCCAACGGCCTCGTCCTCTGAAAAGAAATAAAACACCAACTAGCATGAGAATTTTAACCACGGTTGGTTTATAAACCATATTAACCCAGGTTGGTTTATAAACCATATTAACCAAACCATGTTAAGTTAACCACGGTTGGTTTATAAACCATATTAACCCAGGTTGGTTTATAAACCAAACCATGTTAAGTTAACCACGGTTGGTTTATAAACCGTACTAAACAGGAGTCTTCACGAGCAGGTCTTCCCACGTTTGAAAATTGAAACTCGCGTCGCGAGACAGAAAATCAGTTCAACTCAACCCTCGTCTGCCTCTTCAACACGGCCTGTCGTCAGCTAACTAACTAGTTTATATAACAGCGAAGCCGTTTCAAATTCCACCTTCCTGGAAAAATAGTTAAAACTATATGGAGAACATAGAAAAAGACACACAACAAAGGTAGGTAGCTTTAGATAACTAGCTGAAGGAGATGACGTCTGCTCAAAACGTGGTCCGCCTGCTAGCTAACGAGCCGTCACACCAGGTGGTGATTAACTCCACACGTTCACAGTTTACACGACCAGGCCGTTTAAAAAGGGGAATTCTATGATATGATATAAGACATATGATAGTGTTACTTTACCAGGTAGGTTGTAGGCTTCGCCACAGATGTCACAGACCAGAGAGTTTGGCTGTTCTGCTCTGCCCGACATGCTGCTGCAGTAACGACAGTAGAGAGGTCAGGTCGCTCGCGCTGTCTACCCGATCTCCACACCCCCGACTAGCTGCACTCGCACCTGCACCCTGTAGCAGTCTGACGGAGGGAAGGGGGGTCCGTCATTTCCAGTATCAATGCGCCTCCCAATCAATCTGATTAAGAACACCTGACTACATGTGCTGACTACAATGCAATGGTGGATCTTGTTTATGGGACTATATTCTGTGGCGGAAGGATATATGTATTCTGAAACGATGAATGATTGTAAATACATGAATTTAATGTTACAACTGTGTATTTATGTTTTATATTATGTGGTGGCTGTTGTAGAAAAGCAATTGACCATTGGAGGGCGGGGGTTGTGGACTCATTTACCACTGTACAGGGTTTTCCACACACGTACACAACGAGGTACACCCGTACACACAGTGACTGCAGGTGTTTCATATTCCTGTCTTGACTGAAAAGTCAGTGTTGTGACGTCGTCATGTCTGCGCCGCAGGTTCTTGCCAACCCCGTTGCTATGGACTCCGATGATGCCATCATCCTGCGACTGAGAGGGTCACTGGAGCTCAAGTGCCAGTTTGATACCACTGACGGTTGGTCTATGTCAGACATGTCTTAGCAGCTGTTACCTGCTGTGTTACCCGTCTAATAGTCTAACGCAGATGTGTACGGTCTCAGTGTGTTTCCCCAAACCAAAGTGTATTTGTCATATAGAATACATCTGTAGACGGTGTACTGAAATAAAGTAGAGGTAGCAGCAGGAACAACAACAACAACAACAACAACAACAAAAACAGTGGAGTGGGAAGATACTAGCAGCAGTAATAGTATGCAATAGTATTAGTAGAAATAAACAGTTGTTGATGACTGTTGTTGATGATGACGTTTCCTGTCGCCTCCCTCCAGTTCGCCACGTCCAGCAGGAAGTGTCGCGGGGGTTTGAGTCCCTCCGCCTCGCCGTGACATCACAGGATGTGGTCATCAGTGTGTGTGACAGTCCCGTGTTCATCTGGCCCAACGACGGCCTGCAGGTGTCACCTGACCACATCAACTCTAACACGCCCTGTAAAGAGCTGCTTCACCAGCAGTGTTGCCACAGTTACTTTGAAAAAGTATTCTGATTACTGATTACTGATTACTCCTTTAAAAAGTAATCTAGTTACTTTACTGATTACTTGATTTTAAAAGTAACTAAGTTAGATTACTAGTTACTTTTTTAGTTACTATTGGCAGCTGCCTAGGCACCCGACCCCCCCCCCCCCCCCCCACCCGCAACATAAAAATGAAAACTGGTTTTGCCAAAACTCACTTTATTTTAACAGTAACTTAAATTACATAATTAAACTTTAAACAATAACTTAAAACAACAAAATAAAGAGTCTTTCTTTGCCTCACCCAACATAAATACTTGTTTTTAAACAATAAAATAAATATAATCTTTATTTAAGTGGGGCTACCCCCCTCAAAACGCAATTTCCCATTTTTCCCCGATTTTGAGATGAGTTGCTCTTTTGCCTCCTAAACATGTTTTCTTTCATATTAGTGACAATACAACGTCGACAAAAACACATTTGGTTGTTTATTTTACTTGATTGTGGTGCATGCGTCCGTAAAATCCTCATAAATTCGCCAAAAGTTAGTAGTTTACGCACAGCGTTACCGAAACGGCTGCTGTCTGAAATACATCAAGCCTGGCCTTGTTTGAAAGATGTGTTTCTTGTGCTCAAAATGGCCGCTTCCAAAATTTACAACGCCCCTTGTATCAGCAACCAATCACTAAAATAGATAGGTTGCATTCTTTTAGAATACGCGATTCTATTGGTTGATGCGAAAATTCTCGAATGTGATTGGTTGTCGTGTCCCATGTGACGCGGAAGGCGGAACTAGCCTCTCCACTCAGCCGTTTAACATTGGCGACCTACTGAACTTTAGGGACACTTTTGGGACACTTCCTATGTAGCCAGGGGAACAGAAAAAGACACACACCATCAGTGGGATGCCAGCTTTCAGACAAAAGTGATTTCAAGTCTCTAGCCCAATGTATCACCAAACAGCGCTCAATTTAGTCAATCACTGTGACCCACCGTTTAACATTGGCGACCTCCTGAACTTTAGGCTCACTTTTGGGACACTTCCTATGTAGCCAGGGGAACAGAAAAAGACACACACCATCAGTGGGATGCCAGCTTTCAGCCAAAAGTGATTTCAGATCTCTAGCCCAATGTATCACCAAACAGCACTCAATTTAGTCACTCACTACCCCTCCCCACTCAGCCGTTTAACATTGGCGACCTCCTGAACTTTAGGCTCACCTTTGGGACACTTCCTATGTAGCCAGGGGAACAGAAAAAGACACACACCATCAGTGGGATGCCAGCTTTCAGACAAAAGTGATTTCAAGTCTCTAGCCCATTGTATGGCCTCCTGTGGCCAGAATTCATAACTCCCCTCCTGAGTGAGCTAGAGGTCTGGTTTTCACAAATGTCGAACATCTTCGGTCGCGCCTAGCAGAAAAAACTCGACAGAGTACGGGTGCCAAGCCCCTTACGAATGACCTCGTCGAAAACGGTGCGTCTCTGCGCCTCGGAACGGCCGCGCTGACCGAAAAGCATTTAAAAATAACTCAAATTCAGGCTTCTCGGCCTAGGCACTTCAGGTCAAAGTACCGCTGCGTCGCAACCGTACGAGCCACAGACGCCGTTCTAATATTTCCTGAATCGGCTCGGGCCCGCCGAACACATATCCGAGCCCCGACTCGGTTGCGGCGCCAGTACCAGGTTCTGTCCCTCTCTCACACACAGGAGAGGCAGATGTGCTCACACACCAGTACCAGGTTCTGTAACTAGGCTTGACACAAGTGTGTGTGTGTGTGTGTGTGTGTGTGTGTGTGTGTGTGTGTGTGTGTGTGTGTGTGTGTGTGTGTGTGTGTGTGTGTGTGTGTGTGTGTGGCTGGCTGGCTGGCTGTAGTTCTGTGTGCTGATTACATGGTGGTGCCAGAGGTTTGTGAGAGAGGGAGACACTTTCTATTCCATAACAGCCACTATTTGTAGCCTGTGTGCATTTCTGTTCAGTTTATGTTATTCAGTTATCAGTCAGGTGTTTAGGATGTTTATTGCTAATGGTTTGATTAGGTTTTGTGTTTGTGAATAGCAGTTTCAAATAAAAATGTTTCATATTTCACAATACAAAACTTTGAGTCTGTTTTCCCGAAAATTTGTTTTTATGTGTTTGTCCACACACTTGTCCACACACAAGGATTTTCCTTGCACCAAAACAGACCAAACTTTCCACATTTCTTCCTATCCATATTCTGCTTCTCTGCACACAAGAGTTTGATGATATATCATTCATAGCCCTGTTTATAGTACATTTTATACCAAAACCATGGCGAAAATAGATTTTTTTATGACTATGGACAGTATTTCCTGATGTATGGGCTGATACGAGGACATAGACACAATCTGCTGTGTGCAAAGTTTGTTTTCTTATGTGTCAACATAAATAAAAAAATAAATAAAAAAAAATGACAAATATGATGGTGTGAGTGATCCTGGAGATTTGGGTCCAATTAGCATCTAATTTGCATAATAAACATAAACAATAATAAATTCAGAAAACTTGCAATACATTTTTTCATAGTTTTTATGTACATAACAAACTGGGAATGTGTTCATAGTGATATCTATTTTCTTTCTTTTTTTGCCTATTGGCAAAGTCTAGGGGGGGTAGCCTCCCCTTAACAGTAACTAGCAAGGAGGGGTTTCACAAAACCTAAAACCTACCCTGACCATTCAGGCTTTTACCACAGGACAATATTTTCTTGCCAGCACAGAGTGTACAACGAACATTTATGTTCTTGTCATCCTTTGCTGACACAAACTCAAAATAATCCCTATATTTCCAGCTATTTAACGCATATCTCTGTTCTCGCTCCATTATACGCTTCTGTTTACACTGTGCAATCAGCGTGGTGATACACGTGAGCGATTCTGCTGCACCTCGTGTTGAAAACGTGATCACTGACGTCACTCCCCAAGACGCGAGAAAAGCAATAAATGTTTGTTTACTATCGAACATTACAAAGAAATACTGCATTTAGCCTAAGTTATGAGGTAGTAACGCAATAGTAACGCACAGTCACTCGAATAAGTAACTTTAATCAGATTACTGATTTGGAAATAGTATCGCGATAGAATAGTCGTTACTGGGAAAAGTAATCAGATTAGAGTATCGCGATACTTAGTATCGCGTTACCGGCATCACTGTTCACCAGTAAGTACCCTTGACCCATGACCCCTGATCTCTACCCACAACCTCTGACCACCTCCCCTTGACACCCCCTGTAGAGAGCTGCTCCATCAGTAGGTAGCTCTGACCCCTGACCCCTGACCCCTGTGTGTGTGTGTGTGTGTGTGTGTGTGTGTGTGTGTGTGTGTGTGTGTGTGTGTGTGTGTGTGTGTGTGTGTGTGTGTGTAGGACAGAGGACAGCAGCAGTAAGAAGTCTAAGAAGAAGGACAAGAAGCTGCCGACTGCAGTCAGTGCTTTTTCTTCCCCCAGTCTAACTATACACTAGGGCTGCACCAGTCTAACTATACACTAGGGCTACACCAGTCTCACTATACACTAGGGCTGCACCAGTCTAACTATACACTAGGGCTACACCAGTCTAACTATACACTAGGGCTGCACCAGTCTAACTATACACTAGGGCTGCACCAGTCTCACTATACACTAGGGCTGCACCAGTCTAACTATACACTAGGGCTACACCAGTCTAACTATACACTAGGGCTGCACCAGTCTAACTATACACTAGGGCTGCACCAGTCTCACTATACACTAGGGCTGCACCAGTCTAACTATACACTAGGGCTGCACCAGTCTAACTACACACTAGGGCTGCAGAGTCTAACTATACACTAGGGCTGCACCAGTCTAACTATACACTAGGGCTGCACCAGTCTAACTATACACTAGGGCTACACCAGTCTAACTATACACTAGGGCTGCACCAGTCTCACTATACACTAGGGCTGCACCAGTCTCACTATACACTAGGGCTGCACCAGTCTCACTATACACTAGGGCTGCACCAGTCTAACTATACACTAGGGCTGCAGAGTCTAACTATACACTAGGGCTGCACCAGTCTAACTATACACTAGGGCTGCACCAGTCTCACTATACACTAGGGCTACACCAGTCTAACTATACACTAGGGCTGCACCAGTCTAACTATACACTAGGGCTGCACCAGTCTCACTATACACTAGGGCTGCACCAGTCTAACTATACACTAGGGCTGCACCAGTCTAACTATACACTAGGGCTGCACCAGTCTAACTATACACTAGGGCTACACCAGTCTAACTGTACACTAGGGCTGCACCAGTCTCACTATACACTAGGGCTACACCAGTCTAACTATACACTAGGGCTGCAGAGTCTCACTATACACTAGGGCTGCACCAGTCTCACTATACACTAGGGCTGCACCATATATATTGTTTTACCATCGTCAGTTATATAGTTACATCGCGGCACTTGCAATGTTTTGGTTCCAAAAAGAAAAGATGACAAAAAACGGGTACTAATTTATTCAACCATTTAAATCGGCACCACAGACCTCTGGATGACAAGTGCAAAGTCAGAAATCTGTCAGAACGCCAAAGCAAAAAACTATTTTGGATGCAGCACTTTGCCAGTGTTACACCATACGAGGAAAGGTTCCAAACGGCAGAGATAAGTCACTGATGCACGTTTTCATCTCGCGAAAGACAATTGACACAGTTACCAAAGACAGTTTTAAAAACATGATCCGGTCGCTTGGCAAGCGGTATGTAAATACCATCACGGACATATTTTGCACTCCCCTACAAAATCACCCACAATCATTCTAGAATGATTAATTAATTAATTCTTTCCAAATAGAGCTATTAAAGTCCTCTGGTAACAACTCCAGGAAAATTGCAATATATAGAAAAAAAATATTGCAATGTCATTTTTTTCCAATATCGTGCAGCCCAACTGAACACTGTGTTACACACACCTGCTGCTGCTCAAGGCCGTGTGTGTGTGTGTGTGTGTGTGTTCCAGAGCGTCATCAACCTCGGCCTGATGAAAGAGGTGACGGAGCCCCGCCTCCTCTCCGCCCCGGCCCTCCAGATAGGAAGTAGGCAGCACCACTTCCTGCGGCTGGTCCTGCCCATGGACGTGGTCGTCACAGTGACCTCCAGCCAGACCCTGGGAGTGTACGTCTGTAGTGTGTGTGTGTGTGTGTGTGTGTGTGTGTGTGTGTGTGTGCGTGTGCGTGTGTGTGCGTGCGTATGTGCCTATGTGCGTATGTATGTATGTGTGTGTGTGTGTGTGTGTGTGTGTGTGTGTGTGTGCGTGTGTGTGTGTGCGTGTGTGTGTGTGTGTATGTGTGTGTGTGTGTTTGTGTATACTAGTAGTGTGAAATGTGTGGAACTATAGGGGCTCTGCTGAAGGTGTGTCTCCTGCAGTGCCTGTGGTGATCTGGTGGGGGCTCTGGTCAGCCAGCTGGAGGAGATGGAGCGCGTGTCTCTGCAGCATGTGAAGAAGATGTCACTTCCTGTTCCGCAACCTTTCCACTTCCTGCTGCCGGGACACGGCCTGGTGACGGTGGTCTACCCTGCCGGGGTCCCCGACGACCAGCTGGACACACACAGGAAGGTGAGTGTGTGTGTCTGTGTGTGTGTGTGTGTGTGTGTGTGTATGTGTGTGTGTGTGTGTTTGTGCGTGCGTGCGTGCATGCGTGCGTCTGTCTGATGTCTCCTCTATGGTAGTGATGTGTGTGTGTGTGTGTGTGTGTGTGTGTGTATAGGAGCTACATGGAAGATTTGATCTGCCGCTAGATCGCCCGTTCCTGAGGAGAGGAAACAGCTTCCACTTCCCTGACCAGCCTTACAAAGACGGCTACCTCAGGACCCCCCACCTCCACCTCACACACCCCGGACACAACACCCAGGTAGAATAATAATAATATTATAATATATGCCATTTTATCCAAAGCGACTTACATGACTTACACGACTTACATGAGCAATGAGTGCATACATTTCGGTATATACAGTACCAGTCAAAAGTTATATTTTATATAGTATGTTATATTCTACATTGAAGATTAATACTGAAGACATGAAAACTTTGAAATAACACATATAGTTTTATATAGTAAACAAAAAAGTGTTAAACAAACCAGAATATGTTTTATATTTTAGATTCTTCAAAGTAGCCACCTTTTGCTTTTTTGTGGTTTTCTCCCACTTATTCTAGAGAAGAGAATGCTGGGCGGTGTTCACGGTTTCCTTTTCCACTGACACACACACACACACACACCAAGCTGATTGAGAGAATGCCAAGAGTGTGCAAAGCTGTCATCAAAGCTAAAGGTGGCTACTTTGAAGAATGTGATTTTAGGATCAGGTTCTCTGTGAAGAGGACTAAATGTAGAGGACTAAAACAAAATGCTTTTGGAACATTAACTCCCTGCAGGAGGCAAGAAAAGTACAAGTCTAATCCATCACTTCCGTTGTTTGCCGTTGCCCATAGCAACATTTGAAAATGCATGCATGAAGTTGCCTGATCACTTCACACACACACACACGATCAAAGCAGTGAACAACTGTGGGAGGGGACAGTTTTACTATTGTAGATTTAATAATTTTTTTGTGTGTGTGTGTGTGTGTCAGGTGTTCCTGGTGGAGGGTGTGTATAGCTACCACCACTACATGCAGGATGGTGTGGATGACGCAGGCTGGGGCTGTGCCTACCGCTCTCTCCAGACGCTCTGCTCCTGGTTCCTACAGCAGGCCTACACACACAAACCTGTCCCCTCCCACAGGGACATACAGCAGGTACACACACACACACACACACACACACACACACACACACACACACACACTACATCCTACACACTATACCCTACACACTGTGTGTGTGTGTGTTCCAGGCGCTGGTGGACGTGGGGGACAAGCAGGCGAAGTTCCTGGGCTCCTGCCAGTGGATCGGGTCCATCGAGGTCCAGATGGTCCTCAGCCAGCTGCTGGACGTCTCCTCCAAGATCCTCTTCCTCAGGTCACCTTCAAACCCAACTTTATTGATATACTTCAAACCCAACTTTATTGATATACTTCAAACCCAACTTTATTGATATACTTCAAACTCAACTTTATTGATATACAACACTTAAAACCCAACTTTATTGATATAGCACATTTTGGACATGGGTGCAATACAATGCACTTAACAGAAAAAAAAACTGTAAAAACAGAAACAAGTGGGTAGAGACTAATGCATGGTAAATTATTTAAATTAAATTAATTTCAGTTGTTCTTTTTGAAACTTCAAATCATGTATCTTTTCTTGGCACACTTATGGCTTGAAAGCCACTGCCTTAAGTATTGTTGCTGACCATGTGCATCCCTTCATGACAACAATGTCCCCATATGGCTACTTCCAGCATGATAATGCACCATGTCACAAAGCAGAAATCATCTCAAACTGGTTTCATGAACATGACAATGAGTTTAGTGTTCTTTAGTGGCCTTCCCAGTCACTGGATCTGAACTCAATAGAACACCTTTGGGGTGTGGTAGAACCAGAGATTCACAGCTTGAAAGTGCACCTGAAAAATGGGAAAAAAGGAAAAAAGTTAGAGAGCATAGGGAGGCCCCACCAAGTATTAGTATTGTGTTCCTAATAAAGTGTTCAGTGAGTGTATATACACACACACACACACACACACACACACACACATATATATATACACAGCCATGACACAGTAAAATCAGAGAACACATCAGCAGAGAATAATAAAATAATAGTCTAATATAATAATAAGGTGTGTGTGTGTGCGTGTGTGTGTGTGTGTGTGTGTGTGTGTGTGTGTGTGTGTGTGTGTGTTCCAGCCAGGGGTCTGAGCTGGCCAGTAAAGGCAGGGAGCTGTCCAACCACTTCCTGACTGAGGGAACTCCTATAATGATTGGTGAGTAACAGCCTGAGGACTACGGAGGCCCGGGAGGGTCAGAGCAGTGGCGTCTCACCTGGTTGTTGATGTTGATGTTGTTGTTGCTCCTCCGGTCCAGGGGGGGGCGTCCTGGCCCATACTATCCTGGGCGTGGCCTGGAGCGAGACGACAGGTCACATCCGCTACCTGGTCCTGGACCCCCACTACACCGGTGGGGAAGACATCAACACCATCACTGACAAGGTAGCTACACCCTATACACTACACCCTTACACCCCACACAGTACACACTACTATACCTCTACTATGTCCACTACACAAGTGTATGGTCTAATATTCATTATAAACAGTAACTAACCCCACCCCCCCTCCTCCCCCAGGGCTGGTGTGGCTGGAAGGGTCAGGACTTCTGGGACCAGAACGCCTACTACAACCTGTGTCTGCCCCAGAGACCCAAGACCATCTGAGACCCTCCAGAACCCACCAGAATCTCCAGAATCTCCAGAGACCCATCAGACCCATCAGACCCCCCAGAGACTCTCACCTACATGCAGATACGGCTCCCCTGGAGTCACAGATAGTACATGATAGTACAGACATGTAGGAGGATATGTATGACTCTGGGCTGCAGGGGTTTCATCTGGAACACGCAGTGGGTAGTAGTGTGGCTGAATAGAGAGGAGAGGAGAGGAGAGGAGAGGAGAGGAGAGGAGGGGAGATGGGGAGGGGAGAGATGGGGAGGGGAGGGGAGTAGTGTGGCTGAGAGGACAGGAGAGGAGGAGAGGGGAGGGGAGGGGAGTAGTGTGGCTGAGAGGACAGGAGAGGAGGAGAGGGGAGAGGAGAGGAGAGGAGAGGAGAGGAGAGGAGAGGAGAGGAGAGGAGGGGAGATGGGGAGGGGAGGGGAGTAGTGTGGCTGAGAGGACAGGAGAGGAGGAGAGGGGAGGGGAGGGGAGTAGTGTGGCTGAGAGGACAGGAGAGGGGAGAGGAGAGGAGAGGAGAGGAGAGGAGAGGAAGGGAGGGGAGTAGTGTGGCTGAGAGAGGCTGGAGGTACTTTCACTTCCAGAATAAATAAAAGTTCAATAAAAATACATGTTTACTACACCTCTCTTTACTACACCTCACATGTTACCCTGGTGGTTAGCACTCTCTCTCTCTCTCTCTCTCTCTCTCTGACACAAACACACACCGCACAGTATAATATCATACAGAATGCTACAATGCATCCCTTACTGAAGATGACTCGGACTAGAGTGTCTAGACGCTGTGTACAGTTCAGCTCCATTTATTGAATGTAAAGTCTTGGATATGCACCAATTGTATTATCAGTGATGGTAAAGTTCCGATATTATTTTGATGACATTTTCCCAACACACATTTAATATGTGAACACAGGCCCGGCCCCAAGACTTTTGTGGCACTAGACAATGCTGAATCGACGGCAATTTCTGAGACCTTTATGGAGCTAGCATCTTACTGTACTTACTGTACCAGCTACTGTACTAGGCCATACGGTTACATGTTGATGTATGTAATATTGTTATGAGATCATTTAGTGTCAATCAATGGACTTGACGTGTGTGTGTGTAATACAGCAAGGGAAGCAAAGCAGCCAGTCAAACAACAATCCACAACACAAATGAATGCATTTTTATTGAGGAAAAATAAGAGGATGGAGCGAGAAAAAGTAAAGAGAGAAACGTGGAGTAAAGTCGCCTAAAACAAAACGTATTTCCTATAATAATAAAGCACTTTGAGCTGCAACGTTTGCAGGAAAAGTGCTATACAAATAAAAGTTATTATTATTAAAGTTATTATAATGAACTTTGGAAGGCTATTCTATAATTCACCTGACGATAGCGCTATCTGCTGGCCTGATAGTGTCAGGGACGACTCCTGTAATAAGTAAATAATAATAATAATAATAACGACAACAATACACGTTATTTATACAGCATCTTTTTAAAACAGTGTTACAAAGTGCTTGACAATGAGCAGATAAAACAGATCCCAAAATATAAGTTGGAAAACTGTGGGTATCCGGAAGTGACGTTGCATAGTTACAGTCGCTAAGGTAGTCCCACCAGCCAGCTATCAGGACATGCAGACTGTTTTGTTTCATATCATGTAGGAATAAAAAACTGAAAGAAAAGTTTACTAGAGGCGACGACGCAACGCTGCTTACTGGAAATTGTTCCACTAGATTAGGGCTTAGACCTTTCATGGGAAGTTCGTCCCCTTTCCCTATGATGATATCACCGAATTAAGGGCGGTTCTTTTATTCATTATATATAATTGCACGTTTATGATAAGACATATATTTAAATATGGTGGATTTATATTTCAGCGATGACATTTTCTTAAAATAGAATATATTGATTCAGACATTATTACAGTCTCTCACAATTACTGGCGTCTACTTTAGCGTCATCTGCCAGGCCTGCCACAGATACTGACACCAATACGTCGTACAGTCAAAACAGGTGAAACAAACCCGAACCTTTACGTTTGTTTTTAGGGAGGTCGACCTAAGTTGCTCATCCAATTCGTTCCACTTGAGGGCGGTATTGCCATTGGACTGCCCAATGTGTCTAGCACTTGTAATAAAACGTAGAGGAAGAAGAAGAGGAAGGCAGTAAGGGTAAACAAACAAACAAACAAATAGTACGTATTGAACTTATCATACTATTGAGTAAATATGCTTTGTTTAATCGTTTTCATCCGTCAGCACAATAACGGGGACACAAGTACTGTAAGTTACATTAAATGACCTAACGTAGCAAAGTGATCATAAGGCTCACAACGTATCATTTCATGTGTCGCGAGTCGCGACGTAGCTAAATTCAGCTAATTCCCGATATAACATGTGTCAAATGTGTGGCTAATCGTATGACCATAATAAACAGCATACATATTAACCAAATATGTGTTTCAACGATTCACTTTCACAGTCCATCTTCAATACTCCATTATGGCTCCACCGATGGGAGAAAGTCATAGAAGATTCTTGCAAACCATGATGGTCAATGGGATCATTGATGGCTCTCGAGCAATGGTTCTCCATCGGCATTGTTGTGAGACACACAGTGGTGAGGATAGCAGCACATTTTGAGGGTTATTTTTGCCTTAAGTGCTGTACGGTAGTTCTTTGCAGCTTGCTAAACATTACTACTCAATGAATGAATGATGTCAAATCAAACAGTATTTGGTGGGAGACACTAGTCCCTAACATCAAACATTTACCCTTTTTTCATTCAGCGCACTATGCTCAGGATAAACTAGATGAATTCATTGATGTCATCAATGCTCAACTGCAGCCCATGTTCATGCAGATCAGAAAAGGCATGTCAGAGGAGGATGGTCTTCAGTACTATGCCTTGGTTAGTGACACTATCTGAGGGTTGATGCAATAACATTTGACAGTATAAAAACAGGTGGTACATGATACATGGATCAGTAGTCTTGATATTGTCATTAGTTCATGGAATCATCAACCTTACGTATTATTATCTTCTCCTGTCTAGGTGAACATGGCTGAGACTGATGTGACAAGAATGTCATCAGATTATGCAGACAACGAGTTGGAATTATTCAGGAAAACAGTTAGTGGATATCTATTCATAGCTACCAATATTTGCTCAATGACATATGGACCTCATTGACAATACTTTACAATTAATAATACTTAATGTCGTAGTACTATGTTTTCAGATGGACATGATTGTCGAGTCCGATAATGGAACCGCCTCGTCCACAGAAATTCTGAATTGTGCTGACAGCATTGTGACAAGGAAACTAAAGAAAAAGGAAACGGAACATGTATTGAACAGGCTTGTTCAGGATAAATGGCTAAACGAGGTACTGTCTGAAAATGTATCCATAGAGCTACTGCACATTTTTTCCCTTAACTCTGGAAGTCCTCAGAGGAGTTCTTGTGTTACGTAGGACTCGTTATTAAATCTATTATAACATTATATTTTCTTCAGAAACATGGGGAATACTCCCTCTCCACTCGCTGTGTAATGGAGATGGAGCCATACATTCGATCGATGTACCAGGACCAGGTCAAGGTCTGCCATATTTGTCACACTATTGCCTTGCAGGTAAAGTCACAAGTAAAAAGGTGTCATTGCAATGATTCATTGCTGATTACCATGTCTACTATCCACACTTAACACTCTGCTCTCCATACTGTATGTTTTTCTTCCAGTTCCTTTGTTCCTCCATCTTCTAATGATGTGTGTTTTGTTTTCTCTAGTAAAGTGCTGTATATATATAACATTCATTATTTGTATGTTGTAATCTCCAAGGTCTGCCAGATACTCTTTAAAGAGGATATACAGGCATATATATATATATATATATATATAGGCCTATGTGTGTGTGTTTGGTAATTGAGCACAATATATATATATATTGTTTTTTTTACTTTATTGCCATGACATGTAAACATGTTAGGAATTTGGTTTGGGACAGTGGAGCACGGTTTACAGCAGGACAGGTGCAAGACAGGACAAGACAGTGCAAACCAACATCATAGTGCAAGAGTAATAATTAGTATAAATATAAAGTGCAGAGATCAAGTGTTCAAGTGTTCATATCCAGACAGTCCAAAGCTCTCTGGGTGGGGGTGGAGGGAGGGTAGATAGATAGCGGTCAGGTCAGGTATTTAATTGACAACATGTTTTCACTTTAGAATATATCTTCATCAATTCCCCAAAGCAAAATGTGAAACTTAATAATGTTCAATGGAATTAACTTGATTGGCAAATAATTTGGCTCCGTTCTTCATTGTGATGATTTGGTCTTTTTCCCCTCAGTGCCAAATGTGTGAGAGCCCTACATGTGGCATCAAAATGCACACCCATTGTGTTGCCAGATATTTCAAAGGAAGGACTGATCCACGATGCCCTGCTTGTGAGGACTTTTGGCCACATGAGATTCCAGGTAAAACCGTTCTATAATCTCTATCATGTCTCCCTGTTAGTTGAATTACTTATGCCACGTGGTATCACTAAACGTTATTAAGTAAAAATGTGCTTCTCTTCATTTCAGAAGTGAATCGGCCTCAATCACTGGCCCCTCAGAGCCAGTCAACATCATCATCAACATCAACCCATCCCCGTAGATCAAGGAGAACATAAATAGTAAATTATTTCAATACCGATATATCCCTGGTTTGAATTTTGAATCATATCATCTTTTGTCCTCTAGTTTTCTTTCCCCCACTCATTCCAATATATTTTATAACGATTTGTATTAAAGTTTATGAATTAAGGGGGTTAGTTTTAACTGTTTATCGGGAGCTCGAAATTAAGCAGCCATCTTGCAAGTTTCGCCACCGGAAGTCCCTGATTTCATTCTTATGTCGATCAGACCGTGCAGTTCAGTGTTGAGTTATGCTTTAATGGAATGTAGCCTTAACTCAAAGTTTCTACTTGCATCTGGTAGATTTAAGATGTTTAATTGTTTAAATAAAATGTTGCCACTTGTTATAATTAGATTGACTTTGGCAGTGAGAAAAGTGTAATTGTTAGTGGATTATCTTAATTTTTCTCAAAGTTTGTTTCTTGGGGTGTAATTCTGTGAAATGTGAAAACCACTTCATTATTTAACGGTCGTTTTAAATGGAAAGCTGTGTTTACATAATTTGTACCTGTGGTTCATTAGGTTGTTACATTTAAAAAGTCTTGCCTTGTTTGAATAAATTATGGAAATTACTCCTCATCTCTGAAAGTATCTGCAGGAATAATTTGGGAACACATAATTAAATATGCTAATTTGAAAACGCACTTCCTATCAGATTAAAGGGTAACAACTCTCCATACTTTATATGCAGGAGGAAATCAGCATACACTTTTAACTCCTCATTCACTTATGTTTTTCTGATGAGTGGATGCAAACACAAACCATGCAGGTCGCTTTATACTTAATATGGGGGTTTTACCTTCACATTCAAGTGTTGACAGATTGAGAACTTGCTTTACAATTGTTGGCCTTCCCTTTTCATGTATTCAGATGGGATAATTTTAATTATGTAAAACAGCAATTTAGAGAGGCTATTTTCCTCTTATGTTGAGTAGGTTTCCCATGATTATTAAATGTGAATTACCCTTGAATGTAGGAGCTATGAACTATCGTGCCATAAAGGGTTCAGATGTCAAAACAAGTCTCTGTTATATATATATATATACAGTATACAGTGCCCTCCATAAGAATTGGAAAGAGGAAGCATTTTGTCTTTGTTTAGTTGTTTAGTTCTATACTCCCAACAGGTGAAATCAAACAATAACTATGGGGCCAAAGTAAAGACTCAGCTTTAATTCAATGTTGTTTTCACATTTTTTTTTAACATCGTTGCTGTAACAGTTTTTAATTTTTTTAACCTTTCAAAGAAAACAAGCTTTAGTAAAGAGGTCAAATAAAACACAGAAAATTAGAAAATGACTTAATCATTACTAAAGAAATAAAATATCCGAATATAAAACATTGTTATATAACAAACAGACCTCTTAATGAGCAAACCTCTAGCAAACAAAAAAACAGCTTGTATCAGCGGCATAATCTCCGAACTGAAAAAACATGTTGCTGCAGGTAGAAGGGTGGAGGAGGTGGGTGTCAGTCAGGTGTCAGTCAGGTGTGTGTGGGTGTCAGTCAGGTGTCAGTCAGGTGTCAGTCAGGTGTCAGTCAGGTGTCAGTCAGGTGTGTGTGGGGTCAGTCAGGTGAGTGTAGGTGTCAGTCAGGTGTGTGTGGGTGTCAGTCAGGTGTGTGTAGGTGTCAGTCAGGTGTGTGTGGGTGTCAGTCAGGTGTGTGTGGGGTCAGTCAGGTGAGTGTAGGGTCAGTCAGGTGTCAGTCAGGTGTGTGTGGGTGTCAGTCAGGTGTCAGAGTCCGCCAGGCCTCTCTTCACCAGAGGCAGGTGGACCAGCGCTCCGGCCTCGTCATACAGGAGGACACACAGCTCTGGATGACTGGCCTGCAGGGACAGAGGACACAGCAGCAACCTCACTGCCCATTGGCTGACACAGCAGCGACCTTATTGGTTGAGAGGACCATTAACCACCAAGACGATAATTTCACAATGTTGCATCTAGGGGTGGGACGATTAGAAAATGTCATATCACGATTATCATGGGCAAAATAATCGCGATCCACGATATTATCGCGAGTTTTATTTTTTTCGAATGCCAATAAAACACACTGTAATCACTTTAACTTAGATTTTGTTGTATTTTTATGACATTTTAAGTCAGTAATTCAAATTCTAGTGGCACTAGATTCTATCTCTGGACATAATCCGGGTCCTTAAGAAAGAGCAATCGAGCGCTGATTGACCTAACTCCTTTTCGGCCAATCAGCACCTTTCATTAACGTACCCAAGGAAGTTTAAACAACGCACTCCCAGTGTTGCCAACTTCCAGAGCCCCTTGGCGACTTAATTAGTCAAAAGCGACCAGCGACAAATCTAACTTCCTTTTCTGGTCATTTGGGGAATTACTGTAAAGCATCTAACATATCCCGTATTCCACGGTTCACGTTACAACCGAGCTCAGGAGAGACTAGTAGGGATACAGTCTATGGCGAGCGAGGGTTGCCGTCTCCTCTCTCCCTCAACACTCACTCCCGCGGCCAGTCTGATAGCAGCCGCGGGGAGCGTGCCGTTGTTCCCCGGGTCCTTGCGGGGGGTTCGGGCAAAGTTCGGGAAATAACGGACGGTTGTCATGTGTTTATACAGCATGGATGTTACGTACCTAATGCCTTTGATGCGCACACTTGCTACTTGCCGCTTTCATCATTTTATTTAGCCTATATAGCACAAGTCATGCATTGCATGTAACCTCAAGTGCTGAACAGTATTAAGTAAACCACAATATATTTGCTAAAGCTTAGGGGCGACCGTGCCTTTTGCAGCCATAGACTGTCACTGCCTGGTAATAACAAGGAAGGCCAATGACAGTATCCCGTCTAAAGTTTTTCACCAGCCATGGTTAGGGATGCTCCGATCTGGATTTTTGGGGCCGATACCGATCACCGATTTTTTTCCTCAAGATCAACCGATACCGATACCGATACCGATTTTAAAAAAAATACATAACTGTAGGCCTACTGACTGGATAGCCTACATATTTTTTGCTTTTTAGACAAAAGTTTTGATCCATTAGGCACCAAGCAAACGCAGACCCATTTTTATGGCATAGTAAAAGTCTGGCCTATCACCCAGTTAGGGCCTGAAGCCCAAGTCAGTCGATATGGCTGTATAAAAGACATCATAAACGTGGCCTTCATGGTTTACATACTTCATGGTTTACATACGTCCTCCTATGTTTTCTGTTCAGTTATCTGGCTTCCCCAGGGGGAAAAAAAAAGAAGGAAAAAAAAAAAAAAAAAAAAAAAAAAGATCGGTTTTTGCGATCGGCCATTTTTGCCGATCACCGATCGAGTCATTTGGAGTGAAATCGGCCGATTTAAATCGGTGGCCGATAAATCGGAGCATCCCTAGCCATGGTGAGTAGGCTAGCATACGTTACCTAGTGACTGACTGACAAGGCTGACTTGACAGTAACGTTACCCATGCAGGCTGAACAATAGCGCGTGACAAGTTCTGTGAGGATATTCGCGCGTGGCTCATGTGAGGAAACGCAATTATATTACAGTAACAGTCGCTAACTTGACTGCAAAAGTAATGTAGCCTAGGCTGAAAAATAGCGCCAGACATTTTGTTAAACACAGTTAATTCATAACATACAATTATGACGATTATTTAAATAATTGAAATTCTCCACGATTAAGTTATCGCGGGTGTTTTTATCGCGATTAACGATAAAAACGATAATCGTCCCATCCCTAGTTGCATCATGGCCTCTGTACGTTGAATATCGTGCGTCTGTGTGTGTGTGTGTTGTGTATTTGAGTTGGGTGCTGTGAGTATGTAGGTATTTTAATATTTGTACTTAAAAATGGCATAAGATTTATTTTCTTGGCTGACATCACATACACATCCTATACGTGACAGCTGATTGGCTGTGCAGACATTCCATACACATCCTACACGTGGCAGCTGATTGGCTGAGCCGTACCTGTACGGAGGCGGTCAGGTTGCCGTGCAGCAGGTCGATCATCTCCAGCGTGGCCTTCATGCTCCACTCCGGCCGGTAGGGGAGACGCTCCTTCTCCAGGTCCACCTCGGGGGGGCGGAACCCCAACACGCACACCTTCAGGGCGTTACAGGGGAACCGC
Organism: Nansenia antarctica; assembly: GCF_963989245.1. NCBI lineage: Eukaryota > Metazoa > Chordata > Actinopteri > Argentiniformes > Microstomatidae > Nansenia > Nansenia antarctica. The sequence continues at coordinate 56,582,712 of NC_137676.1, forward strand.
AGGAGGGAGGGCGGGATCTGACGCAGCCTGGGGGGGGGGAGGGGCAGAGGAGGGGAAGGGGGAGGGGCAGTGGAGGGGGGAGGAGGGGCAGAGGAGGGGGGAGGGGCGAGGAGGCATCTGCTATCAGAGGTCTGAGTCGTATGTGTTGGTTATTGAGATAAACACAGAGCTTCTCTGCGAAGAGTCTGGCTTGTGAGTGGGCAGGGGGGGGCGGAGCTTGTGTTTGAGCGGAGCTTACTTGTGTTTGAGCGGAGCTTACTTGTGTGGTGGGCGGAGCTTACTTGTGAGTGGGCAGAGCTTACTTGTGTGTGGGCGGAGCTTACTTGTGAGTGGAAAGGGTGGGCGGAGCTTACTTGTGAGTGGGCAGGGTGGGCGGAGCTTACTTGTGAGTGGGCGGAGCTTACTTGTGAGTGGGCGGAGCTTATTTGTGAGTAGGCAGGGTGGGCGGAGCTTACTTGTGAGTGGGCGGAGCTTACTTGTGAGTGGGCAGGGTGGGCGGAGCTTACTTGTGAGTGGGCAGGGTGGGCGGAGCTTACTTGTGTGGGTAGGGTGTGGGCGGAGCTTACTTGTCAGTGGGCAGGGTGGGCGGAGCTTACTTGTGAGTGGGCAGGGAGTCGTCGGAGCCGAAGTCCACGTGTCTGACCAGCAGCTTGACGGGGTTGAAGTTTGCGAAGCCCAACAGCTTGGCCCGGTAGTACGTCCCATCGCTGTACTCTGCCAAACACGGACCCTCTGGACACACACACACACACACACACACAGTCAGATGGTGTTACTGATGGGGAAGTCAGAGAGCAGGGGGAGATTCCACACACACACACAGACAGACACACACAGACACACACTCATACACACACAGACAGACACACACACACAGCTGTACCCATGGGGAAGTCAGAGAGCAGGGGGAGATTCCACCCCCCCCCCCCACACACACACACACACACACACACACACAGTGTGTTACCCATGGGGAAGTCAGACAGCAGTAACAGGGTTACCCATGGGGAAGTCAGACAGCAGGGGCAGCTCCTCCATGTCCTGGTTCACCCTCCTCATGGCCTCCTCCAGACTCTCCCCCTCCGCCTCCTCACAGCGCGCCTCCTCCAGACGGGACAGGAACACCTGCACATAACATACACAATCAGGCACAACATGTGTGTGTGTGTGTGTCAGGGTTCCCACACCTTCTGAAACA
>NC_137676.1:56588909-56603909 GCF_963989245.1 Nansenia antarctica
TCTGTTACAATTAATCTCCAAGTAATCGAAGGCAAATCTGAACATTAAATGCTACAAAGTTAAACATGACACCTTTCTGCAAATTTAAAAGTTTCTTTTTATGTACATTTTTCTGAGTTTTTAAATTATAAAAAAGGAAAAGGGCCCTGTGCAAAAGTTTGGGAACTTGGGATTATTCTTTGTTACCTTTTGAGAAGATGATTAGTAAGGCCCAGACCAAGGTGATTTACTCATTAGGGCTTCAATGAGTCAGGTGAATATAATTCCAGGGCTGAACTATATACTCTGAAGTAACTCCATGCCTTCTAAAGTATCCGACAGCAGTGGCTGTTGTGTCTGGTGTTAAAAACCATTGGTTCCACTTAACAGTTGTCCAAGGATGTCAGAATCAAGATAGTGAAGGCTACAAAAAACACTCGCAATGTTTCAAACTACCCATTTCCACTGTCAGAAACATCATCAGAAAATGAAAAAGAAATGGAACAATCTCGTTGTTTCGTTCCCCAAGCCAGAAATCTCGCGTGAACCCATCCTTTTAATATTGCCTTTAAATTACAAAATAATTACATTAAGATTATATAATGATTAAAGCACTTTGAGCCGCAACGTTTGCAGGAAAAGCTCTATACAAATAAAGTTATTATTATTATTATCTAACGTAGTACCCTGACTGACCTGTACGAGACAACCATGTGCGACAGGGCAAATAAAGTGCCGAATAACGAAAAGAAGAAGTCAGCTCGCTTCTTGATTGGCTACATTCCATCCACGTTATAGTTGGACTCGCGAGCAGGGTTGCCAGATGGGAATGACATTTTCCACCCTAACCAGTCTAAAACTGCTAATTCCACCCAAAAATCTGGCAACCCTATGATTTCTGGTTGTAAGTATTGAACACATTTGACATTTACGATTGCCGGCCACGCCCATTTTCCGAGCAGGTTGTCGGGAGAGATTGACTCTTAACACACCTCACACCACAGGATTTTGTTATAGGAAAATGTTAAGATCCATCTGATAATCGGGCGTTTCTGTGTTTGGTCGGAAGGGGGAAAATCGGGCCAAAATCGGCCAGAAAATCCTTATGTGTGTACCCCGCTTAACCCTAATCCTTGCGATCGTTCTGGCTCGTAGGGCCCAATCCTAACCATAACCCTAACGGATTACGAAACCGAAGGAACGGATTACGAAACCGAGGGAACGGATTCACACATCAAATATTTTACCATGTGACCCCAGGGGGGCTCCGTAGTTCTGCCAGGAACAATGGGGAAAAATTCCCAAAACAAGAATCGAAAAACTCTTAGCTGGCTACAGGAAGCGTTTGCAAGCTGTTATAGTTGCCTGTGGAGGAGTTACTAAGCTAGCTGACAGGGTTCCCAAACGTTTGCACAAGGCCTTTTTCCTTGTTTTATTATTTTGAAACTATAAACAATTTAATTTTGCTTTAAAATGTGATGAAATGTGTCATGTTTAACTTTGTACCATTTAGAGGTTAGGTTTGCTTCTTTTCACTTAGATATTAATTGTAAAATAAAGTCCAATAAAATAATAATAATAATAAAATAACAAAAAATAAAAAGTTAAAAAAATAAAGTCCAATAAAGTCCATTCATTCATTCATTCATAAAAGGCATTTTGACTAGGGGTGCCCACATGCTTGCACCCCACTGTACAGTAATGATGATTCATAGATTGACACGCGATCTCTCTCTCTCACAGACACACAGACACAGACAGACACACCAGGGTTTCCGTTAACCGGTAATTACCGGTCTTTGTCCGGTAACATTTGTTGAAGTCCGACAAATTGAAAACTCGTCGGACATAATGTCCGGTGAAAATAATTCCCTCTAAGCACAATTTGAATACAATTCGCTGAAGTTCACATTCTGATTCCTTCTATTTTAAAAAAGACGAATATATAGGCTATGTATTTCTTTTATTATGATATGATTTGACACCGGCATGATGATGACTCCTAATGTGTAGGCTGGCCTATGCGAAACAGCGGTAATAGTCAGATGCCACAATAGTCTCTCTGCAGAACCGAATTAAAACTGCGGACCGAAGTCGCCTTGGGGAGGGCATGGTCACACGGCTAATGCGCATTGCAAGTTGCGGAGAGACACTTTGCACCTTTGATTTCAAGTCCGCAGCTGCACGCTTCAATGCTGCCAAAAAGCGACGTAATAAGTAGCTGAATGATATGAGCAGCCATTGTTATTTTTTTGTTTATTTTCAGAGTTTTTACTCTAGGCTATTTTATTTAAGGCTATCCCCTATCTATCTGAGACAAGGCATAGGCCTAGGCTGTAACATCAAACGGAAATTAGCCTATACGCATTGCAAGTTAATTTAAAGCCTATTTATTTTCAAAGAGTTTTATTCTATTTTATTTTATCTGATAAGGCATATGAACGGAAATTAGGCTAGCCGTGTCACGCCAGAAGCCTACATGCTTGCACTGTTCAATAAAATGTTATACATCTAGACATTGTGGTATTTCTTTATATACGTATCCCAGCCTGCCTATCAATTGTTTCTCAATAAACAGTTATGTTCTCCTCATTGTCATACTCCCGAGTCCTATTAAGTATGATTTGACAGGCAATGCCTTCCCAACCAGCGAGACCTGGTTATAGAAATGACGTTGTTTTATTGATAAAAAAAGGGTAAAACTGGAAAGAGAAAATAGAAAACTCACATTAATCCCAAACAATTTAACAAACTTCAGTTAACGTAATGTGGAGTCCGTTCATTGATCGATGCTGTCTGTTCAGTTCCCAGTGAGGCGCCCGTTCAGCGCTGGACATAATGGCATAGCGCGCATGCGAATCATGTTATATTATTATATATTATATAGCTCGCATCTAATCGTATCGGATGAGAAATAGACATTAAATGGCATATATAGGCCGCTACACAACAGTAATCACCGCGACAAACAGCTATATTATATTTTAATATGATGACCGGAATATCTCACGTTTGTCCGGTAAATCGAAATCTTCCCGGACACGATGTCCGGCGGCAATTTTTTCTAACGGAAACCCTGACACACACACACACACACACACACACCGTGGCTTCCTCTCCCTCAGGGCGAGGCCCTCGGTCACCAGGAAGTCGGCGATGCTCACTTCCTGTCCCGCCAGGTTGGAGCAGAACAGCGTGACGGGGACCGGCCGCTCCTCTGTCACCTCCTGCTGGGGGGTCAAACATGTATATATAACCTAACCATAACCATATATATATATACACAGCTCATATGCTGGGGGTCAATATAAACATATATATATATATATAAACACACATATATATATATATATATACTGTATATAAACAGCTATATAAACATATATAAGATAAACATATATATATATAACCTAACCCTATATATATAAACATCTCACATGCTGGGGGGGTCAATATAAACATATATATATATATATATATATATATATATATATATAAACATCTATAAGATAAACATATATATATATAAATATCTATAAGATAAATATATATATATAAAGAGCTCATATAAACATATATATATATATATATAAACAGCTCATATAAACACATATATATATATAACCTAACCCTATATATATATACACATAAACACACATATATATATATACAGTAGGGGTGTAACGATACATCGATTCACATCGATGCATCGATTCATTGACTAACGATCTGATTACATCGATGCAATGTAAAAATATCGATCTATATCGTCATCTTAAAGATACACCTTTATTTTGAAATGGCACATTCTGCGTGACTGTCACCATTTCCGTGCAGCGCGCGACTAGCAGCGGCAAATTACAAAGTCAAAGAGCGCTGCACACTGTGTGTTCTGCATTTTGTGACTGCGGCGGAGAACAGCGAAGCGGTTTTAGCTGCGACTGCCAAGCCCGCCCACGGCCGACTGTGATTGGTCAATGCTCTAGTCTAGCCGACTGTGATTGGTCAATGCTCTGGTCTGTAACAAAGCATCTGTCTTATGAATGGGCAAAGGCTGCAGGTTGGACCTTACTTACTTTACTCCGGTTTGCTTGTCCAATTTCATTGGATAAACCTGAACAAAATTCCTATTGATAAAATCTACAGGTAAATCATTACTCCCGTAATCAGTGATCTAACATGACTGTCCAAGCATAGCCTTACCTTTCACCAATCAACACATCATATCAGATCAGTGCTTCCTAGAGGAAGTGTGATGGATGGCCCTATATTAAAAATTATCCTGACCTGCGTTCAGAGCGTAGTGTTTGTCCTGAACATGTTGATCAGTTAGTTTTTTTGAAGAAAAACCTCCCAAAGAAGAACACTGGAGGATATACTTATTATATAACACTGGAGGATATACTTAACTTATTTTGGTTAAGAAGAATGTATATAAGATGTACTGCACTGTACTGCATTTGCACTTATTATTTATTATTATTTTATTATTATTTATTATTATTGCACAAATATACTGTAGGTTTGTGAGACTAGTGAATGGGTCTATTTTTCTTTTTGTAACAGAAGAATACTGTATAATACAATATGATTTAAATGCTGGATACCTGGAAGAGCTCACAAATAAAATGGTCAAATAATATTCTAGTTGTTTTTGTGAGTGGATAATTGTGTTAGATTGGCATATGATATCGCGTCATATCGATCATATCGTCATATCGATCTTGAATCGAATCGAATCGAAATCGTATCGTGACTGACATTGTGATATCGTCAAACATTGTATCGTCATACAAACAAATCGATATAATATCGTATCGTGATGAAGCTGGTGATTTACACCCCTAATATACAGTATATATAAACAGCTCATATACTCCTCCTGCCTCAGCCTCTCACACAGCCTGTCACACACACACACACACACGCGCGCGCACACACACACACACGCAGGCACACGCAGGCGCAGGCACACGCGCGCACACACACACACACACAGGCACACACGCACACACAGGCACACACGCAGGCAGGCAGGCAGAAGCACTTAATTAGTTTTGAACAGAGAGCTCTTAAACTGGTTGAATGAACAGAAACCAGTAGAGTATCATAGAAGTGAGACAGCCTAGGAACACCTCCTCCTCCTTCTAGTCTGACACAGTTCTCTATACCAGCTCACATGCATCTCTATTCTCTATACCAGCTCACCTGCATCTCTATTTTCTATACCAGCTCACATGTCTTCCTCTCCTGGCCTCTCCCCTTAACCAGGGCTGGAGGTTGTTGCGTCATCGGTGTTGGCTACATCGATGAGCCAAAACATTATGACCACCTGCCAGTCATGGTCAATGGTCCTGATGTTGGTCAGGTGGGTGTGTGTTCCACCCAGACTGGTGAGACGGCCTGAGGGACTCTAGACTGACCTCACCCACCTGACCTCACCCACCTGACCGCGCGCATCAAAGGGTTCACCTGTGTCCAGACTGACTCCACCTGGCCCATCCTCTCAGGTCTGTGCAGATGAGTGTGTGTGTACGTGTGTGTGCAAGTGTGTGTGTGTGTTACCTTGATGGTCAGGGTGGCCATGGCTCCTGTGAGGTAGTAGGAGATGATGTCACAGGCTGTAGCCGTCCAGGTGGAACGACCTCCTGCAGGCCTGAGAGAGGGAGAGGAAGAGAGATGGGGGGAGGGAGGGAGGGAGAGAGGGAGAGGGCGGGAGAGAGATGGGGGGAGAGAGGGAGAGGAAGGGAGGGACGGAGAGAGAGTGGGAGGGGGAGGAAGAGAGAGGGAGGGGAAGAGAGATGGGGGGAGGGAGAGGGAGGAAGGGAGGGAGAGAGAGGAGAGAAAGAAAGAAAGAAAGAAAAAGGGTTAGTATATACAGGAGCTGCCACTAACCGTTGCAGTGTGTGTGTGTGTGTGTGTGTTCCTCTGCCCACCTGACGTCACTGAGGGTACACTGTGTGTGTGTGTGTGTGTGTCCTCTGCCCACCTGATGTCACTGAGGGTACACTGTGTGTGTGTGTGTGTGTGTGTGTGTGTGTGTGCTCCTCTGCCCACCTGAAGTCACTGAGGGTACACTGTGTGTGTGTGTGTGTGTCCTCTGCCCACCTGACGTCACTGAGGGTACACTGTGTGTGTGTGTGTGTGCTCCTCTGCCCACCCGACGTCACTGAGGGTGCACTCCAGCGCCAGGGATCCCACCAGGCAGGGCAGCAGCGGCCGCAGGCTGTTCAGGTGCAGCTTCACCTTGTTACCAAAGTCACAGCGCAGCACCTGACCCCGCCACCAGGGGGAGACACAGTTACTACTGGAGGGCTGGGACACTGACACAGGTTACTACTGGAGGGACACTGACACAGAGTGTGTGAGTGTGAGTGTGTGTGTGTGTGTGTGTGTGTGTTGCGTGTGTGGGTGTATGTGTGTGTGGGTGTGTGTGTTGCGTGTGTGTGTGTGTGTGTGTGTGTGTGTGTGTGCGTGTGTGCGTGTGTGGGGGTGTTGCGTGTGTGTGTGTGTGTATACAGTGTGTGTGTGAGAGTGTATACAGTGTGTGTGTGTGTGCGTGTTGCGTGTGTGTGTGTGTATGTGTGTGTGGGGGTGTGTGTGTGTTGCGTGTGTGGGTGTGTATACAGTGTGTGTGTGTGTGTGTGTGTGTATACAGTGTGTGTGTGTGTGTTGCGTGTGTGTGGGTGGTACCTCTACGATGCAGGTGGAGGTGACAGCAGAGCAGAGTCTTCCTCTCTCCCAGACTCCGTTGACCCAGGCGGCACAGTGCTGGTCTGTCTGCCACGCCACCTCCTCAGGCTCCGTACGCAGGTACTGCTGCCTCAGCCTCTCACACAGCCTGGCACACACACACACACACACACACACACACAGGCAGGCAGGCACACACACACACACACACACACACACACAGACAGACAGACACACAGACAGGCAGGCAGGCACACACACACACAGGCAGGCACACGCACACACACACAGGCAAGCACACGCACACACACACACAGGCAGACACGCGCGCACACACACACAGGCAGACACGCGCACACACACACACACACACACACAGGCAGGCACACGCACACACACACAGACAGGCAGGCGCACACACACACACGCAGGCACATAGTTCCATTAAAATACATTCATGAAAAGTTTGTCTTGTCTTTCATCTGTGAAATATTGATAGATAAATATGGTAACCGTTGTATAAAAGCGTTATGGAACGAGAAGCCGTGGTATATCGTGGATATCGGCACGGCTAGGGGGTGTATATATATACCGTATTTTCCGGACTATAAGTCGCGCTTTTTTTCATAGTTTGGCTGGTCCTGCGACTTAGTCAGGTGCGACTTATATATCAATATATATATAATGTCATACTGACTGACATGAACCAAGGCGTAAACATTACCGTCTACAGCCGACAGAGGGCGCTCTGGGCCGCTCTGGGCTTGTGATAACTATATGCTGCTCCTATACCCCTGAAGAAATTATCTAAAACATTAGCTTGTTGAAGCTAAGCAAACGGTAGCTTGGTGAACTTGCTTACTGGTAACTTGCTTGTTGGACTCGCTGGCTTGTTATGTTCATTTAGCCTATTCAGCCTCCCAGGTATGTTCTTTATGCTATTGTGTTGCTGAATAACTGTTAATGTGTTATGTTAACATACCGGACTTCTATTCAGCCTGTTGTTCTGTGTGCTATTGTGTAGTTGAATAAACTTGCCTTTCCAGATTAAATGTCTGTTCTTGGTCTTGGATTTTGTGAAATATATTTCTAAATAAATGCGACTTATAGTCCAGTGTGACTTATATATGGTTTTTTCCTCTTAATGTCGCATTTTTTGACTGGTGCGACTTATACTCCGGAGCGACTTATAGGCCGGAAAAATACGGTATATGTTACGGTACATGTGGGAATACGGTACATGTGGGAAAACTAGGGTTAGGGTTAGGTGCTACGTCGACTTGGTACATGCTGGCATGTCTAACCCTAACCCTAGCACCCTAGCACCTAACCCTAACCCTAGTTTTCCCACATGTACCGTGTTCCCACATGTACCGTAACATATATATAACGACACTCCGCTTCGCGTCGTGCCTAACCACCCCGCTAGCTGTGCCGATATCCACGGCTTCTTGTTCCATAACGCTTAATCATGGATCTCCATACGACTGGACATGGTTAGGGTATATAGGACTATTGTCGTCAGGGTTCGACAGTAACGCCTTGCCCGGAGCAAGTAAAACATTTGCGGGGTTTGTTTGCGCAAGCACGACAACGCTGCTAGATCCCGGGCAAGTAAAACAGCGTTACTGTCGAACCCTGTGTGTATATATATGTGTACATCGGACTATTGTCGTAGTTGAGTTACTAGCGGACCTCTTGAACTGGTTGTCAGACTGCAGCAGCTGGACGTAGAAGCTGCCAGGGGAGCAGACATGGGTGACCCGCACCCTCAGGTCCTTCAGCGAGGCGGGCAGGACCAGGTCAGGCTGTACCTCCAGGGGTCCCCCACCCTCCAGGGGTCCCCCACCCTGCGCCAGGTCCTCCTCGCCAGGGTCAGGCTCTTCGCCCAGCAGGCCCTCGAACAAGGGGTCCCACACCTCTGGGTCCCCTGCTGGGGCCTGGGAGGCTTTCTGATGGATGCTGGGGGAGAGAGACAGAGAGAGACAGAGAGAGAGAGAGACACACAGACAGAGAGAGAGAGAGACAGAGAGAGAGAGAGAGAGAGAGAGAGACAGAGAGAGAGACAGAGAGAGAAAGAGAGAGAGAGAGACAGAGAGACAGAGACACAGAGAGAGAGAGACAGAGAGAGAGAGAGAGATAGGGGGATGGGGTAAATGAAAAAAAAAAAAAAAAGAGGGAAGATGAGAGAATCTTGTCTTTGACCAGACAGACAGGCAGACAGACAGACTACCCTGGTAGGGAGGCCAGGCCCTCTGAGACCAGACAGACAGACAGACAGGCAGACAGGCAGACACACAGGCAGACAGACAGGCAGACAGGCAGACAGACAGGCACACAGGCAGACAGACAGGCAGACACACAGGCAGACAGACAGGCAGACAGGCAGACAGACAGGCACACAGGCAGACAGACAGACAGCCTACCCTGGTAGGGAGGCCAGGCCCTCTGAGACCAGACAGACAGACAGGCAGACAGGCAGACAGGCAGACAGACAGACAGCCTACCCTGGTAGGGAGGCCAGGCCCTCTGAGACCAGCAGGTCTCCCAGGCTGGTGGGTTCTGGGTCTCCAGGTTCTGTCGGGTCGTTGGAGTCGCTGGTCTGATACAGACGCACAGGCAGAGGCCTGGACCTGGGGACCACCGCTACACACACACACTCATCAGAGAGAGACACACACACACACACATCAGAGAGAGAGACACACACACCCACATATCAGAGAGAGACGCACACACACACACACACACACACACACACACTCATCAGAGAGAGGGAGAGACACACACACACACATATATATCAGAGAGAGAGACACACACACATCAGAGAGAGACACACACACACACATATATCAGACAGACACACACACACACACACACTCATCAGAGAGAGACGCACACACACACACACACACACTCAGAGAGAGACACAAACACACACATATCAGACAGGCACACACACACACACACGCACACACTCATCAGAGAGAGACGCACACACACACACACACACACACTCATCAGAGAGAGAGAGACACACACACACACCAGAGAGAGAGACACACACACTCATCAGAGACACACACACACACACACATCAGAGAGAGAGACACACACACACACACACACACACCAGAGAGAGAGACACACACACACACACACACACACACACACAGGTAGTGTTCCCCTGTCTCACCGGTGGCCACAGCAGTGAACAGCTTCTGGTCCGCCAGGCTCCTGAGCCTCTGGATGCATCCCTCGCTCCACTCCTCCTCCCCCGCCAGGGGCACCACACCCGCCAGGCAGCACCGCAGGGCCTGAAAAAGTAGGTGAACTTTCATGACCTTTCCTAGATATGTGCGTTCTACCATCCAGTATCCTTACATTTTCAAAATCACCTCAGGATAAACTAGTATAAAACTATTTTGCAGTTTTTCTGTGTAGGAGGCAGGCTAGTTTACAAGACGCGCCAACTAGTGGTCTTTGTGTGTAAAGCAGCTTCCCGTTGTAAAGACTATGGTCATTTGACCCCCGAGGCGGCTCTTATAGTAGGTAACATAGACACGGCTGTTCTAGTGACAGACAGAGCTTAACTGTCACTTAGATTCAACTGTGGTCTTTGTGTGTAAAGCAGCTTCCCGTTGTAAAGACTATGGTAATTTGACCCCCGAGGCGGCTCTTATAGTAGGTAACATAGACACAGCTGTTCTAGTGACAGACAGAGCTTAACTGTCACTTAGATTCAACTGTCACTTTCAAATTTGAAATAAGATTTGACAGTTGGTGACGTGGTGTTCTAGTGTTAAGCAGGGGCGGCGCTAGGGGGTGGCTACTGGGGCTCAAGCCCCGGATGTTTTCTGAAAAGCCCCGAATGTTTTACTTAAAAAAAAAAAAAAAAAAAAAAAAAACTCTCGTGAGTAACGTGCAGTACCGGAGTCCAACAGAGAGGCAGCAGCTGCGCGACATTAGCCTGCATACTGCGTAGCCTGCCCTGCCCTGAAGAAGAAGTGATCTCAATCAGTGCCTGACTTGCACAATTGTAAGGATGGATATCCCAAAGTTGTTTTCAACAAAACAAGTGCCAAGAACTGTTGCAGCAGCCGTATCAGCAGCTGACAACAATGACTTCACCAGCAGTGATGACATAGATGATGTTTCAGATGATGTTTCAGGTTTGTGAATCTTATTAGAAAGGTGACTGACTCACTGACACTACTTTTCCGGTTTGCTAATGCTAGCTGGCTATCATAACATAACGTTATGTTATAATGAAAATGAAACATAGCAAGGTACTGTTACGGTACATGGTAAGAAATCAAACAAAGGATAATACTTATTCAAATAAAGTAATATTATACTTATAATACTTATTCAAATAAAGTGAATAACAGGCTGATAGTCTTTGATATCTGCACTCTGGTTGACTGAGTAACAAGTGAAAAAGAATGATGTAACGTTAATGTTACAGCTAGTAAACATGGAGTAACCACATTAAGTATGCCCTTATGGTAGTATGTATGTATACAGAACATGACTCAAATCTATCCTAAGATGTAACTCTAACTAACTAAGTTTGTTTAATGTCCCAGGGGGGATTTGATTTCACAGTACTATACACAGGCCAACAATACATGTAATATATCGTCATATAACACAGGACAAGACTCTAAATACAATATAAGTGGTGAGCACAGAGTCTGCCCTGATATACATACTGTAACATAACTAGCCTCAGCCCATCAATTATGTAATTCTATACAAATATAAATGATGGTGACTGACAGGGGGAGCTACGTGTGCTGACCTCCCTCTGTGCCCAGAACCACCACAATTAGTTTGCTTCATTAAAGGGTGTGAATGTATATGTGTTCTCCAGTGCCTTTTGTCCGCTTTAAGGTGGTGGTAAGTTGAAGGTTGAAGGCAAAAAAAATCGGCGCGCTCTGCGCGCACAGTATATTCTCCCTCTGGGCTAAGCCCCGGATCTCCTACGATCCTAAATCCGCCCCTGGTGTTAAGGCTGTTCTAGTGTTAACACACCAAGCGACCCGCATGCGCACGAGCGTTTGGTTACCGGAAACAAAAGTAAACAGACAGCCGACACAGACGCAAACAACACTTGCAACGGACGCAAACCAGACAAACATTATGATCCAAGCCTCTGCTTTACGAAGTACGTTCAGAGGTCAGCAAAACACTGCGAAATAAAAAAAATATGACCTTTGAACAGCTGTTCACAGTCATATTTTCAATGACGGGCAAATCAGTCAATCATTTTCCGTGTTTCATACCTCACTTGCACATACGACGGGTCATTTTAACCCGTTAGCCAACTGTAACCCGTCTTGTTCACGTTCAACGTCGTTCCTGACAGGCTGACGACCAGGCCAGTGGACAGGGACGTGAAGGTGTGTGTTGTGTGTGTGTGTGTGTTGTGTGTGTGTGTGTGCGAGCCAGGTCATGGACCATGTTGCAGTGGGACCTCACCTTGGCAGGGAGGGCGAAGAACTCATCCTTGATCTTGCGCAGGTCGGAGACCAACAGGATCTCCTTGTTGCCAAAGTCCACGAACAGAACCTCCACCTTCCTGCCCCCTGGGAGGCCTACACACACACACACACACACCCCACACACATTGTCACACACACTCAGCGAGTACAGTATAATTTAGTCCCCTCACACACACACACACACACTGCTGACCTGTGACATGCGCCCGGCTCCAGAGCTCTCACACACACACACACACACACACACACACACACACACACACACACACACATGCTGCTGACCTGTGACCTGCGCGCGGCTCCAGTGCTGGTCGTAGAGGCCCACGCAGGCCTGCTCCAGGACGGGGCAGAACACCTCCAGGCCCGGGGCCCCCACTCCCCCGACCCCCCCGGCACCGTAGCACTGCTGCATCCGGTCAGTCAGCAGCAGGAACTCCATGTTGTCCACCTGCAACACCAGCAGGGGGCAGCGCACACACACACACACACACACACACACACACACACACACACACACACTTTGTACCTAAATTGGGAAATAAACTTTGGGTTGTGTGTGTGTGTGTGTGTGTGTGTGTGTACCAGTTGGATGTAGAGGTCGGAGGGTGTGTGTGTGTGTGTGTGTGTGTGTGTGTGTGTGTGTACCAGCTGGATGTAGAGGTCAGAGGGGTGTGTGTGTGTGTGTGTGTGTACGTGTGTGTGTACCAGCTGGATGTAGAGGTCAGAGGGGTGTGTGTGTGTGTGTGTGTGTGTGTGTGTGTGTGTACCAGCTGGATGTAGAGGTCAGAGGGGTGTGTGTGTGTGTGTGTGTGTGTGTGTGTGTGTGTGTACCAGCTGGATGTAGAGGTCAGAGGGGGTGTTGATGTGGGACACCATGGCGTTCAGCTCCAGGTCGGGGTCGGGGCAGACGGGGGGGTAGAACTGCTGCGGCCGCCGGCCACACGGCCCCTTCACAGGGGAGTAGAACCTGGGGGGGAGGAGGGGGGGCATTAGAGGGGAGTAGAACCTGGGGGGGAGGGGGGGCAGGTCATATACAGGAGTGTGTGTGTGTGTGTGACAGAGAATATATAGAGTAGAACCTGGGGGGGAGGGCGTCAGAGGGGAGTAGAACCTGGGGGGGAGGAGGGGGGGCATTAGAGGGGAGTAGAACCTGGGGGGGAGGGGGGGCAGGTCATATACAGGAGTGTGTGTGTGTGTGTGTGTGTGTGACAGAGAATATATAGAGTAGAACCTGGGGGGGAGGGCGTCAGAGGGGAGTAGAACCTGGGGGGGAGGAGGGGGGGCATTAGAGGGGAGTAGAACCTGGGGGGGAGGGGGGGCAGGTCATATACAGGAGTGTGTGTGTGTGTGTGTGTGACAGAGAATATATAGAGTAGAACCTGGGGGGGAGGGCGTCAGAGGGGAGTAGAACCTGGGGGGGAGGGGGCGTCAGAGGGGAGTAGAACCGGGGGGGAGAGGCATGTCATCAGGGTATATACAGGAATCTTTTTTTTTATTTTTTATTTGTTTTTCAGATTTTATCCCTTTTTCACCCAATTTGGTAGCCAATTGAACCCAACCTAGCATCCAATTATCCCCTGCCTATTGCGAAGGATCCGCCGCACGACCCCGTGGCCGGCAGTCCCAGAAGAGGTCGCCAGGCAGACTAGCTGACTGGCTCCTCGAGCCCAGCACCTGTTATTCCGGCACCCCGGGGGCGCTGTTGCGCGACGGATCCTTGTCCGGAAATACTCCTATACCGCCCTCGGGAACGGCCGCCCAATATGCCGCTCCCCGTGTGTGCCCCAGCCATATCCGGATCTGGCGAGCTGGGATTCGAACCCAGTCCCCGGTGGGCAGCATGCACTAGTGGCCAGTGCTTAGACCGCTACACCACCGCAGGGCACATATACAGGAATCTTGAGGTTAATTTGAAAGTGACAGTTGGATCTAAGTGACAGTTGGATCTAAGTGACAGTTGACACTAGAACAGCCGTGTCTATGTTACATACAGGAGTGTGTGTGTGTGTGAGAGAGAATATGCTTAGTCCTGAAGTGTGTGTGTGTGTGTGTGTGTGTGACTGACAGACCTGGCCAGCTCCATGAACACCAGGTACTCTCTTAGGGCACCAGCAAAGAACCGTGCCGGTTCGCGTTGATGCTGTCTGGCGAACGAGCCCGCGTTCATACCAGTGTAACTGGACCCATCCGCGTCATCAACGCTGGGTGATGAAGGGGCGGGATAAACAAACATGTCACAACTAGATGGCAGCTACTTCACTGGAAATGAGGATCATATCTTCCACTACAGTATCTGAAATAAACACTATTTTCTATGAAACGAAACAAAACAAGACACTTTCTACACGTCTTCTCTTACTAACCAGCTGCTCCGTTACTGGAATAGAAATGGTTCACGAAATTCGCGTTCGCGCATGTCCGAGCGCGTGTGCGCGTGTGTTTGCTGAGCATGTGAGGAAGATAGAGAGAATAATGAAACTTTTGATATTGTTTTTGATCACTAATGATTAGATTTAGATTAGGTTACATTTTGTCTACTTCCTTCTTGCTGGTCTCTGCAACCTAGAATATGACACACCCACTGATGATGTCATAGACACACCCACTGACGACGTGACTGTTCTACGTTTTGGTTCGCGCTTGAGAACCACTATTTTCTGGTTCCCGCTGCGAACCAATTTTTCAGGCTCCGAACCAACTGAGTTTCAGTCTGAACGCGCCGGCCAGTTCCAGACTTGGTTCGCAAACGCAAACCGGCACGGTTCTTTGCCGGTGTGAACGCCCTTGTCTGAGGGAGTGTGTGTGTGAGTGTGTGTGT
>NC_137676.1:56608909-56696409 GCF_963989245.1 Nansenia antarctica
ATATTCAAGGAAAATTGATATTGTAACTAAATCGAATCGGAATCGAATCGAATCGTGAATCGAAAGCTGTGAATCGGAATCGAATCGTTTTGGGAAATCAGTGGCGATACCCAGCCCTACTGTCCTCTGACCCCTCCTCCTCTCTCCTCGGCTTCTGCTCAGAACCATCTGGAACAGTTCAGAGGGACGACAGGGAATCACCATGTATTTACCACCCAGCCTCTTTCCATCCATCTTTTCCTCCCTCCAACCCCTTTCCCTCCCTTCTCCCCCCCCCCCCCCCATCCCTCCTCCCCTTTAGTCCCCCTCCACCATCTCTCCCCCTCCCTCCCTCCCTGCCCCTCTCCCTCCCTACCCTCCCTCCCTGCCCCTCTCCCTCCCTACCCTGCTCGTCTTCTTCTATGATCTCCTCTATGATGACGTCGGGTCCTGAGTCTGCTCCTGGGTCACTGCGGGGGCCAGCGGAGGCCCCTGGCGTGGGAGAGGAGCCCCGGGGAGGAGCCCTCGGGGGGGGAGAGGAGCCCAGGGGAGGAGAGGAGCGCGGGGGGGGACCCTGCCTCGTCCTGGAGCCGTCCTGCTCCCCCTGCGGGGGGCCTGGCTCTCTGTAGCTCCTGTCCTTCCTCCTCTCAATCCTCTCTTCCTCTCTTTCCCCTCGCTCTCCTCTCTCCTCTCTGGGGAGGCCGCTCCTCCTGCCCTCTCCCGGGGGAGGGAGGGGCGGACCTCTGGTGGGTCCTCTCTGCTGCTGGGGCCTGGAGGGGCGCTCCTCCGGCAGACTGGGGGGGTACACAACGTTAGGAGACTGGGGGGGTACACCATGTTAACAGACTGGGGGGGTACACCATGTTAACAGACTGGGAGGGTACACCATGTTAACAGACTGGGGGGGTACACCATGTTAACAGACTGGGGGGGTACACCATGTTAACAGACTGGGGGGGTACACCATGTTAGCAGACTGGGGGGGTACACCATGTTAACAGACTGGGGGGGTACACCATGTTAACAGACTGGGGGGGTACACCATGTTAACAGACTGGGGGGGTACACCATGTTAACAGACTGGGAGGGTACACCATGTTAACAGACTGGGGGGGTACACCATGTTAACAGACTGGGGGGGTACACCATGTTAACAGACTGGGGGGGTACACCATGTTAACAGACTGGGAGGGTACACCATGTTAACAGACTGGGGGGGTACACCATGTTAACAGACTGGGGGGGTACACCATGTTAACAGACTGGGGGGGTACACCATGTTAACAGACTGGGGGGGTACACCATGTTAACAGACTGGGGGGGTACACCATGTTAGGAGACTGGGGGGGTACACCATGTTAACAGACTGGGGGGGTACACTATGTTAACAGACTGGGGGGGTACACCATGTTAACAGACTGGGGGGGTACACCATGTTAACAGACTGGGGGGGTACACCATGTTAACAGACTGGGGGGGTACACCATGTTAACAGACTGGGGGGGTACACCATGTTAACAGACTGGGGGGGTACACCATGTTAACAGACTGGGGGGGTACACCATGTTAACAGACTGGGGGGGTACACCATGTTAACAGACTGGGGGGGTACACCATGTTAACAGACTGGGGGGGTACACCATGTTAACAGACTGGGGGGGTACACCATGTTAACAGACTGGGGGGGTACACTATGTTAGCAGACTGGGGGGGTACACCATGTTAACAGACTGGGAGGGTACACCATGTTAACAGACTGGGGGGGTACACAATGTTAGGAGACTGGGGGGGTACACCATGTTAGCAGACTGGGGGGGTACACCATGTTAACAGACTGGGGGGGTACACCATGTTAACAGACTGGGGGGGTACACCATGTTAACAGACTGGGGGGGTACACCATGTTAACAGACTGGGAGGGTACACCATGTTAGCAGACTGGGGGGGTACACCATGTTAACAGACTGGGAGGGTACACCATGTTAGCAGACTGGGGGGGTACACCACGTTAGCAGAGTACTCAGTCACTGGACGTACCAGAGCACTTGTGAGTAAATCTCTGGTTCTCTGGTAAAGTCACATGGCTGACTTTTGAGAGCAGTTTTATATTTAATATAACTGACTAGTCATGTGTGGCTACTCACATCATAACGCTGCCCTTGATCATCTTCAATATCTGGCTCAGACCCTCTGGATGGAGACTATAGCTGTGTGTGACACACACACACACACACACACACCTCAGATTATTGGATCAGGCATAAACATTAGTGTACGGTTTAGGTCAAGCCAGACACACCGCACACGCACAGACACAAGCCAGACGCACACACACACACACAGTTGTGAAATCACATCTACTCTGAAGTCCGTCCCTCCTTCCATTACCTGAGTCCAGAGTCCAGGGAGAGACAGTGCAGGTCAAAGCTCTGGACATCCACTGGAGCCTGCAGGGTCTCCAGCACCTAGAACACACACACACACACACACATGAATGGAAAGAAAAAATATATATACAGTAAAAGAAACCAATCTCACTCACACACTTACTCACTCTCTCTCTCTCACACACACACACACACACACACACACACACACACACACACACACACGCACACACACACACACACGTACTCTCTCTCCAGGGTATATACAGGAATCTTGAGGGTAATTTCTATACCTTTCTAAGACTTTTTAAAAGACCTTGTCAATATTTTTCCAGACCTCACCGCCACTTGGAGCTGTAACCGTTTACATCAGTGACACCTTTAACTTAACAGTTTTAGTTTGCAATAGACTAGACCACTATCATACAACAAGAATTTCCGGTTCATCTTTGTTTTTTAATAAAAACTAATAAATTCACGAACTTTTACTAAAGGTTTTTAGGACTCAAACTCTTTGGACAGAGTCTAATATGACCTCATGTCTTTTAGCTTGCTTTTATAGTTGTTTTTATTTGCACTTGACACCTCATACCTCATTGTCTCTTAGCTTGTTTTATAGCATTTTCGCTTTTTAATTGTCTACTCTAGTGTGTAATATTTGTGATATGTTATATGTGTATATGTTTGTGAATATGTTTTCTGTTTTTGCACCTTCAGAAGAACCACTACAATTTCATTGTATAGGCAACTGTACAACGACAATAAAGTCTATTCTATTCTATTCTAATTCAGAAAAATACCTACAATATTCAAGACCTCATAAAATCGTGATAAGACTTTTTAATACTTATTAAGGGTCTTGATTTTCCCAAAATTGATTTATCAACTTTTAATACTTTTCAAGACACCGCGGATACCCTGCTCTCTCACACACACACACACACACACACACACACACTCTCTCTCTCTCACACACACGCACACACATCTGGATACGGCCACTCAATAGATTCAGAGGTTCTAAGGCTGATCCGCAGGGATTAAAGCAAAAAAAAAATCTCCTGACGGAAAAAGAAATTCAGGCCAAATCGGGGCCGGTGGCTTTCCGTGCGCAAAGCGCGCGTGCGATTTTCCGTTCTATGTTCTAATGCTTTGACTTTTCTTTCGAAAAATGTGAACACATTTCCACGTTGTATAAAATCAATGACACATCGCTAGTCAACTAACACAGCTTGTTTTGTGAGCCTGCTAACAATGTAAAGTAGTGTTCTAGTTAACTAGGTAGCAGTCCAATCCATTTCGCTGCAGTATTTTGGCTTGACTAGCGAGTTTGTGTTGTGATTCTCAACAACGTTGAAACGTAGTTTCACCCTTTTCCATCGTTTTGAATAATAAATGTGTGGACTGACGATGTAGCGCAGCCTAACTTATTCTAATAATTATTTAACATAGTTTTATTGTGATAATTATTCCCCCCTCCTCCCAGACTTACAAGGTCACATTATTATTGGATTGGTTGTTTGCGTGCCGGGTGAAGTTGGCTAAACATTTAACCTGCTAGCTAGCAAGAGACACATAATGTCACTCTCCAAAGGTCTAAAGAGGAAAGTTGACGGTGAAAACAGGGCATTTAAAGAGGAATGGACAGCGAACTATGCGTTCATCCTACCTGGTTTCATCAATGCAAAGCCGCTGTGAGACTCACATTTTACGTGCTCACAATGAATGTTCCCTTCCACCTATACATGCGAGTCGTCCTTTCGTCAATGAATGCGATAAAGACGGACTAGAGGAATCGATTGGTGCATAAAAACCTTGAGAACTGCCGGATTAAAGTGACGTCCATAATAATAATAAATAATAATAATACATTAGACTTATAGCGCTTTTCTAGACACTCAAAGACGTCCATACCAGATAGCCAACAAATAGTGACCGATGGGAGATGCCAGTTTTCTCATTAAGTGAGATTTAATAGCCTAATATAATTTTTTCTATTTTTAATGAATGGCTCATTGTAATTATTATCCCATGTAATGTAGCGTGTTTGCTCTGTCGTTTCAGGAGCATATAGGCTAAGCGGATTCAGCTTTCTTTTTTTTTGCGCCGATTTTGTTGTCAATGTTTTTCATAAAATTAAACTGCATTTGCTTTGTTACTGTTCACATGTGTGGTGCAGTCACATTCACATAGCCTATAAGTAAACATTAAGTTTGAATGATTTACTGAGCTGGCGTTACTTTTTTCAAACCACACACCGCATGTCGGCTATTTCAGCACCACGCATTGTCCACCTATTTATCACTATGAGGGGTTCAGCGTCAGTGCACCCCGCTCTGTTACTGTCGCATAGTTGTAGCCATAAAGGCCTATATGTAGGCTATTATATATCATTTATATACCTAATACCAACATCAAAATAGATTGTATGCCTCTACAAATCATATTACACCAGGTAAAATCCGTCACAACTTGGAATAAATTGACGGAAATCCGTCGTAGCGACGTAGAACTTTAATCCCTGGATCCGGAGCGTGTGTGAAGCTATCTGGTCCAGGTCACAGTATCTCTCCAGGGAGGGGTGCTGGGGGACCTACCTGGTCCAGGTCACAGTATCTCTCCAGGGAGGGGTGCTGGCGGACCTGCCTGGCCTTCTGCATGGCCGTGTCCAGCCCCGCCAGCCGCTCCTCCACCCGGGCCAGCTCTGACCTGCTGGAGGGGAAGTGCTGCTCCATGTGGCTCAGCTCCAACACCAGCGCCCCCTTCCTGTGTGGAGGAGGAACAGCCATGCTAGTGGACTAGGCTACTAGGCTAGTATGGTAGTGTACTAGGGTAGTGTAGTAGGGTAGTGTACTAGGCTAGTGTAGTAGGGTAGTGTAGTATGCTAGTGTAGTATGTACTGTACCTTCTATGGAGCACGTCGAAGGCCCTGTCCATGAAGTGGTCTATCTCCATCAGCAGTCTGGCCTTCTCTCTCTTCACCTGCGACAGCAGCCCGGTGGACAGAGTCTGGATGACACACACACACACACACACACACACACACACACACACACACACAGGTGAGGCAGCCAAACCACTTGCATACAAAAGTAATGGTCTAAAATGGAGCCATTTTTTACCTGGAGTGTGTCCCTAGTCCCCCTGCTCACCTGGTGTGTGTCTAGTCCCCCCTGCTCACCTGGTGTGTGTCTAGTCCCCCCTGCTCACCTGGTGTGTGTCTAGTCCCCCTGCTCACCTGGTGTGTGTCTAGTCCCCCTGCTCACCTGGTGTGTGTCTAGTCCCCCTGCTCACCTGGTGTGTCCCTAGTCCCCCTGCTCACCTGGTGTGTCTAGTCCCCCCTGCTCACCTGATGTATGTTCTTGAGTTGGGCCTTGCTCTCTGCAGCCTGACACAGAGCCTTTTCCACCGCTCTCTCCATGACTGAAGATGAAGCCTGTACACACACGTACACACACGCACACACAATTATATGAGGTGATAACATGCAGGGCCTGACATTAGTTTATTTGCATAGTCTCCATACTGAGATATATGTATCTATATCTATATATACATTTTAAAGTACCCACTCAATATAATAAACAGTTTAACGATCACTAAATACTTATCATTTGTGGATTGGATTCACTATTCTCGTTTGCCATAGGCTAGTGGTAAGGGAGACTTATATAAATACTTTCATTTTGGGACGTGTTCGTGTTTGGGGCTGTGTGATCATCTAATTATGTGTAGTTATGTGTTTCTAGCATGTTGCTGTTCTCTCAGCATGTTGTGATGTGAAATTAAGAAGATGAATGGCTGAAATGACGCAAAGCGGGGAAAAACAAATACGACATCTTAAAGTTTTTTCACATGCACATTAACAGTGACTCCTATCGCTTCAGTCTCAAACAGCATTGGAGGAGAATACCAACAGGGAGGAAGGACGCTACAGGAGATATGGGGACAGAGGATTGGTCAGAAGTGGAGTCTCTAACACCCATACAGACACACATACAGACACGTCATACCTGTTTCAGATTCTCTTTGACAGGCAAGGAGGATTTCGGTCGGCGATGCTTCAGTCTCACACCATGATGGCTAGGATCATTTAAACAGTGTTAGGTCGTCAACAACAACAACAAGCACACAATGATGGGACACATGGTACTATTACACTCTGAGTGTTATTGTCATGTGATTGATTCAAAACTTGTTTTAAACTAGCTTTTTATCTTTACATATTTTCTAGGGGTTGTTTTTACTTTTTATGTATCTATCTATTCTTGTTCTCTCCATGGAATGTAGTGTATAGAGTGTAAATAGAGTATTTAGAAAAGTG
Source organism: Nansenia antarctica (assembly GCF_963989245.1). Lineage (NCBI taxonomy): Eukaryota > Metazoa > Chordata > Actinopteri > Argentiniformes > Microstomatidae > Nansenia > Nansenia antarctica. The sequence continues at coordinate 56,615,600 of NC_137676.1, forward strand.
CTATACAACTTAAATGCATTATGATTATTGCATGTATTTGTTGTATTGTATTGTTATTTAGAATTATAAAAAAAACAAAAAATAGTTGTGACATTGAATTCCAATGTATTTTATACACACGACCAATCAACTTTCACCGTTGTCCATCACCATCATTCAGGATGAGTTCCCCAAAACCCCAAAGACACCATAGAGTAACCATAGTAACCATAGAGTAAGTGTGTGTAGAGAGAAGACACCGTAGAGCAGGGGTCGGGAACCTTTTTGACTGTGAGAGCCATAAAAGCCAAATATTTCTAAATGTATTTCATTGAGAGCCATATAGTATTTTTAACATATAATAAATTAAATATGTCTTACTTTTAATGCGATTTCTGGTGCTGCATGGTTTTGCTGATGTCCTTGTAGTCTGGTTCATACGTGGTGAGGTTGAGCTTCATGCAGGCGTTGAGGCTTCCATCAGTTAAACGTGAGCGTAGGTTGGTCTTAATGTTCCTCATATGCGAGAATGACTGCTCACATACATATGTAGAGCCAAACATGGTCAATACGGCAATACTAACACGCTGCATTGTGTGGTATGTCACAGGAAGCTCGTTCCAAGTTTTCAGAATCAGCTGGTCTTCAGGTTGAAGTTTTTTCATTTCTGTCCACTTGTGTTCCCTCGCCAGCTCTGCTCGCTGTCGCGCAAGACTTTCCAACTCTCCATTAAGTGTCTTGAACTTACTCATCCACATGTCTGATGCCTTCAGGTCAGCAACTTCCAGCTCAAAGTCTCCCATAGAGACCCCAGGGATGCATGTCAGGTCGATTTTGTCCACTGCACACTCATGTGGATGAGTGATGAACTTGAAAAGACCAGTGCGCGCACGAAATTCTCCAAAACGTGCTTTGAATGACTGCAGGAGATTGGACGTAAAGCCAGCTAGCTGCTGGAGATCCAGATGTTGAGTGGAGTCACTTGCTAAGCATGCATCTCTAAATTGTTGCAGTGTTACAAAGTGCAGAAGACGACCTGTTTCAATGTCCCTGAGAAAGACTTCCAGCTTGCTTTCAAATGCAAACACTGCTTGTTGAAGGGATGAGATTGTATTTCCAATACCTTGCATTTTCACATTGAGCTGGTTCAGATGGCCTGTTATGTCCACGAGATAGTGAAACTGCAGGAGCCAGTCAGTGTTGTCTAGCTCAGGATGCTTGACGCCTTTCATTTGAAGAAAAGTCCGGATTTCACTCAGGCAAGCTGCAAAACGGCTGAGCACCTTTCCCCTTGACAACCAACGCACGTTGCTGTGTAAAAGCAGACTGGGATAATGATTCCCAACTTCTTCTAACAGAGCTTTAAACTGGCGATCATTTAAAGCTCGGGCAACAATGAAGTTGACCACTCGAATGACCAGCGACATCACCTCACCTAGCTCCTGGCCACACGTCTGAGAGCAAAGCGCCTCCTGGTGCAGGATGCAATGAAAACTTAGGATGGCTCTCTTTTCATGTTCACGGAGAAGCGCTACAAATCCTTTGTTCTTCCCCAACATACAGGGTGCACCATCAGTACAGACAGAAATAAGTTTATCCATCGGCAGTTTTTTTTCTTTAGCAAACTCCATGAAAGACGTGAATAAATCCTCTCCTCTGGTTGTCCCTTTCATTGGCAAAACAGCCAAGCTTTCCTCACGCAGTGTGTCACCTGCAGCATACCTGGCAAATATACTGAACTGAGATAGATGGCTAACATCTGTTGACTCATCTAACGCGAGAGAAAAGTATGTCCCGGCGTTTATGTCCTTAATTTGTGTTTCCTCAACTTGATTTGCCATCATGATGCTACGATCGTGAACAGTTCTTGCTGACAGAGGCATGTCTTTTATTCGTTTGATTATCTTGTCTTTATTTGGGAAGTCATCAAACAGTTCATTGGCCACATCAAGCATGAATGTTTTGGCATACTCGCCATCTGTGAATGGTTTTCCATTCCTGACTATTGCCAAAGCACCCGCAAAGCTAGCGGAATTCCCGTCACCTTGCTTGGTCCACCCACGCAGTTGCTGTTGACTCGTCTGCACTCTCCGTTGTAGCTCCTCGCATGCCTTTTTCCTGCTGTCCCCCGCTGGATATTTCGATGCAAATGAAGCATGATGCGTATCGAAGTGCCGCTTTATATTTGACCGTTTCATCGATGCAATTTTATCATTGCATATTAGACATACCGCAGATCCTGCGATCTCCACAAATGCAAATTCCTCTGTCCACGCAGCCTGGAATGCACGGTAATCATCGTCTTTTTTTCTTTTTGCCATCTTTCTCGTTACAAGGGTTGAAGCGTATAAGCTAGTTCACTATCTGATCAAATTGTTTTTAACGACCTCTGACCTCTGACACTCTCGCGAGACATTGGTTCCCGACCCGACCCACGGGTCACGGGTCATGGGTCCCGTGAAGAGTCCCGTGAAATTTAACTTCAAAACTAATTTCTGTTTACTTTAAAATGACACAGTATTATTACGCAATATCACAAGTATTTTAAAATCAGTTCCAAACTGAACTTTTTTTTTTCAACTTTTTACTTTTCAACCGAATTGTCTGGGAGCCATATGCCGTCACCGGAAGAGCCATATATGGCTCGCGAGCCATAGGTTCCCGACCGCTGCCGTAGAGTAAAGGGCTCTGCACACAGCGTGCGATTTCTGTTGCGCATCAACGTTCCATTTTGAAGTTTGAATGGAAGTCTATGAGAACATCGCATTTACCCACACACGGCCCCGATTTTAATCGCACTGCGAACATTCGATTCCATTCATTTTGAATGGGACAAAGCACACGGCGTGCGAGTTTTGTCGCACTGCTTTGTCCCATTCAAAATGAATGGAATCGAATGTTCGCCGTGCGATTAAAATCGGGGCCGTGTGTGGGTAAATGCGATGTTCTCATAGACTTCCATTCAAACTTCAAAATGGAACGTTGACGCGCAACAGAAATCGCACGCTGTGTGCAGAGCCCTTTAGTGTGTGTAGAGAGAAGCAGGCTGGTACCGTCTCATGTTGTTCATCTTGGTTGTGTAGATGAGTCCGATGATTCTGCTGTCCATCTGCAGCTCCTCCACCCCTCCCTCTGAGAGAGGAGACTCCACCTGCACACACACCAGGGGTCTTAAATACAGGGTTCCCACACCTTCTGAAACATCACATTCAAGCACCTTTCAAGAACTTTCAAGACTCAATTCCCTTAAATTCAAGGACCCAACACGGCATAGTTTGAGACAGATCTAGATGAGAATTTATATAACAGGAACTATCCGCTCACAGACAACAATTAAAAAGAGAGGCTTGAATGTGTGAACACTAGATGGTCTCTTGCCTTCTCTACCACAGCACAGCAAAACAATATATTGTGAAATATGTGTAAAGTTAAGACTTATTTACTAGTTGACGAGCTAAGTAAAACATTATTGAATAAATATATTATTTATTTTTTGGACAGAGAGAGAGGGGAATCAAGCACTTTAAATTATCCCTGACCGTTTTTAAAGCACTAAATGGACTGGCCCCCCTTTACCTCTCTGAGCTCTTGCACCGCCACACCCCCTCCAGATCCCTCAGATCAGCAGACCAGCTGCTGCTGGTGGTGCCCAGAACCAGGCTGAATGTCAGAGCCTTTTCGGCTGCTGCACCTAAACTCTGGAACAGCCTCCCCCTCCACGTACAGGCCGCTCAGACCCTGGAGATTTTTAAATCTCTCCTTAAAACACACCTGTTTTCCCTAGCCTTCCCCCCCACCTAGCTATTGGTCCCTGGCTTTTATTATTTTGTGGTTTTTGTTGTAGGTCCCTGGCTCTTATTGTCTTATTGTTTTGGTCCTTTTTGTCTTCTCGTTTGATTTTGCCATGTTTTGTGTTGCATTGTGTTGTGTGCATTGTGCTTGCTTGTTTCCTGCATTTTATCTATTTTTACTGTGAAGCACTTTGGCTCAGCATTGCTGTACGTAAGGTGCTATACAAATAAAGTTGACTTGACTTGAATTAACTTTTAAGGCCTTGATTTTTTTTGCTAAAATTGACAGACTTTCAAGGATTTCAAGGACCCGTGGGAACCCTGTAAATACTCTCTTTGACAGCAGTGTATTTAGGGTTTTTCCTGCATAGAGAACTATGGGCGGCCGCATCCGTCATATTTCTAGCCGCCTCCAGCTCTCGACAAAACTCTGACAGTCGTATTTTCTACAAGCGTTGAACTCGGTGGATGAATATTGTGTTTTCCTTTACATAAATAATGTATAATAATTTCCACCATAAATTGATGCAGAAAGGGTACAAATTGGTGCATATCAATTCACCAGAATGCAAGAAATTAAGTGTTTGATGCTCGTTTAAGGACCCCCAGACAGCCCTGCATCATGCCCCCCACACCCCCATGTCAAACACCAGTTGTACCACCTCTGCCTCATTTAAACCCTGGTATTGACTCCTGGGGAGGCTAGTGGAGGTAGAAATTGGAGGTCAAGCTCATTGTAATGGAAGGAATGGAAAATGAAGAATGGTATCAAAACATGTGATTGACACCATTCCTCAATCCACTCATTACAACGAGCCAGCCTCCACTGATCTACTCACACTGCCCGTGTGGCCTGTGTCCCAGCTCTCCAACGTTTACCCAGAAAATGGACCATTAACTGGTAGGTCCATGATTGTTTCATCCTTGACACTGTAGTTAGTGACTTTAAACCATTCATTCACACACACTCAACTGTAGCATCTGACGCTGGTTTTCTCTGTGTACCACATGTACAAAAAAAGAGGTTTGGCGAGGCTGCATTCTCATGTTATGCACCCAGATTGTGGATCAATGCACTGCCAGTTTACATTAGGGATGCAACCTCAGCACACATGTTCAAGTCAAGACTAAAACCCCATCTTTTTAACATTGCCTTTAAATGACTAAATAATTAAAGTAAGATTATATAATGATTAAAGCACTTTGACCTGCAACGTTTGCAGGAAAAGCGCTATACAAATAAAGTTATTATTATAAGTAGTAGTACCTTGCATTCTGGACACGGGATGACGTTGTCCACCTCCAGGGAGTGAAGACAGCCCGTGCAGAAGATGTGGCCACACAGGAGGGCACGTGGCAGGTTCCCAACGGCCTCGTCCTCTGAAAAGAAATAAAACACCAACTAGCATGAGAATTTTAACCACGGTTGGTTTATAAACCATATTAACCAAACCATGTTAAGTTAACCACGGTTGGTTTATAAACCGTACTAAACATGAGTCTTCACGAGCAGGTCTTCCCACGTTTGAAAATTGAAACTCGCGTCGCGAGACAGAAAATCAGTTCAACTCAACCCTCGTCTGCCTCTTCAACACGGCCTGTCGTCAGCTAACTAACTAGTTTATATAACAGCGAAGCCGTTTCAAATTCCACCTTCCTGGAAAAATAGCTAAAACTATATGGAGAACATAGAAAAAGACACACAAAAAAGGTAGCTAGCTTTAGATAACTAGCTGAAGGAGATGACGTCTGCTCAAAACGTGGTCCGCCTGCTAGCTAACGAGCCGTCACACCAGGTGGTGATTAACTCCACACGTTCACAGTTTACACGACCAGGCCGTTTAAAAAGGGGAATTCTATAAGACATATGATAGTGTTACTTTACCAGGTAGGTTGTAGACTTCGCCACAGATGTCACAGACCAGAGAGTTTGGCTGTTCTGCTCTGCCCGACATGCTGCTGCAGTAATAGTGTAAGTAGTAAGTAGTGTCGACCCGATCTCCACACCCCCGACTAGCTGCACTCGCACCTGCACCCTGTAGCAGTCTGACGGAGGGAAGGGGGGTCCGTCATTTCCAGTATCAATGCGCCTCCCAATCAATCTGATTAAGAACACCTGTGCTGACCTACAATGCAATGGTGGATCTTGTTTATGGGACTATATTCTGTGGCGGAAGGATATATGTATTCTGAAACGATGAATGATTGTAAATACATGAATTTAATGTTACAACTGTGTATTTATGTTTTATATTATGTGGTGGCTGTTGTAGAAAAGCAATTGACCATTGGAGGGCGGGGGTTGTGGACTCATTTACCACTGTACAGGGTTTTCCACACACGTACACAACGAGGTACACCCGTACACACACACTCACATAGGTTCTCCAGCAGGACTCAATTAATGAAATGTTTGGTTCATCTCTGGTGTACATGCATACAGGCCATGGGAGAGAGAGATATGTCCCCATCAACACCATAGGCCTATATCAACAATACTGCACATCACATAGGGGAACATAAGAAGTGGGGGAAATGTTTTCTTTTTGACATGAATACATGTTTAATTCGCCTTTCACCTTCCCCTACCCATTTGTTAACAATGGCCAGGGTGCGAAGTTTTTCAAACCCCCAATTGAGATGAGGTTCGAGCCTGGCATCAATGTCATTTCCATGAGCCTGAGGCCGAAAAACCCTGAAGTCCAGAAAACCGCCCGTGCCTTTATCCATTTCACACAACAGCAAAGTCGCAGCCCTGCAGAGTAAGAGGAGAAGGCCACCCGTTGAGAAGAGTGGAGAGAGAGGCTACTTGGAAACTCTCCTGTCAACAGTATATTATTTTGATGACATTTTCCCAACACACATTTAATATGTGAACACAGGCCCGGCCCCAAGACTTTTGTGGCACTAAACAATGCTGAATCGACGGCAATTTCTGAGACCTTTATGGAGCTAGCATCTTACTGTACTTACTGTACCAGCTACTGTACTAGGCCATACGGTTACATGTTGATGTATGTAATATTGTTATGAGATCATTTAGTGTCAATCAATGGACTTGACGTGTGTGTGTGTGTGTGTGTGTGTGTGTGTGTGTGTGTGTGTGTGTGTGTGTGTGTGTGTGTGTGTGTAATACAGCAAGGGAAGCAAAGCAGACAGTCAAACAACAATCCACAACACAAATGAATGCATTTTTATTGAGGAAAAATAATAGGATGGAGCGAGAAAAAGTAAAGAGAGAAACGTGGAGTAAAGTCGCCTAAAACAAAACGTATTTCCTATAATAATAAAGCACTTTGAGCTGCAACGTTTGCTATACAAATAAAAGTTATTATTATTAAAGTTATTATAATGAACTTTGGATGGCTATTCTATAATTCACCTGATCTGCTGGCCTGATAGTGTCAGGGACGACTCCTGTAATAAGTAAATTAATAATAATAATAATAATAATAATAACGACAACAATACACGTTATTTATACAGCATCTTTTTAAAACAGTGTTACAAAGTGCTTGACAAATGAGCAGATAAAACAGATCCCAAAATATAATTTGGAAAACTGTGGGTATCCGGAAGTGACGTTGCATAGTTACAGTCACTAAGGTAGTCCCATCAGCCATCTATCAGCTGTGAGGCTTAGCTGTCTCATTTACCTCTGTTAGACACCTTAGACACCTTATAACGACATGTTAAGTTATTAAAGGACATGCAGACTGTTTAAAGGACATGCAGACTGTTTTGTCGTAAAGCGGCATAGCCGAAAAACGTTCTTAGCACTGGCATGCCAGGTAAGGTTGCGTTAGCTAGCTAGCACCGTTGGCCAGGATGTGAGTCTGGCTAGGACTGTTTACATGCTGCTAGCGAACTGTGAAGTTGACTTTAGTTGATTGCATTGACATGACAACCACCGTCGCTAAGTCCAAACTGTATGGTTGGTAGTCGTCGTACACTGAACTAACGTATCATCTTAACCCTAACCCTAAAGCTGCCATGTTAGCTACCTAGCCTCTTGCTGTTTTCTTACTTCTATCTGTCAACAGGTGTTTTATAAGGAAATGTGACAGATTGTGTTGGTCGGCATGTCAACCGTTCTGACCACAGTTACTCTCCAATGGGGACGAGTTGATAGTTTCAATCAGCTGCCAAGCTAAATAGCAGTTTGGGGACTTCAAATTCAAAATATCACAAATAATGCGAAGTAGTGTACATGTTCATGTAGTGTACCTGTCAGTTCGTGTTGTCATTACACTTACTAGTGTTGGTAGATATCAAGGTAGGTAGACCTAGTCGTTCCCATCAGCTGTTTGTCACTGTATTCCAATGACAGCCATAGTACATAGCCACAGTGTTCATGTTGTTACAGTAACACTGCCCTCACAGCTAGAGTTAGATGCCTCCAGATTACAGGTGAAACGTTGTGTAGCAGTTTGTGAAAAAAAAGTTAGATAAAGAACGATACAACTGTGTCGATTGAGTGTTGCCCTAATTCATGGTCAGTCTATACAGTGTGGTTCTATGGTTCTGATGGGGTCTGATGTTGTGTTTGTATGTGGATGTGTGTGTCTGTCATGTCTGTGTGTGTCTATCTGTCTGTGTGTGTCTATCTGTCTGTCTGTGTCTATCTGTCTGTCTGTGTGTGTCTATCTGTCGGTGTGTGTCTATCTGTCTGTGTGTGTCTATCTGTCTGTGTGTGTCTATCTGTCTGTCTGTGTGTGTCTATCTGTCTGTGTGTGTCTATCTGTCTGTGTGTGTCTGTCTATCTGTCTGTGTGTGTCTATCTGTCTGTGTGTGTCTATCTGTCTGTGTGTGTGTGTGTCTGTCTGTCTGTCTGTGTGTGTGTGTGTGTGTGTCATGTGATCTCATTTCCAGCTGTGAGCCATGTTGAACCCTCCAGAGCTGCAGGGAGAGGTGGACCACTCCTTCTTCGACAGCGACCGTGATGATGAGGAGGATGAACACAGGAGCGTCATAGAGCAGGTGGGGAGGCTGGGGTTAAGGGGGAGTGGGAGGAGTGGGGAGGCTGAGGTTAAGGGGGAGGATGGGGGGAATGGGGAGAATAGGGGGAATGGGAGGAGTGGGGAGGCTGGGGGGGAGTGGGAAGAGTGTGGATGCTGGGGGGAGGGGGAGGAGTGGGGAGGCTGTGGAAGCTGGTAGGTACAGTAAGCTGGCTGCTCCACACATACAGGCCAGGGGGACAGGGACAGACCTCTACTCTGGTGGAGTGACACCCCCGCCGAGAAGAGAGGAGGACAAGGAGAAGAAGAAGGAGGAGGACAAGGAGGAGAATGAGAAGCAGAAGGAGGAGGAGGAGAAGAAGAAGAAAGAGAAGCAGCAGCAGAAGGAGGAGGAGGAGAAAGAGAAGCAGCAGAAGGAGGAGGAAGAGGAGGGGGGCAGTAGGAGCCCCAGCCATTGCTCTGGGACATCCAGCATCTCCTCCATCAAACCCCAGGTGAGACCAGAGAGGTCACTACAGGTATTGACTACCTGGTTAACCCCAGATGAGGTGGTGAAGGTTTCAGGGTTTAACATGTCAGACTCTGGAATTTACACCAACACATAACATAGCTTATAACCCTAACCCTAACATATCTCTGTTAACACAGTTTGCAGGGTGCTGCTGCACCATCTCTATGATGCTCTCGCTGCTGAGGAAAATAGACTTGGGAGTGTAGAACTCTGCTGTTTCATAGACGTTCTGATGTCACATGCTGTTGGGATAGTTAGACCTCCAGGCATCAGGTTCATCTCCATGGATACTCAGAGAGTTGGTGGTGTTTCAGGGAATGTTATTGTAGCTAACAGCAGTAATGACACAATCCAAACTGTCTGTGGCTAGCCAGTTGTTGTTCCACTCTCCACCACAAGAGGGCAGTAGACACTCAACTAACAGCTGGTCAGTGTCTGTTGGAGGAAAATTTGGTTTATTCAGGAATTAAACTGAATGTTATAATGAAGGAATGAAGAGGACTGTGTCTCTGTAGTAGACTAATCCTGACCCTGATTCCTGATACTGTCCCTAACCCTGAAACTAACCCCTGACTCTAACCCTGGCACTAACCCCTGACCCTAACCCTGACTTTAACCCTGACACTAAACCTGACTTAAGCCCTGACCCCTAACGGCCAAGCTCCACCTGCTGCGTCGCGTCAACTCGCCATCGACGTTGCGTCAACTTCCCGTTGTCCAAGCTCCACCTGCTGCGTCGCGTCAACGTTGCGTCAACGTCAACGTTCTACTCTAGCTCCACTGGCATTTTTTGTATACGGGAGTAATTTCACCCTTGACTGCAATTATGTCCACAACAATAACAACATCATACAGAACATTTTCCAATCAGGGTAATATTTTATCTACATATTCCCAAATAGATAGTTGCTAGTTCAGTAGATGTTCAACTAACTGTCAACAACATTTCAACTAACTAACCACTAATCCTAAACCTTGCCCTAACCTTAAATCTAACCCTATCCTTAACCATAAATCTAGTTACATATCAACAGAGTTGCAGTTGATAGTTTGAGCAGCTGTGGATCATCTATAAGGGAATAAAGTGTGACCCCAGTCAAGTAGGAAATGTCATACTGTCATATGCTCCACCGAGCGCGAGGAGAGCTCAGAGCGCGAGGTTATTAACAAAGACGTTCATAGCGGGAATTTCTGGATCAGGAGAGCACCTACATTCTCTTACATCTCTTTCATCAATTATGGGTACGTATAGCTTAATTTATCCACATCTGCTAGCGGTTTTAATACACTTATTGAGGACACAAGTTGGGTTGTATTGACATAGAGCTGAACGTCCATTCCTGCAACAAGAGTTCACCACAGGTGCGGTGATTGACGCCGGGGCGTCTCATTGTGACGTCTGCGTCCATCCACCGTCAAAAATCAAACTTTTTTGAAAGTCTACTTTGGACGCAGCCATCGGACGCAACGCTGACGCGACGCAACGCAGCAGGTGGAGCACCTTTCATTGATTATAATGCATTTGATCCCAATTTCGGACGCAACGCACGATGGCCATGGTGGAGCTTGGCCGTAACCCTGACTCAAATCCTGACACCTGTCTCTGACCCCTGACCCCCGACCCTGCATCACACCTTCAGTGAAACCATTTCAGATTCATTGGATCTTTAATCAAATCAAACTTTATTTATACGGCATATTTCATTCATGAAGGAAGCTTCACAGAACATGAAGAATAAACACAGGCAGAATAAGAAGATAACGATTTAATTTAATATTTTCCTTTGATTTATTTTTCATTAACTGTAATCAAATTCTATGACCAAAGGAGATGCTCGATAAGCCCCTCTGGGTTTCTTGTCTTCCTTGCAACTCTACCTATGATGTATTATGGTTATTGTATGTATGAATATTTTTATTTACTGTGTGCTAAATAAAAAAATAAAAAAGATATATGAAACTGGATCCAATATACATACAAACACCATGGCAGGCTGGGGGAGACGTGAGGACTGGAGAGTATCAGAGCCCCTTTGTTCAATGTTGTGTGTGTAGTTTTTTGTTGTTTTGTCTGAAACTTTGTCCCCCCCTGCTGCTGTTGAAACATGTCAGGTAAAATAAAATAATAAAGTTTAACTCCTCAAAAACTGCCTGGGGGTAGATTAACTCCTGAAACTGCTGTTTCCATGTTTGTCAGGAGGAGGGGGAGGGGCTCCCCGGGGCCACCCGCTCTAGCCACTCCCACACGGAGTCATCACCAGACGACAGAGACGATGAGGACGATGATGATGAAGATGGCTACCACCAGAGCCAGGACGAGAGTGATGAAGAGGAGAGGAGGACGCAGCCGCACGCCACGCCCAGGAAGACCAGCAGGAAATCCCGCCCCCGCAGCCGGAACACCACTTCCTCTGAGACGGAGACAGACAGTTCATCAGACAGTAGCAGCAGCAGCGTGGAGAGCTACTCCTCGTCCCCCTCCCCCCCGGCCTCCCCCTCCCCCCAGCCCCGGGCGTCCTCGCCCAGACGGAAGGCCAGTCCACCTCAAGTATCAGCCGTTCGTCATCCATTTTTGCAACAAGCGTCAAGGACCTGCGGTGATTCACAGCTGAATAATGAATCCAATACACTTATAATCCGGTGCGCCTTATAGTGCGGAAAATACGGTATTTGTTGTATTGTATTGGTATTTAGAATTATTAAAAAAACTAAAAATAGTTGTGACATTGAATTGCAATGTATTTTATACACACGACCAATCAACTTTCACCGTTGTCCATCACCATCATTCAGGATGAGTTCCCCAAAACCCCAAAGACACCATAGAGTAACCATAGTAACCATAGAGTGTGTGTAGAGAGAAGACACCGTAGAGTAAGTGTGTGTAGAGAGAAGCAGGCTGGTACCGTCTCATGTTCATCTTGGTTGTGTAGATGAGTCCGATGATTCTGCTGTCCATCTGCAGCTCCTCCACCGCTCCCTCTGAGAGAGGAGACTCCACCTGCACACACACCAGGGGTCTTAAATACAGGGTTCCCACACCTTCTGAAACATCACATTCAAGCACCTTTCAAGGACTTTCAAGACTCAATTCCCTTAAATTCAAGGACCCAACACGGCATAGTTTGAGACAGATCTAGATGAGAATTTATATAACAGGAACTATCCGCTCACAGACAACAATTAAAAAGAGAGGCTTGAATGTGTGAACACTAGATGGTCTCTTGCCTTCTCTACCACAGCACAGCAAAACAATATATTGTGAAATATGTGTAAAGTTAAGACTTATTTACTAGTTGACGAGCTAAGTAAAACATTTTTGAATAAATATATTATTTATTTTTGGGACAGAGAGAGAGGGGAATCAAGCACTTTAAATTATCCCTGAACGTTTTTAAAGCACTAAATGGACTGGCCCACCTTTACCTCTCTGAGCTCTTGCACCGCCACACCCCCTCCAGATCCCTCAGATCAGCAGACCAGCTGCTGCTGGTGGTGCCCAGAACCAGGCTGAAAACCAGGGGGAACAGAGCCTTTTCGGCTGCTGCACCTAAACTCTGGAACAGCCTCCCCCTCCACGTACGGGCCGCTCAGACCCTGGAGATTTTTAAATCTCTCCTTAAAACACACCTGTTTTCCCTAGCCTTCCCCCCCACCTAGCTATTGGTCCCTGGCTTTTATTATTTTGTGGTTTTTGTTGTAGGTCCCTGGCTCTTATTGTCTTATTGTCTTATTGTTTTGGTCCTTTTTGTCTTCTCGTTTGATTTTGCCATGTTTTGTGTTGCATTGTGTGCATTGTGCTTGCTTGTTTCCTGCATTTTATCTATTTTTACTGTGAAGCACTTTGGCTCAGCATTGCTGTACGTAAGGTGCTATACAAATAAAGTTGACTTGAATGAACTTTTAAGGCCTTGATTTTTTTTGCTAAAATTTACAAACTTTCAAGGATTTCAAGGACCCGTGGGAACCCTGTAAATACTCTCTTTGACAGCAGTGTATTCAGGGTTTTTCCTGCATAGAGAACTATGGGCGGCCGCATCCGTCATATTTCTAGCCGCCTCCAGCTCTCGACAAAACTTGACAGTCGTATTTTCTACAAGCGTTGAACTCGGTGGATGAATATTGTGTTTTCCTTTACATAAATAATGACATTTCCACCATAAATTGATGCAGAAAGGGTACAAATTGGTGCATATCAATTCACCAGAATGCAAGAAATTAAGTGTTTGATGCTCGTTTTAGGACCCCCAGACAGCCCTGCATCATGCCCCCCACACCCCCATGTCAAACACCAGTTGTACCACCTCTGCCTCATTTAAACCCTGGTATTGACTCCTGGGGAGGCTAGTGGAGGTAGAAAATGGAGGTCAAGCTCATTGTAATGGAAGGAATGGAAAATGAAGAATGGTATCATGTGATTGACACCATTCCTCAATCCACTCATTACAACGAGCCAGCCTCCACTGATCTACTCACACTGCCCGTGTGGCCTGTGTCCCAGCTCTCCAACGTTTACCCAGAAAATGGACCATTAACTGGTAGGTGCATGATTGTTTCATCCTTGACACTGTAGTTAGTGACTTTAAACCATTCATTCACACACACTCAACTGTAGCATCTGACGCTGGTTTTCTCTGTGTACCACATGTACAAAAAAAGAGGTTTGGTGAGGCTGCATTCTCATGTTATGCACCCAGATTGTGGATCAATGCACTGCCAGTTTACATTAGGGATGCAACCTCAGCACACATGTTCAAGTCAAGACTAAAACCCCATCTTTTTAACATTGCCTTTAAATGACTAAATAATTAAAGTAAGATTATATAATGATTAAAGCACATTGAGCTGCAACATTTGCAGGAAAAGCGCTATACAAATAAAGTTATTATTAGTAGTAGTAGTACCTTGCATTCTGGACACGGGATGACGTTGTCCACCTCCAGGGAGTGAAGACAGCCCGTGCAGAAGATGTGGCCACACAGGAGGGCACGTGGCAGGTTCCCAACGGCCTCGTCCTCTGAAAAGAAATAAAACACCAACTAGCATGAGAATTTTAACCACGGTTGGTTTATAAACCAGATTAACCCAGGTTGGTTTATAAACCAAACCATGTTAAGTTAACCACGGTTGGTTTATAAACCGTACTAAACAGGAGTCTTCACGAGCAGGTCTTCCCACGTTTGAAAATTGAAACTCGCGTCGCGAGACAGAAAATCAGTTCAACTCAACCCTCGTCTGCCTCTTCAACACGGCCTGTCGTCAGCTAACTAACTAGTTTATATAACAGCGAAGCCGTTTCAAATTCCACCTTCCTGGAAAAATAGCTAAAACTATATGGAGAACATAGAAAAAGACACACAACAAAGGTAGGTAGCTTTAGATAACTAGCTGAAGGAGATGACGTCTGCTCAAAACGTGGTCCGCCTGCTAGCTAACGAGCCGTCACACCAGGTGATTAACTCTACACGTTCACAGTTTACACGACCAGACCGTTTAAAAAGGGGAATTCTATGATATTATATAAGACATATGATAGTGTTACTTTACCAGGTAGGTTGTAGGCTTCGCCACAGATGTCACAGACCAGAGAGTTTGGCTGTTCTGCTCTGCCCGACATGCTGCTGCAGTAATAGTGTAAGTAGTAAGTAGTGTCGACCCGATCTCCACACCCCCGACTAGCTGCACTCGCACTTGCACCCTGTAGCAGTCTGACGGAGGGAGGGGGTGGTCCGTCATTTCCAGTATCAATGCGCCTCCCAATCAATCTGATTAAGAACACCTGTGCTGACTACAATGCAATGGTGGATCTTGTTTATGGGACTATATTCTGTGGCGGAAGGATATATGTATTCTTAAACGATGAATGATTGTAAATACATGAATTTAATGTTACAACTGTGTATTTATGTTTTATATTATGTGGTGGCTGTTGTAGAAAAGCAATTGACCATTGGAGGGCGGGGGTTGTGGACTCATTTACCACTGTACAGCAGGGACGTGCCGTCCATATAAGCAGGGTAAGCAGTGCTTACCCAACGAAAAAAGAAAAAAGGAAAATATTAAAATAAAAGTGCATGTAACCGTTTGTTTTCATTAAAAGAGTCGTATTTTAGGTCCCAGGGCAGCAGGAGTCATTCATTTTGACGTTGCATTTTTAGCGCCACCTGTAGGAGTAAAGCACTCCCTACTCTGCTTTGCATATAAGCACTCCTCTCTTTGCTTTCCCTCGCGTACATTCGAATGCGTGAAAATGTCTTTTTAATTTTTTTCCGATGCCTCAGCCAGCTGTTTAATGTGACCAGGGTAAGCATGCTTACAGCCAATCAGAGTAGGTCTTTCATTCCGATAAGAGCTACTGATTGGCTCTGATCACTTTCAAGTTCACTTAACATTTCACCTCTCGCCCGGCAGAATAGCTTATGCCAGCTGTTATGTATGTGGGACTGCACCTTTAAGAGACACCGGAAGTGTGGGGAGTTACCCCCGGTTGACACGTGTTGTTGGTGTGCAAGATGGCGATGTGAGGAGATAATAAAGTGATGACTGTTACCCACGGTGCGGACAGTTATTAATCATAACATTGGCGACGAAGATTATGGATTCTCTACTCTCACCTCTTCCCCCGTTCCTCGCCCTGCCGGGCGATCCACCGGTCCCGTGGATTCGCTGGTGTGAGTCCTTCGAAACGTTCATAATAGCCGCCGGGTTGGCCGGTGCTAGTGACCAACGAAGAAAAGCCCTGCTAATTCACTCACTGGGCAGCGAGGGACAGCGGATTTTTCGGACTCTCGGACCCGCTCCGAGATACGCGGACTGTGTGACACTGCTCAATGGACATTTTGCTGCTCCACAGAATGTAATGCTCCGGCGGATAATGTTTCGCCAACGTCGGCAGCAGACGGGTGAGTCTATCCACCATTACGTGGCTGATCTGAGGGGACTAGCCAGCCTCTGTAAATTCGGGGTGCTGGAAGACGAACTGATACGGGATCAGCTGGCTGAACACACTAATAACTCAAAGCTCAGAGACAAGTTGTTAATGATGCCAGACGACCTAACTTTAGCTAAAGCTGTGGATTTAGCATTCCAGCTTGAGTCAGCAGCAGCCTTGAAGTCACAGCTAGCGCCCACCTCCAGCTCGTTTCCCCCCAGACCCATGCTACTAACTCAAATGGTGGCACCGCCCACGGAGCCTTCCGAGTCCAGTTTCCCAGAGGACGGCCTCGATGTGAACTTTGCTGCACGCCAGGGTACGACAACACGCCGGGCCTGTGGTAATTGTGGCTCATCATCACACCAAAGCCGAGCCCCAAACTGCCCTGCCAAGGGGCAGCAGTGTCAGCGCTGTGGCAGGCAGAACCATTTTGCCCGGGTCTGCCGCTCTACCCCCACAACAGACAGTCCACGGCCACAAGGTACACCGGGACGGCCCACACAGACGACCATCCATTCAGTGACTGCCACCCCCCGACCGGCTAAGTGGTGCACTGTTGAGCTGGATGGGGTTCGCCTCCCACTGCTGGTGGATACGGGGGCCTCCAGGTCGCTCATGAACGCTGCCACGGTACGGCGGCTCTTTCCACTCCGAACGCTCACTGCCAACGCCGAGGACCTATATGGCTATGGGCGCTGCAAAATAGACATGGTGGGCACAATCGCCTTCACTGTGCGTTACGGGACTAAGGCCCTACCCTCATTCACCTTTCAGGTGTCTCACCAGGGTTCTAACCTCATGGGTTTTGATTTGTTTTGCGAGCTGGGTTTCACCCTCATGGACAATGTTGGATCCGCCATCTTGTCTGTCGGCTCGCCGTGGGAACAACGCTGGCCTGCTCTATTCAGCGGTTTGGGCTGCCTCACCGCCTTCAACCACCAGCCCCTCCTCAAGCCCGAGGTGCATCCGGTGATACAGCCCATACGCCGCCTGCCCCTCGCCCTACGCGACGACGTCACCGCCGAGCTCCAGAAACTCTCGGATGCGGGCATCATCGAGCGTGTCGATGCCTCCCCCTGGATTTCGAACCTGGTGGTGGTAAAGAAAAAGTCAGGGGGCCTGCGTCCGTGCATCGATCTCAGGTCAGTCAACAAGGCAGTGATCCCGGACAGGTACCCGCTGCCCACGGTGGAGGAGCTGGCTGCACATTTCTACGGTTCCTCTGTGTTCTCGAAACTCGACCTTCGCCAAGGCTACCTACAGGTTCCGCTGCACCCCGACAGCCGCAACCTGACAGCTTTCGTGACGCATGGCGGGGTGTTCCGCTACACCCGCATGCCCTTCGGTCTCAGCTCAGCCCCCAGCTGTTTCCAGAAGATCATGACCACCATCTTCGCCGGCATCCCGGGCGTGGTCATCTTCCTGGACGACATAGTGGTCCATGGTGCGACACCGGACGTCCATGACGAGCGCCTGGCGAGGGTGTTGGACGTCCTCGCCAGCCACAACCTCACGCTAAATGGGGAAAAGTGCACCTTCGCCACTCCGGTCATCGAGTTCGTGGGGTTCCGCCTGACCGCCGACGGACTCAGCCCGCTACACTCTAACGTTGAGGCTGTGCTGCGCCTGCCAGAGCCGTCCTGCCCAGCTCAGCTGGCTTCGTTTCTTGGGATGACGGCCTACTACCTGCGTTTCCTTCCCCGATACTCCATGACCACCTCCCCACTGCGTGAACTATTGAAACAGGACGCGGTCTGGGAGTGGACCCCGGCCTGCTCTGCTGCTATTCACCAACTGAAGAAGCAGCTGACCTCGCCGCCGGTGCTGGCATTCTTTGACCTGGCGAGCCCCACACTCGTGACGTGTGATGCATCCAACACGGCGATCGGGGCGGTGCTGTCCCAGATCCAGGGGGGCACGGAACGCCCGGTGGCATTCGCCTCTCGGTCCCTCAACACAGCTGAACAAAAGTACTCGGTGGGGGAGCGGGAGGCGCTAGCCTGCGTCTGGGCGTGCGAGCGGTGGCATATGTATGTGTACGGGCGACACTTTACATTGCGAACTGACCACCAGGCTCTCACGGCCCTGCTCGCTACTTCAGGTTCGGGCCACAAGCCGCTGAGGATCTACCGCTGGTCGGAGAGGCTTCAACCGTATGATTTCACCACACTGTTTACCCCCGGCAGGGAAAATGTAGTGGCTGACCTGCTCTCCCGAGCCACCCCCGTCCCAGCACTCGGCGGCCCCAACCCCGGCCCGTTGCCCAACAAGGGCCCAGACGAGATGGAGTCAGAGCTCGTGCTCATGCTGCACGCCCCACTCCAGGCCACGGTTTCCCTGGAGGACCTTCAGCGCGCGTCGACAGAGGACCCCACGCTCTCCCATCTCCGCACTTACATCCGGGAGGGTTGGCCCACGAAAGTGCCGGAGGAGCTGGCGCCTTTTCATCGGGTCAGGAATGAACTGACCTGCTGGAACGGTGTCTGTGTGGCCCGGGGGCTCCGCACGTTCATCCCCAGCGACCTCAGGGCGCGCGTCCTCGCCATGGCGCACGAGGGCCACCTGGGCATTGTAAAGGTGAAGCAGCGCTGCAGGGATTTGGTGTGGTGGCCGGGCATAGACCGTGATATCGAGATGATGGTGAAGGAGTGCACGGCCTGCCTGGTCAGTGGGAAGACGGGCCCGCCACCCTCACCACCCCTACAGCCCTTGCAGTGGCCACCCACGCCTTGGGAGCACATCCAGCTGGACATATGTGGCGAACTTCATGGCGTCCCACACCACCAACGTTTCCTCCTAGTGGCCTACGACCTCCACTCAAAGTGGCCAGAGGTGGTCGCCACGGGGTCCGTAACAGCTCGGGTGGTCACTGACTTCCTCTCCTCTCTGTTTGCTCGGTGGGGCAATCCAAACGCCATCACAACGGATAATGGCCCGCAGTTTGTCTCAGCGGAGTTTGCCGTCTTCGTGGAGGAAAGGGGGATCAACCACATACGAACGGCGTTCTACCACCCGGAGGCAAATGGGGGGGTCGAGCGTTTTAACCAGACTCTGAAGAATGGGGTCAGAGCACACCTGGCAGATGGCCTGCCGTTCTCAGCCGCGCTGCTCCGCACCCTGCTTCACTACAGAGCAACGCCGCACTCAACTACCGGCAGCTCCCCAGCACTCCTGATGATGGGCCGTGAGCTGCAGCTTCCTCTCAATCGGCTGCGGGCCCCAGCGGTCGCCACGCCAGCAGCAGCACCCTGCCAGAGCGCCAGGGTCGCAGACGCACAGTGGCGGATGAAGCAGCGGTTCGATAGGAGACGGAGGGTGAGAATACCTCCCTTCACAGAGGGGGACTGGGTCAGGATTCGCCGCCCTAACCGGGACCACAAGCTGCTCTCGTTCTGGTCTGCGCCGATGAAGGTCACCGCTCAGCTGGGCCCAGCCTCGTTTCGCCTGGACGACGGATCACGGTGGCACGCAAGCCGGCTTCGGAAGGTGGCATCGCCTCCCATCATAGACCCAGAACAACCGCAGGGTCCAGCTGAGTTCCCACCTGAACTGGTGGAGGCCGGGGTTCGCCCAGAGGCTCGTCCGGCCCGTGCCCGGGTCAGACCAGCACACCTGAGGGACTATGCCGTGGACTGGTGAACCCAAGGGTAGGGTTTAGGGCATAGCCTGTTCAGTGGGTGACTGGCAGTCTACCCAGTTCATTAAGTTTAAAAAAAAAAGAAAAAAATAAGTTTGATAATTATAATGTTGTGTTATTCATTGTGTTCTTCTGGTTCCTGTGGGGGGGGGTAAATGTTATGTATGTGGGACTGCACCTTTAAGAGACACCGGAAGTGTGGGGAGTTACCCCCGGTTGACACGTGTTGTTGGTGTGCAAGATGGCGATGTGAGGAGATAATAAAGTGATGACTGTTACCCACGGTGCGGACAGTTATTAATCATAACACCAGCTAGCTCAAACGATCTAAATAATAATAATCAATAAGGATAACTTGCTTGATTTTGTGAATATGGACATTACTGTCAGCGACCTAAAGGGATTTCGTAGACTGGACTGGACTGGAAAAACACAACTACTGGCTAAAGGCCGCCCGGCCCTCGCTCACCGATGTTCACACACAGAAAGGGAGAGTCGCCAGCGGCTACAGCAAGCCTGGTATGAGCGGTTTATATGATGTATATGATTCGCGAGGCTGGTGGCGATCTGTGCTTGTTTATATGGTTTGAGTACTTTGAGAGGGAGGGTCTGTGATGTGATGTCAAGTGCCTGTGTGACAAAGTGTGAAAAGAAAGTGTGTTGTGTTTACTATGGAGGATGGAAACGGTGTGTGTCTGTGTTGTGCGTGTGTGCGTGTGCGATGTTGAAACTGGACTTGTAGATTTCAGTAGGTTGGCTACTTGAAAAGATCTTTGAACAATGAGCACCCCTGATATAGTCGAAACTGGCAACTGTTTTTTTTGTTTTTGGTAATCTGATCACAAAGTGACACTACAGTTTATTAGCGGGTTCTAGGGCATCAAAATTGCATTTCCTTGAAACTGCGTTCACTGATAGCGTGTATGTGTAATTACGTGTATTTCTATATCTTATGCTTACCCAATCTAAAAGCTCACGGCACGTGCCTGACACACACACTCACATAGGTTCTCCAGCAGGACTCAATTAATGAAATGTTTGGTTCATCTCTGGTGTACATGCATACAGGCCATGGAATGAGAGAGAGATATGTCCCCATCAACACCATATCTGAGAAAATTGGAAAAGACATGTCTAACTGTCTACCAGCATGTCATGCACTCACTGGCTGTGACACAACAAGTAGTTTGTACAGAATAGGAAAGACAACAGCATTCAACAAACTCAAGACCCATCTCAGCGAGCTCAAAGATCTGGCCCATTTTGGACTCTCTGCCAGCTTGGAAGAGTCTTTGCCAGTCGCAAGAGAATTTGCGCTACTCCTATATGGAAAGAAGAAAATGGAAAATGGATTGATGTGCACAAACCTGGATGAACTGAGGTTCATCATTGCATCAACATCAGATACAGCCTCTGCAAATCTGCCGCCAACAGAGGATGCATTTCAGCAGCATGTGCAGAGAGCAATGTTCCAGACAGCGGTATGGTGTCACAGCGTGCCCAGACATGCCCAAACCCCTGTTATGGAGTCCTATTGGCAAGGGGTGGATTATCAGAGATGGGGCCATTCAACCTGTCCTTTTTACAAAACCCCCAGCACCTACAGAAGTGAGAGACATCACTCACTTATATTGCAAAGATGCAAAGTGTGGAGAGAGTGGAAAGTGCCAGTGCCTCTCTGTTGGCCTTCCCTGTACAGAGTTCTGCACCTGCTGTGCAGAATGTCAAAATGTGTCCCCTAATGTTTGAGGACTTTATTTAATTGTACTTTGAATTAAGGTTCCAGTTTTAATAAAACCTTTACACCTATGTTTTAGAGGCTTGCAATTTAGAACTAATAAACGTTATTTTATTGGGTTACTCTTATTCTGACTATTTGGTGATGTAGTTCAGCCACCTGGTATTTCCCTCTCCAAATATGATGACCATCAGAGTGAGCATTCTTAACTTATAGGCTATTATGCCACCTATGTCTAAAGAAATCTCATTTGCAATAGAACTGTATGAGATATTTCCATACAACTACTGGTTAGTGTTCAATAGCACCCTAGACAATTCAGTAATGATATATTTTTCAGGGATTTCTGTTTTTCTGATAATTGAGAGAAAAGTGATGGAGTCCTATGTTCCTGTCACCAAAAAGTACAATTTACGTCTAAACTAAAGCTAAGTTTACAGGACTATAATTCAGTATTAATTTAAGTAAATAGTTGTCTGACTATTTGGTGATGTAGGACAACCACCTGGTTCATACCTCAGCAAATCTGAAGAGGAAAAGAGTGATCATTCTCAAGTTATGGGCTTTTTTGTCACCTTCCCCATATTCGGCCTGGTCTAATTTGGGTCTTTTTCAGGGATTGGGGTAGCTCTAAAGAACAACCAAAAAAACGTATTTTCCCCAATTTCATTAATGGGAGACCCTAAAGATAAGAAAAATCCTTGTTGTCATTTGTTCTACCTCGGGTAGGGGTATCTCGAAAACTAAAGCCTTTTTTGAGGACTTGCTGCTAGACTATTCATCTGCTGTACTTCTTGTGTTTTGGTTGGAAGAATGAACCTCGACAGGTCTTTGTTTGTCTTCTGTTTATGTGTATGTTCTAATGAATTCTGACTAAATAAATACAAATCCAACAAATACTCACCAGAAAGATTTTTAAATACAGTAATTGACATCCATAGTAGTAAATAACACCGTTTATTATTAAGAAAATAAAAACAAAGAGCAATGATTAATGAACTTGTCATGAACCTCAATAACTTAACATAAACTTAACATAAACATGTAAAAACAAACAGGATTCAGAAAGAAAATGGTCCAGTAAAGACAGAAGAGAACAAACACACTTACTATAGTCATGTAGTTCCCATGTAGGGAACATTATTACAGTATAGTATCTAAAACAAGAACACAGCCATTGGTGAATTCCCCTTGAGGGTTTTGTCTATAGCAAACAGTGAGAACTCAGTTGAGGACCAATCATAGCCCTAGGAATAGACCTGCCGCTAGCTGAGGACCAATCCGAGGCCTGAGAATACCACCATGCTTCCTGGTACTCAGGACCCTTTGGGCCACTGCAGGTTACTTCCTGGTTCTCAGACCCCAAAGATGACCCTGAGGTCAGCCAGGGAGAGCTTGGTGTAGGAGGCTCCGCCCACGCCAGAGAGAACCTTCTGGGCCAGCTCCTTCTTCTTCTCCTGCAGGACAGAGATCTTATCCTCCACGGTCCCCTCACACACAAACCTGCACCAGGACCACACACACACACACACACACACACGCACACGCACGAACACGCACACACACACACACACACGCACACAGGCACACACACATGAACACACGCACGCACACGCACGAACACACACAGACACACACACACGCACAGGCACACAAACGAACACACACACGAACACACACATGAACACACACACACACAGGCACACACACACACACACACACAGGGTTAGGATATTATCCTCCACGGTGGAAATCAAGCACTGGTCCACTCTGTTGATGTATATGGATGTGTGTGTGTGTGTGTGTGTATATGTGTGTGTGTGTGTGTGTGTGTGTGTGTGTGTGTGTGTGTGTGTGTGTGTATGTACCTGTGGATGGTGCAATCAAGGCACTGGCCCACTCTGTATGGTCCATCAAGCGTCCGGGTGGCGAATTTGCGAAACCTAGGATGGTAATGGGGAATACCGCTACCTGATTGGTTGGCGAAAAACATGTTTATTGACTGGGCAACACAGTGTAAATACAGAGTTCAAGTTTAAACAACGAATTCCGACGTGACGGGATTATTCCATTTTGAATTGCACTTGCATTAATTAGTTAGGCCACATTTAGGGTTAGGGTTAAGGTTAGGGTTAGGGTTAAGGTTAGGGTTAGGGTTAGGGTTAAGGTTAGGGTTAGGGTTAAGGTCAGGGTTAGGGTTAAGGTTAAGGTTAGGGTTAAGGTTAGGGTTAGGGTTAAGGTTAAGGTTAGGGTTAGGGTTAAGGTTAAGGTTAGGGTTAGGGTTAGACTGTCCCTGTAATCTCTATGTGTGATGTGTGAGACCAGGCTGTTTATTCTGATAATAACCAGCTTGTTAACATTCAATTTGTCACATTGTATACCCACAAATACATTTCAGAACTTTAGGAGTTGTTTAAACTTGGAACTCTGTATTTACACTGTGTTGCCCAGTCAATAAACATGTTTTTCGCCAACCAATCAGGTAGCGGTATTGCCCTGCCTTCCCCATACCATCCTAGGTTTCGCACATTCGCGTCCGGGTGATGCGCGTGATGTCCGCAGCTGGATATACTTGCGCGCGCACAGCACCACACACAACACAGCAATGGCGAGTCCCGAGTGTTCTGAGGTGAACGTGGCGTTTTCACGGTGGAAGTACAGGCACTGTTTCAGTACTACTTTAAAAGCACTTCATATTGTTTAACTGTTAACTTTTGTAATGAAGAAAATACTTGAAGTACAATATGTCTACCAGTTGTGGTCTGTTGAAGTGCAATAAATATGAAAAGTTCCCTACTGAAACCTGCTCAGAAAAAATCTATCTTCACAAGAAGATCACATTTATCTTCTAATATGGCAGTGGGTAAGCTTTTCCTTGTCACATTTGGCTGACTGACCTTAACTTAGCCCGCTGCACCGTGGTAAAAAGTCTTCTCAGCACGAGTCAACCTAGCACAAAAAAGGACACTTGAATCAAGGACCCCAATTGAAATAAGCCAGTGGCTTTCTTGGGTTTTTATCCTGTTAGTTGACCTTGTATGTAATATGTACTTTCATGTACCTACTTCTGCAAATCTTCTAATAAAGTTTTCAATCAATCAATCAAGCATTTCAGCTAACTGGCACGGAGAACAGTGACGAACGCTAGCTGACACAGTGACACATTGAGCGCTAGCATACAGAAAAATGAACCACGAGGTTAGCTAAATTAAAGTGTCTAAAACGCTCAAAACACCAAGGTTTTCGATACAACATGACAGAATTTATGTGCACTCATATTTAAATACATGTACAACTTCTCATGTGCACTCAAATTAAAGTTATGATAGGTAGATTATAAGTTTACATTGCACTACTGTAGACACGAACCTCTCTCCGTCTCATAGAATTTAGACTGAGAGAGAAACGCGGAAAACGCAACCTATAGCCACCACTGCCTTTAGACAAACAACTAGGACAAGTGCATCAACACATCAACATAAAAGCCTGCAGTCTTATGCAGCGCCCCCCAGTAGTATAACGACAGTACTGCAGAATAAACACAATCCATATTCAACTGAGGACATAATACATTTTACTCAACACCCCCACTTGTACTCAGGTTGCTGTACTTCAAAAAAAGACACCAGTGTTCAATTATTAAAATGTTAACGCCGTTATTCACATCACTGGAAGACACCTACATGGTTTGACGTTTCATTACAGCATTATTTTTGTGTGCATTGTACAGGTATGTTGCTACTCCCAATACCAGGTTCAAAATATAATGTGTTGAAATGTTTTCTTTTGTTCAATGTTCAATGGCACTGAACTGCTAGATGTAAAGCATGCATTTTGTATCATACATGTCACTGTATGCGAGGGGAAAGTGATTAGTGAAAAGAAGGTGTTATATTTTAAGTTGTAAAATGTAAAAGCCAAAATCTAAATATTTTCTGTTTATTATTATTATTACTATTAGAGCTCAGTCTAAATTCTACGAGACAGAGAGAGATTAAAAGTGCCTAAAGTACACATCAGCGTCCTGTCATCGGTCAGCACAGAACACAATGCAGGTAGTCGACTCGAGACAGACCGGGCCGGTTACACCAGTCTGCACTGATATTGGAGGTAACAAGTGCAACAACTTCGCTGCTGGACTACAGTTACATTTCTGGTGTCATTGATTGATTGAGAAGGGGGGAAATGCAACATGGAAATATGCCAAAATGCATGACTGCACAAATCAGCATACTACTGATTTTTTGTTATGCCTGTTGTTGACGTTTATGATGGCAGCTTCCACTAAGTTGCACTCGGGGAGAATCAATGTTGGAGGAGACGATGAACTGTTTTGCACTCGGGCATAGTTTTATTTTTCTCTTCAGCACAAACGGAATACAACTCTTTCGCTCAGCCGAGCTAACTTAGAATGATAGACAAACAACTAGGACAAGTGCATCAACACATCAACATAAAAGCCTGCAGTCTTATGCAGCGCCCCCCAGTGGTATAACGACAGTACTGTACTGCAGAATAAACACAATCCATATTCAACTGAGGACATAATACATTTTACTCAACACCCCCACTTGTACTCAGGTTGCTGTACTTCAAAAAAAGATTTTCCCACTTTTCCGGTTCCGGTCATAGGTTCTGCCCTTTCCGGCCATAGGTAGCGCTATGATTCGCTATGATTCGCTATGATTCGCGATGCATACGATGACAACGAAGACCCGTTAGTAGATCTGAAACTGTGTGTTGTGTGTGTGTTGTGTGTGTGCCCGCGCGTGTGACCAATGTGTCACAGTGTGTGTGTTCAAGTGGTATCTTTGTAATCATGACACGGTAGACATTTCTAAGAATGTATTTAACTATTTCTGAGTATTTCACTACTCAGTTATATAAAGTAATAATAATAATAATAACATATTTCAACCCTTTGTATATATACACATCTCTGCATTCTCTGTGCCAGTGCCATTATGCTTGTTAATCATTTTAATTCGTTAGAGTAAACTAATAGGTATGAAATGAAAAAAAGATTCATTACCTTTAGCTATGGTTAATGTAATAGGGTCAACCATTACATATCTTCTCCTATTATCTTTTATCACTTTCTCTTCAGAGAATGGTAGAGATGTATTAATTACTATGGCCACACCCCTCTTCTTACCATATGACGCATGAAATACTTGGTTTACCAAATCCTTTCTCAATGTTTTGTAGTCTTCCTCAATCAGATGTGTTTTTGTAGTAAAGCAACAAGATTGAATGAAATGCAATGAATTTATTGTAAATCAATACAGCATGAAACCATATTTACATAAAAATGGATTGACCATACACAAACCAAAACGTATTCATTCACAAATTAGCTGGAATCAAGTAAAAACATTGTGTAGGTTAACCGAAATATAGCATGTGTACATATACATATACGTATATCTTATTTGGGAAAACCTCAAACAAGCAGAACCATGAGATTAACCACACCAACGAGGAGTGTTGTGACCCCCACAAGGGACCGGGTATTGTCACCACCATAGTGGCATTTCTACAAGCAGAACCATGATAATAACCACACCAATGAGTGTAGTGACCCCCACAAGGGACCGGGTATTGTCACCACCATAAGGAGGAGTGGAGATGCTACAGAGCGGGAGCTATGGACAGACAGGATGCGTCAATGGGTAACAGCCGGTCTCCGGCAGGACAATTCCATGGCCAATGTTAATAATGCTGTCTAGTCTGTCACCAGGCCGATCCTGGACGTAGGCCCCAGAGAGACGGAGGGAGAGCCTGGCAGTTGAAAGCGTGGGGCCTGTAGCCACATGAATGAATGAATGGTCTTTATTGTCATTAATACAGTACAGGTACCATACAACGAAATTTAGGAGGGGGGGCTCCCCTGGTGCTTGGATTTTTTTTTTTAAAGAGGGGAGAAGAGCTGGTTTACATAAATAAAGGCTATATCCACTATCCACTATACTATACTACATATAGTATATATGTACTATACAATACAAATTATTACACATTTATACTATACAAATAAAACACTGTGCTGTACTCTATGCTATGCTATAAATATCCTAACATTTCCTATCTCTGGACCTTATGTACACAAGGGTTGTCATATTGCACATCGTATTATTGCACAATCATTTAAAGTGTCGCAGTTTGCAGGTTTGAAATGTTCACAGTTGTATTTGAATATTGCACTTATGATTACAATCTAGTAGCTGTGTTGTTCGTGTCGTTCAATGAGAAACAGTTCAATGAGAATCTTTTTATAACTTTTATTCACGTGCTCTGGTTACATCAACTCCATCTACCTAGTACCTAATAGTTCCTGTCCTGTCACTACCACTACATCATCTCCGGTCCTGTCCTATAACAAGGACCTCTACTGACACCTAGTGGTAGGAGTATCCAATCGTCACATCCTCCTTTCTTTGAGGTAAGAAAAATAACAAACAGCTAACAGTTCAAGTTACACAAATTACAGGTATCAGCTACAATCTTAACTGCAGCTATGTCCTTAAAGCATTTTACTGAAACACACAACCAAACATGTTTACTATGAACTAACCCTTAAACTTTCTTTTATATGTATAACATATCAACTAAAAACATTAAACACATTCTTACACATTCATGCTTATTGTTTTTTTTTTTTTTTTTTTTTTTTTTACAAGTTCAGTCTATCAGGCTTTGTGATGTGTCTTGTGGATCTTCTTATCACAGGTTCACTTGACATGTGTGTGTTAGTGTGTGGTTCAGTATATCTGTCTGTGTTACAGTCACTTGGAAGTGGACGGATGGGCTCAGACTCACTGCAGGCTTCACTGAGCTCTGGAACAGCTTCTGGAGTTTTTAGGAGACTGCGGCGATTGCGTCTGAAGATTTGTCCTTCTGTTCTCACTGTGAATGACCGTGGAGCGACTTCGTCAAGAACAGTGGCTTTTGTCTTCCATCCATCAGGACCTTGAATCCTGACTGTGTCGTCGCTTGAGAGTGGTGGAAGCTGCTTGGCTGTTCTGTCATAGAATGACTTCTGCTTCATCTTCTGTAGCTGTAGCTTTTGTTTCAGCTTTGGACGTCTTCTTTGCTGTGAGTAACTCGGCAGTGTGGTACGAAGCTTTCTCTTCATGAGCAACTCAGCAGGTGACAGTCCACACTCAAGAGGTGATGCTCTGTAGCTGAGTAGAGCAAGGTATGGATCTGAGTCACTGTCAGCAGCTTTCTTCAGGAGTTGCTTGAGAATGTGGACTCCTTTCTCAGCCTTTCCATTAGACTGTGCATAGAGAGGACTGGAGGTCACATGATTGAAGTCGTACTGTTCTGCAAACTCTCTCCACTCTCCGCTACTGAAGCATGGTCCGTTATCAGACACAACGGTATGTGGTATGCCATGTCTGGCAAAGATCGATTTTGTGTGTGTTATGACACAGGCTGATGACATGTTTGCTAGCAGTGCCATTTCAGGGAAGTTGGAATAATAGTCAATGACTACTACATAGTCTCTTCCTTTGAGATGAAACAAGTCCATTCCTACCTTGTGCCACGGTGCTGCTGGCACATCAGCTACTATCATGGGCTCTTTGGTTTGCTTGTTCCTATGCTCCTGACATGTTTGACACCTGCTTATCAGTCTCTCTATGTCTTTGTTGATTCCAGGCCAGTAGACAGTATCTCTCGCCCTTCTTTTACACTTTGCGACACCGAGATGACCTTCATGGATCCTCCGTAGCATGTCCTGCCTCAGAGCTCTTGGGATGATGATTCTGTCGTGTTTTAGCAACAGCAGCCCATAGACTACACTCAGCTCACCTCTGACATGGAAGAACTGTGGACAGGAACCTGGAGGCCATCCATTTTGCATGTTGTCGATGACTTGTTGCAGCTCTGTGTCTTTCGCTGTTTCCTCAGCTATCTGTCTGGACTTGGAGTCTGATACAGGAAGCACAGCAGACACCATGTTCACATGCCTCTGAACATCCTCTTCAGTTGTACTGACACTGTCCCCTGTTGGTGCTCGCGAGAGTGCGTCAGCGAGTACTAGATGCTTTCCTGGTGTGTAGATCAGTCCAAAGTCGTATCTTTGCAATCTCATCATCATTCGCTGTATTCTTGGTGACATCTCATTCAGATTCTTTTTGATTATAGCGACTAATGGACGATGGTCTGTCTCTACAGTGAAGCAGGGGAGGCCATATACGTAGCTGTGGAACCTCTCTAGCCCAAACACTAGCCCTAAACACTCCTTTTCTATTTGAGCGTAACGACACTCAGTTTCTGTCATAGACCTAGATGCATAGGCTACCGGTTTCCAGTGTTCACCCTCAGCCTGAAGGAGTACTGCACCAATCCCATCTTTTGATGCATCTGTGGACACTTTAATCCTCTTTGTGTGGTCGAAGAATGTTAGCACAGGTGCAGTGGTTAGTGCTCTCTGGAGCACTTGCCATTCATGCTCATGCTTGGAGGTCCACTTGAACACACTCTCATTGTGCAGGAGCCCACGGATGCAGGATGTTTTCGCTGATAGGTTGGGGATAAATTTACCTATAAAGTTGACCATCCCCATGATGCGTAGCACCCCTGTTTTGTCTGTGGGCCTCGGCATGTCGAGTATGGCGTTGATTTTCTCCTGGTCGGGTTGGACACCTTGTGCTGAGAGCTTGTCTCCAAGGAAGACTATTTCCTGAGCTCCAAACTGGCATTTTCTCCTGTTGAGCTTCAGTCCATTCTTCCGTATGCTCTCCAGCACTTTTGTCAGCCTCTCATTGTGTTCTTGGATTGTGGAGCCCCAGACAATGATGTCGTCCACATATGCTCGAACTCCATCCAGCCCCTCGATGATGTGTTCCACTGCTCTATGAAATATTTCAGACGCAGAGATTATTCCAAATGGAAGTCTGAGGAAGCGGTATCGACCAAAAGGAGTGTTGAAGGTGCAATATTTGGTGCTGCTCTCTTCTAATTTGAGTTGCCAGAACCCTTGTGATGCATCAAGCTTTGTGAAGTATCTTGCACCCGCCATTTCACAGGTGATTTCCTCACGCTTGGGTATCTGGTAGTGTTCACGCCTGATGTTCTCGTTTAGATCTTTTGGGTCCATGCATATTCTTAGGTCACCGTTTTTCTTTTTCACACACACCATTGAATTGACCCAGTCTGTTGGTTCTTCAATCTTCTTTATTACACCCAGTGTTGTCATCCTGTTTAGTTCCTCCTTTAGACGGTCTCTCAATGGTGCTGGGACCCTTCGTGCAGCATGCACAACTGGCTGTGCATTTTCTTTGAGCTGGATTTTATAGGTGAATGGCAGTTCACCAAAGCCCTTGAACACATCTGAATAGCTCTGCACTATGGATTCAACAGAGTCACTAGATGTGCTCACAGTTGTGTTGATGCAGTACACTCTTTTCACCAGCTCTAAATCTTCGCATGCTTTATCACCTATCAGTGAGTCTAGTCCTTCAGCTACCACAGAGAAGAGTAAGTGGTGCACTTTCCTTTTCACTGTTACTTTCAGCTTGCATGTGCCTAAACAGTCAATTCTCTGTCCATTATAGTCCTTAAGCTCAAGCATTTTTCTTTGAATTTTTGGCTTTTCTTTCATTGCTTTGATGTCAGACATGCTGATTAGATTTGCTTTTGCACCAGTGTCTAGTTTCAGAGTGACTATAGTCCCATTTATTTGCAGTGGTGCTATCCATTTATCTTGCTTGACAGCATTTATCTGCTTCTGTGGCTCTACTTCACAGCCCACCATGCCAACAAAATATGGGTCACTGTCACTGTCAGTTTCAGTGTCTTCCCCCACTATATTTACAGGTTTTCCCATCCTTTTCTCTTTCCCTTTAGAGAAGCACTGTTTGGCAAAGTGGTTATTTCCTTTACAATGAGAGCATTGCTTACCAAAAGCTGGACACTCCCTTGGCTTGTGCTGCGAGCCACAGCGTTTGCAGTTGAACGTCTCACCGTCTGTCCGTTGCGTTTGTGCGCGTTGTTTTCCTTTGTAGAAGACCGCGGCAACTGTCACATCATCACTCACTTTCATGGAGCCCGCTGCCATCTCGCCGAACGTCCTCACGTGAATCCGGGACAGCTCACTCGCATGACAGATCTTGATTGCCCCCTCTAATGTCAACTCAGCTTCCCTCAGCAGCCTTTCCCTGACCTTTTTATCCTCCACACCAACTACGATCTGGTCCCTGATCATGGAGTCCTTTAGTGTAGCAAAGTTACATGACTGTGCTTTTAGCTTTAGGTCAGTCAGAAAACTATTGAAAGGCTCGCCCTGCTGCTGGATTCTAGAACGGAACACATATCTCTCGTACGTCTCGTTCTTTTTGGGAGAGCAATGGGCATCAAATTTCTCGAGCACTTTATCCAGCTTCTCGTTATCATTTCTTTCCTCAAACACGAACGTGTTATACACTTCTATGGCTTGTGGGCCAGCTATTGTTAGTAAGAGTGCTACTTTCCTGGTGTCCGGCTTCGTTTCCAATCCCAACGCTGTAATGTAGAGTAGAAACTGTTGTTTAAAAGTGCGCCAATTGCTGTCGACATTCCCCGTCAGCTGCAGACTCGTCGGTGGCTTTACTGAATCCATGTCGCATTTCACAGTTGTATCTTGCACTGTTTTACTCCTGGTACCATGTGTTGTTCGTGTCGTTCAATGAGAAACAGTTCAATGAGAATCTTTTTATAACTTTTATTCACGTGCTCTGGTTACATCAACTCCATCTACCTAGTACCTAATAGTTCCTGTCCTGTCACTACCACTACATCATCTCCGGTCCTGTCCTATAACAAGGACCTCTACTGACACCTAGTGGTAGGAGTATCCAATCGTCACAGTAGCTGCCATCAAATTGTCTAGATTGTCCAGGGCCTAGAACCTAGGTCTTTGATGTGTTCAGGGCCTGAATGGCCCTAGGGTAGAAGCTGAGCTTCAGTCTACACATCTAACCACATACGTCACATACATACAGTTACTGCACATACACACTTAGTGTGTGTCCTTGTATTAACAATAATAATACCTCTCAAATTAGGCCTGATGAACGGCTTCAGCTGGGCAACGTTCACACCCTGCTTTAGCTGAGGCCCTTTGGTGCTGGACAGCATCACCACACCCTTGGGTGAGATGGAGGATATGATGTGCTTTAGCTGAGGCCCTTTGGTGCTGGACAGCTGAGATGGAGGATATGATGTGCGGCCCAAACCAATTGGCCTCCAGTCACCCTCCTTTCCGTCCCTCCTTCCGCTTGTTTGCCCGTAGGACCTCATCCCCAACTTTGAAGTCAAATGATTTGACCCCCTTTTTGTTCCGGGCCTCGTAGGCCTTTTTCTGCCTTGCCTGGGCAATTTGAATGTTCTGGTAAATCTGAAAAATTGTTATAATTTAATTAATTGTCCCTTGAAACATATTCATATTTTATAGCATATATTGCCATTGTATGCATATTTGTTATTATTAGATATTATTATGCATAAATTGCCATTTTTACATCACCTTTGCATGTAGATCTGTAACTTCGATAGTCTTCGCCTGTACATCCTCCTCTGGCAAATCAACCACAACCACAGCTGAGTCGTCACCCTCCTCAGTCTGTGTTGTGTTGATGACACCTGGGCTGCGAGGGTGCCGTCCGAACAGTGCCAAGTACGGGGTGTACTTGGTTGATCGCTGTAAAACAAAACAAAAGTACAATCAATAGCATTTCACCATCTTTCTATATTGTTTGAATTGTTTTTTGTTTCTTTCTATGTTTGTTTGAATTGTTTACATACAGTTGTTACACAATAGTAGGCTACCTGCTTAGAGGTGTTGATGCTCATTACGACGCCCCTCAAATGGGCATCCCAGTCGTTCTGTCCCTCCCCACAGTACTTGGCAAGCGCAGTCTTCACGTTGCGGTTTGTGCGCTCGTCCTGTCCATTGGCCTGGGGGTGGTAGGCTGACGTGATGCAGTGTTTGACACCCAGAGCCTCAAAAAAACCACGGTTGACCTGCAGATGCATTAGTGTATGCAATTAAATTAGATTAAATTACAATTATCAAATGTCACACATCACATACACTGTGTCTTATATACATAACTGTACCTCATTCACAAATTCCCGTCCTTGGTCGTTAATGATCCTCTCTACCAGTCCAAAGTCAAGAAGAATGTTGACTATCTTCCTGGACACCTCATTGGCTGTTTTGGTGTAGAGGGTTTTTGCCACAGCCCACTTGGTGAAGAGGTCGGTTGCAGTCAGAATGTATCTGCAATGAAAAATGCAGATTGTTCTCCATTAGCTACAGCATTGCAGCAGCTATTCCTCATGGGGTCCACCAAAAACTTGCTTCATAACTTTTATTGACTTATCCAATACATGTTGTCAGCTTATATATTTACATTTTACATTTTTGGCATTTAGCAGACGCCTTATTCCAAAGCGACTTACAATCAATACATTTGAATACTAAGCATGTGAATCAGCAGTCCACCATTCGTTGCAGGAAGAGTACTCTAGCTCGGGCCCGGGGCCACTGATAGGAGGAAAAACCTTCTCCCTATTATCGCCTTCTACTAAATATATATATATATATATATATATATATATATATTATTTTTTATTTTATTTTTTTACTGGAGAAACTGAGAAACAGTACAATGGGGGCAATAGAAGTTCTAGGGACACAGTAGAGGGGAAAGCGGGTGTCGTTAGGAGACGTAGTGGTGAGGGTCGGAAGATGTCTCAGGAGGAGCAGTTAAGATGTAACCTGAAGAGATGGGTCTTCAGTCTACGACGGAAGATGGGTAGTGACTCTGCCGTTCTGACAGCCGTGGGGAGCTCATTCCACCAGCGGGGAGCCAGTGTTGTGAAGAGACGTGATCGGGCAGCCCGACTGCTGTGTAGAGGAGGTGGGGCCAGTCGGCCAGCCGAGGTGGAGGAGCGGAGTGAGCGGGCAGGGGTTTGGGGGGTTACCATTTCCTTCAGGTAGGCAGGGGCTGTCCCTTTAGCTGCCTGGTATGCAAGCACCAGGGTCTTGAATCTGATGCGAGCTGCTATCGGGAGCCAGTGCAGGGTGCGAAGGAGAGGGGTGACATGCGAGTATTTGGGGAGGTTGAATACCAGCCGGGCAGCAGCGTTCTGGATGAGCTGCAGAGGTCTAATGGCTGAAGCGGGGAGCCCAGCCAGGAGTGCATTGCAGTAATCCAGGCGGGAGATGACCAGTGCCTGGATCAAGAGTTGCGCTGCCTCTCTGGTAAGGAATGGTCGTATCCTTCTGATGTTGTAGAGGAGGAATCTGCAGGAGCGAGCCGTTGCTGCAATGTTCTCCGCACAGGATAGTCGGTTATCCAGGATCACTCCAAGGTTCTTGGCTGTCAGGGAGGGGGTTACAGTAGAGTTCTCCACTGTGATGGAGAAGTCTTGGAGAGGGCAGGCTTTCCCGGGGATGAAGAGGAGCTCGGTCTTGTTAAGATTGAGCTTGAGATGGTGGTCAGCCATCCAAGTTGAAATGTCAGCGAGACATGCTGAGATACGGGTTGCCACGTGTACATCAGACGGGGGGAAGGACAGGAAGAGTTGAGTGTCGTCTGCGTAGCTGTGGTAGGAGAGCCCATGTGAAGAGATTACCGAGCCAAGAGACTTGGTGTAGAGGGAGAAGAGTAGGGGCCCTAGGACGGAACCCTGGGGAACTCCAGTGGAGAGGGTTCGTGGAGAAGATAGCGATTCTCTCCAGGTCACCTGGTAGGAGCGGCCCGCCAGGTAGGAAGAAAACCAGGAGTGTGCGGTGCCAGAGATGCCCAGGTCTGAGAGGATGGAGAGAAGGATCTGGTGATTGACTGTGTTGAAGGCAGCAGACAGGTCAAGGAGAATGAGAACAGAGGAGAGGGAGGAAGCTTGGGCAGAGTGGAGGGCTTCCGTGACAGCAAGGAGCGCAGTCTCAGTGGAATGCCCAGCCTTGAAGCCGGATTGGTGGGGGTCTAAGTGATCCATCTTCCGGAGATAGTCAATCAGTTGTTTAGATGCCGCGCGTTCAAGGGTTTTGGAAGGGAAGGAGAGAAGGGATACCGGTCTGTAATTGTGGACAGATGATGGGTCAAGGGTAGGTTTCTTGAGGAGAGGCTTGACTCTGGCTATTTTGAAGGCCGCTGGGACAGATCCAGTGGATAGGGAGGAGTTGATTAGGGTGGTAAGGTAAGGAAGGATGTCGGCGGAAATGGATTGGAGAAGGGGGGAGGGGATGGGGTCAAGAGGGCATGTGGTTGCCCGCTTTGATGTGATAAGTGTGAGAATCTCATCGGGGGAGAGGGGGGAAAAAGATGACAATCCAGAGATCGAGTGTCGAGGGGGGAGTTTGGAAGGGGTGTTAGCATTGTTAGTGGGAACAGTGTTAGCATTGTTAGTGGGAGGAGGGAGCGGTGGGGGGAGAAAGGTGCTGCTGATGTCGTCCACCTTTTTTTCAAAGTAGGTGACAAAGTCATCGGCGGACAGGGAGGAAGGAGGAGGGGGAGGAGGTGGATTAAGGAGTGAAGAGAAAGTGGAGAACAGTTTTCTAGGATTAGAGGCAGAAGAATGTATTTTTGAATGATAGTAGGATGTTTTAGCAGCTGATGCCGAGGAGGCGTAGTTGGCAAGGAGAGAGTGATAGAGGTTAAGGTCATCAGAAAGGCCAGCTTATCTCACTAGCTTTAACCAAAAGGGGTTACACATACTTCTGCCCAACATTCAGTAGCTACCTTTTGCCCTTTGCAGTGGTGGGAAGTGGACCAACGAGATCAATCCCCAGGACACTCCATGCCTCTTTCACTTGGATGGGATGGAGTACAGGTGCAACTGTCTTTATTTTCTCATGATGTTGACAGCGGGGGCACTCATCAACCTTTAAAACAGTGACATTTCAGAGGAAATTATCTAGAGTCAGAGAATTCTTGATGTGGTTGAGGCGTCATGTTGGTGGTGGTGGTCAGCTGCTGGCCTTAGTGCCTTAGGTGCAGAACCGCTGTGGTTGAGGGGCCGCGGCCTGTATGATGGTCTGGGTGTTCCAGTGCAGAATCAGATTGTGGTCAGTATGAGAATTACACAAGAGTTGGAGATCTTTGAGTAAAAGATCATTGCTAACGGGCAGTGTTATGAAGGCCCACAATTTAGAGCCAGTTTAGTTTCCCCGAATCAGCCCTATTTTGCCCCTGTTATTTCCTTTATTATTTTCCATACTATTCATGTACGTTTTCATGAAGGTGTATGTATTGTTATTGTAATTGTATAAGTTCTGTCTTAGATTTGTTTAGTATTGTGCAAGCGCCAGATTAGTGGGCGTGGTTTTGAGTGGCGTACGTGACCGGATGTATGATTGGCGTACGTGACCGGATGTATGTTCGGTGGGTATATATAGCGACGGAAGTGGTCTGTGCGTGAGAGTGACGAGAGTGAGAAGGAGAAGCAGAAGGAACCGAATGTGAGACAAAGATGGTGGATCAGTAAACGCACACGGTGCTGAGACCGAAGACAACACGAGTCATTTAGGGCCAATCCCGATTCTCTTTTCTACCCCTATGGCTCGTTTTCGAGTGTCACTCGATTCGAAGGCAAGGCCTTCGAATACGTCACAAGCCCTACCCCTTGAAATCTAAGCCCTATGAATTGGGACGGCCCTTCACGGCGCCTACGTCATCACGCGGTACGGGTGACGCGTTGTGTTGCCGGCGAATTCTCACATCTCGCAATGCCTTCTTCAGCTGTGTTTATTTCTGTTGCGTGTGCTATAAGCATCTATTTTCATTTGTTATCAACACACTGTAGTGTTTAAAAGTTCCTTTTTTAGTCTCTTCCATCAGCGATGTCTTTTTTGTGGACATTGCAATAATGACAATGAATTTAATGACAATGAATGACTCCAACCAAAACAACCAGTCCATCAGTAGTCATAAAGCGTTGTCCAAAAATCACGTTAACAAGCGCCTTTCTCAGAACAATTCGTCGTCTAGAATCCAAAAATCAATCCATCATAGTGGTGGTCAAAAACGTAGAAAGAGGATCTCTTGGGGACGCGGCCACATTTGCCCGTGAAGGAGAGATGACAAATAAGCGGAAACATTTCTCAGTAGAGTC
The DNA here is from genome assembly GCF_963989245.1 of Nansenia antarctica. Classification (NCBI taxonomy): domain Eukaryota; kingdom Metazoa; phylum Chordata; class Actinopteri; order Argentiniformes; family Microstomatidae; genus Nansenia; species Nansenia antarctica. The sequence goes on from NC_137676.1 coordinate 56,653,255, forward strand.
GAACGGTGATAGATCATCATCCTTTACGCGTATCCTTAACTGTAGTTACATTTCGCGTGTCATATGCCATTAGACATGGAAATATGTCAATGCGCGGCTGTCATGCACAAATCAGCTTGTAACGTTAGACACACAGCACACAGCACATCGGCATGATAACGTTTTGTTGTTGTTGTGCTTGTTATAAAGAAAAGGTCTATAATGCATTGAAATGAATGATACAACCCATTAATAATAATACCTAATAACAACTGCTCGGATTAGATTGCGGGTGGAAATAGGTCAAAATGCGCATCATGTACAAGTCAGACGAACGTTTGATAGATAACTTTACATATGTGTACCATCATCCGCTGTCAAACGCCACAGGTAATAATTGATTTATGACTGTACATCTCTGAAATGCTCGACTGTCATGCAGCGTTGCGTTACTGTAACGTTAGACACAGCACCGACATAAAAGCGATTTTTGGGTTAAGCTTGTTATAAATAAAAGGTCTATAATGCATTGTAATGACATTAAACTAAGACAATACGATGGTTATCATAATTTTTCAAATCTTTATTAATAAGTAATTACAGAGAAAGTAAAATGACATTTCCGCATTGAATAGAGCGACATAAGATTTCTGTAGATGATTCGCAATGCATCCTGGTATCAAGGGGTAGCGTACCGTTAGCCCTTCGAAGCTAGTCTGGTCCTGAAATCCCTCGAAACGAAGTAATAGTTAGCCCTCCCCCTTACCCCTAGCCCTCGATGAAATATGAATTGAGACAGCCCTCGCCCTAAACGTGAACGCGCAAATCGAGCCATAGGGGTGAAAACGAAGGGCTAGGGGTGAATTGGGATTGGGCCTTAGAGACCTGCCTTTAACATTGACTGTTAGTAGTGAAGAACGGGCTACCCGCAGCACCGCGGGAGTTCGGAGTTTGTTGAGTTGGCAGCGCTAGCCCAGTTTAGCTGTGTCCCCGTTAGCCAGCCTTGCTAGCCGCCGGCTGCTAACGTTGGCGCATAGCGAGACCCAAGCTGGACAGAGCCGTCGCCTCCACGAGGTGGATTGCGACCGACCGCTGACTCCACCGGAGCTGACCGTGGACCACCGGACCTGAACCATTCACACCTCGTCGTTGACTACGAAGAAGCCCCTTTCCCTTCGAGTTGCAACGTCACTCCCCCCCCTTTGTCTGCTGCCTTCCTCGAAGCACATGCGAGCTCCAACCAGGCCTCAACGCGCTCCTTTCAGTCCGGGACTCTAAGCCTTTTCAGGCCAGGTACTGTGTGTGAGTGAGTGATTGAGTGTGTGTGTGGCCGGCGGGGAGGGAGTATATATGGGGATGTATATATCATTTGTATAAATAAATGTGTTTGTTCATATTTGATACAGTTGCTGTGTGTTCAGTTGTCTGTTAGCTAATGCGAATGCTAATGCTAATGCTAATGCTAGTAATGCTAGTCTAAAGGGTTGCTGGCGCCCCCTGCCTCTATCCTCCTACACTGCCGATTTAGCTCAGAGTTAGTTAGATAACCAGCCCTTCCTAAATTCTACAGTCCTTTAGCTACTCCCTGGTTACAATTGGTCCTTCGAGCCGGATAGGTTGTGTAGTGATAGCATGGCTGAGCGCAGCCAACCAGACGAGACCGACATCAAAGAGCACCAGCCTGAGGATGAGATGGCAGAACAGCAGGGTTTTGCCGTAGAAACGGAAGAGCAGGAAGGAGAGGCCCGGTCTGACAGCGCCTGTGGGCGGAAGAGGGAGGGCCTCAGCCTTAACGATCTGCCTCCCAGTACGGCGCGCTCGAGACCTAGCTCCTGCCGTTCAGTGGCTTCCTCCCGGTCCAGGGTTTCCGTGGGCAGTTCTGCCTCTGGGGCGGATAGCATGCACTCCAGAGGGAGTAGTGCCGCGCTGTCAGAATGTATGCGCCAACAGGCCGAGATGGCGTTCGAGCGGGAACGCCTCCAGTTCGAGCGTGAACGCCTCCAGATGGAGGGGGCGGAACGCGCGGCGGAGAGGCAGCGCCAGGAGGCGCTAGAACGTGAACGCCTCCAGATGGAAGGAGCGGAACGTGCGGCGGAGAGACAGCGCCAGGAGGCATTAGAGAGGGAACGCATCCAGTTCGAGCGCGAGCGCCTCCAGATGGAGAGAGAGCAACTGCACGCGGAGACGATGGCGGAAGTGATGCAGACCATGCGCGACGTGTGCATCAGCAGAGCTCCGTCGGCCCGTAGCTCCAGAGCATCATCCGCACGGCCCTCTCGAGTGCCATCTCCTGAACCCCCCGCCGATGGCTCCATGACCCCCGCCATGACTGTCCAACTACAGGCCCAGCTGACCACCTCGAAGGAAGAGGACCAGGGACCCGACCGCTACGCGGCCCAGAGGGAGCCAGCGTCGCTGCCCGGGAGGGGAGCCATTCCCCAAGAGCGTAGCACACCCCTAGGTCCTCCAGTGAACCAAAGGGACACCCAGACCGTCACTCCAGCCCCGATCATCCACTACCGGATGTTTCCCCAGGTGGAGGGACCCAAGTTCCCCTTCTTCAAGGACGAGGACCGGAGCCAGTATGTGGAACTACGCATCTGCCTAGACACGCTCTTGGACGACTCCTGCTCAGAGTCCTACAAATATGCGATTCTCCTTCAGCATGTGAGGAACCCCAGAGCCCACAACATGGTTCTGGCCCATGCCTCCGCACCGACACCTTACACCAGAGCGCTCGCCGACTTGGATGCCCGCTACGGTCGTCCCTGGAACCACGCCCTTGCTGAACTGCAAGCCCTCGAACAGCAGGCCCCCATCAAGGATGAACGGGCGCTGGATGACTTCGCGCTCCGCGTGCACACCTTGGTTGGAATGCTGAAGACGCAGGGCCCAGCTGGCGCCAGCGAGATCACCAGCACCTCCAACGTAGAGCGGCTGCTCCGCAAGATCCCACGCTTCCGGCAGGAGAGGTTCCGGCGACAGCAGCGCGTTCGTAACCCCGGGAAGTTGGGTCTGAGCATGGCTGCCTTCGCGGAGTTCCTACTGGAGGAAGTGCATGACACCAACGTAGACGCCATGGGTTACGCTGAGCCGAAGAAGGAGAGGGAGAAGGGAGACCGCTGGGACAGGCCGAGCTCGAACAGAGGACGCCCAGTAGGAGTGCTGCACACGGAGGAGGAGCCTCGGAGAGAGAGGAAAGCCCGACCTGAGGGAAAGGATTCCTCTCAACCCCCTCAAAAGGGACGGAGAGGTCCACCGCCATGTCCGTACTGCACCAGCGAGCACTGGTTCAATGAGTGCAGTGACTTCAACAACCTGAGTACCGAGGCCAAGCAGAGGTGGCTCGAGGAGAACAAGAGGTGCTGGAACTGTGGGCGCGACCATCTGGCTAAGAACTGCACCTTGAGGAGAAAGTGCAACCGCTGTGAGGAGGTCCACCTCAACATCCTACACGAGGTCTCCCTCGCCAGGTCCACGGAGGGCACCAGAAGCCCTAGGTCCGGTAGCGCACCGGAAGAGGAAACACCTGTCTACTACCTAGACCCAACCCAGAGCAGCGGCTCCAAGGTCCTACTGAAGGTGGTGAAGGTCCGACTGCACCACAACAACGCTGTGTACGACACGTACGCCGTTCTAGACGACGGGTCGGAACGGACCACCCTTCTCCAGGAGGCAGTGCGCCAGTTGGGGCTCCAAGGGACTGAGGAGAAGCTGACTCTGCGCACGATACGTCGCGACCTTAAAGAGGTCACCGGGGCGAGAATCAACTTCTCTATCTCCCCGGCGGGGCGGCCGTCGGACAGATATCGGCTTCAGAATGTCTTCACCGCAGACCAGCTAGCGCTCTCCCGCTACGACTACCCCCTGGAGAGATTACGCGCAAGATATTCCCACCTACGGCGAGTAGACCTACATCCGATAGAAGGAGCGGAGCCAACCCTTCTCATCGGCTCGGACAACGCTGCACTGATCGTGTCGCTCCGTCCTCCGCTGAGAGGACCACGAGGCTGCCCGATGGCTGTTAAGACTGCGCTTGGGTGGGCCCTCCAAGGCGCTACCGAGTGGAGAGATAGAGACGGGAGAGCTACGTCATCCCTCCATGTCCGAACCGAAGAAGTGCAGACCATCAACTGCCTTCACACCAGTGTAGACACCAAGAGGAACCCTGCTGACGTCATCACGAGAGGGGCAACTCTCCAGGATCTGGCTGAGCCCCACCTGTATCACACGGGACCAGACTTCCTACAGGAGCGGGAGTCAGAGTGGCCAGCCACGCCGGCGTTAGCAGAAGACAGAGAGGACAAAGAGCTGCGTAAGACGTTGTTCTGCGGAGCCACCCAGGTCGTAGACCCTGAGACTACTCCGGGAGAGGAGTGTGAGACGCTCGAAGAGCTGCAGAAGAGGATGTTCTGCTCCAAGGCCGGTCTACCCCTAGATACTACGCTCAGCGCCGAAGATTACACCGCGGCGGAGCTCCTGGTGCTGCAGAGTGCCCAACAGGATGCCTTCTCCCGAGAGCTGGAGTGTCTCGAGAAAGGGAAGCCGATCCCCTCGGACAGTAGACTCCGCGGCTTAGCTCCAGAGCTCGACGGTGTTCTCATTCGCGTGGGTGGCAGACTGCGCCGCGCTCAAGATCTAGACCTAGACACGAAGCATCCCATCGTGCTTCCCACTAAGCATCAGGTCACCAGATTGGTCATCAAGCACCATGATGACAAAGTGCAGCACGCGGGTGGAGAGCGTGTCTTCGCGGAGGTACGACGGAGATTCTGGATACTCCATGGACGGGAGGCGGTACGGAGATATCAAAGGTCCTGCTCGGACTGCCAGAGGTGGCGAGCCACGCCGCCGCAGCCCATGATGTCCGATCTGCCCGAGGACCGGCTGCGACTGAGACAGGCTCCGTTCCACTCTACTGGGGTCGACTGTTTCGGGCCACTCCTAGTCCGAAACCGGCGAGCCTCCGAAAAGCGGTGGGGCATCATCTACACGTGCCTGACGACGAGAGCAATGCACCTTGAAGTTCTGCACCAGCTCACAAGCGACAGCTTCCTCATGTCCTTCAAGAGGTTCACCTCCAGGCGAGGGACCCCTAAGACCCTCCGGTCGGACAGAGGCACCAACTTCGTCGGTGGTGAGGCCGAGCTGAGGGCGAGCTACGCTGCGATGACTGAGGAGGCCCGTGACAGACTCGCCTCCCAGCAAGTGAAGTTTGAGTTCAACCCCCCAAATGCTCCACACTTCGGGGGAGCCTGGGAGCGGGAGATTCGCTCAGTAAAGAACGTCCTACGTACCATTCTCGGACAGAAGGTGCCTACCGATGAGGTGCTCGAGACTGTACTAGCAGAGATTGAGGGCATCTTGAACTCCCGGCCCCTAGGCTATACCTCCAGTGATGTAGCAGATCTGGATCCCATTACGCCCAACTTCTTGCTGATGGGGCGGCGAGACTCTGCACTGCCTCAGGTAGTCTACGACCCTGCAGAGCTCACCGGAAGAAGATGGTGGAGGCACAGCCAGGTGCTCGCGGACCAGTTTTGGAGGCAGTTCATACTGCACTACCTGCCGACCCTGCAAGTCAGGCAGAAGTGGACGAGGGAGAGAGACAACTTGTCCGAAGGTGCCGTGGTACTGGTGATCGACCAGTCCCTTCCACGCGCCGCCTGGCAGACAGGCAGAGTGACCAAGGTCCTGCCGGGTCCGGATGGAAGGGTGCGGACGGCCATCGTGGACGTTGGTGGTCGCACTTACACCCGACCTGTGGCACGCCTGATTGAGCTCCCTCAAATTACAAAGGACACTATCACCTCATACCTCACGCTGCTAGAGCAGTCTAGCCAGTGTGCCTTCCATAGTTAAATGAAACCGAGGGTTTCATGGGGCGGCTGTTATGAAGGCCCACAATTTAGAGCCAGTTTAGTTTCCCCGAATCAGCCCTATTTTGCCCCTGTTATTTCCTTTATTATTTTCCATACTATTCATGTACGTTTTCATGAAGGTGTATGTATTGTTATTGTAATTGTATAAGTTCTGTCTTAGATTTGTTTAGTATTGTGCAAGCGCCAGATTAGTGGGCGTGGTTTTGAGTGGCGTACGTGACCGGATGTATGATTGGCGTACGTGACCGGATGTATGTTCGGTGGGTATATATAGCGACGGAAGTGGTCTGTGCGTGAGAGTGACGAGAGTGAGAAGGAGAAGCAGAAGGAACCGAATGTGAGACAAAGATGGTGGATCAGTAAACGCACACGGTGCTGAGACCGAAGACAACACGAGTCATTTAGAGACCTGCCTTTAACATTGACTGTTAGTAGTGAAGAACGGGCTACCCGCAGCACCGCGGGAGTTCGGAGTTTGTTGAGTTGGCAGCGCTAGCCCAGTTTAGCTGTGTCCCCGTTAGCCAGCCTTGCTAGCCGCCGGCTGCTAACGTTGGCGCATAGCGAGACCCAAGCTGGACAGAGCCGTCGCCTCCACGAGGTGGATTGCGACCGACCGCTGACTCCACCGGAGCTGACCGTGGACCACCGGACCTGAACCATTCACACCTCGTCGTTGACTACGAAGAAGCCCCTTTCCCTTCGAGTTGCAACGTCACTCCCCCCCCTTTGTCTGCTGCCTTCCTCGAAGCACATGCGAGCTCCAACCAGGCCTCAACGCGCTCCTTTCAGTCCGGGACTCTAAGCCTTTTCAGGCCAGGTACTGTGTGTGAGTGAGTGATTGAGTGTGTGTGTGGCCGGCGGGGAGGGAGTATATATGGGGATGTATATATCATTTGTATAAATAAATGTGTTTGTTCATATTTGATACAGTTGCTGTGTGTTCAGTTGTCTGTTAGCTAATGCGAATGCTAATGCTAATGCTAATGCTAGTAATGCTAGTCTAAAGGGTTGCTGGTGCCCCCTGCCTCTATCCTCCTACACTGCCGATTTAGCTCAGAGTTAGTTAGATAACCAGCCCTTCCTAAATTCTACAGTCCTTTAGCTACTCCCTGGTTACAGGCAGTGTATAAATTACAATGTTCACACACACCATGCACTAATAACATCAAAAAATCACCCATCCTCCCGCAAGGTGGACCAGTGCATGGTAGGACGCCATCACTTTCTCCAGCGTTCGGCGTCTCCCTGGATGACACCCAGTCCCATGGTTGTCGTGGCACTCCTTCAGATCAAATCAAACTTCATTTGTATAGCCCATTTCTCACAAGAATGTGACACAATGTGGTTCACAGAGAGCAAAGAAGATAAAACAACAATTGAACAGATGAAACAACAATAAAGACAGACATTTAAAAGGCGAGATTGAATAAGTAGGTTTTGAGGTCTCCAACAATGATAATCTTGTCATAATTGGGAAAGATGATGGACAAGAACTCAAGTCAGATAAGAAAGTTACCATCAGGACATCACGAACTCCATCTTTGTTGCCCACCACCAAGCGAAGTTTGTCCTTGTACTTGTCCTTGTAGTACAACTCCTCACCTGATGCAGCAGAAAAATACAGCATTCATTTAGAAGTGCAAATATAAAGCCACTGGAAACAGGTTTTATGCACACAATAGTTAGCAGATGCTTAATGAGACACTCAATTTTGATATAGGCCTATCAGGGTTTCCGTTAGAAAAATTTGCCGTCGGACATCGTGTCCGGGAAGAATTCGATTTACCGGACAAACGTGATATATTCCGGTCATCATATTAAAATATAATATTTTTTTTTTCAAAAATCATATATATTTTTTTCAAATCTAATATAGCTGTTTGTCGTGGTGATTACTGTTGTGTAGCGGCCTATATATGCCATTTAATGTCTATTTCTCATCCGATACGATTAGATGCGAGCTATATAATAATATAACATGATTTGACGCATGCGCGCTATGCCATGCGTCAAATCCAGCGCTGAACGGGTCCAGCGCTGAACGGGCGCCTCACTGGGAACTGAACAGACAGCATCGATCAATGAACGGACTCCACATTACGTTAACTGAAGTTTGTTAAATTGTTTGGGATTAATGTGAGTTTTCTATTTTCTCTTTCCAGTTTTACCCTTTTTTTTTTTTTTATCAATAAAACAACGTCATTTCTATAACCAGGGGGGTGTTCCATCGACGTCGCTGGAGGAAAGTCTGGGCTTGTTTTGACAAGTCTCGCGAGATCTATCAAGATATGCCTGGATCTTTTTAAGAGTCTCGCGGGACTTGGCGAAGTAGGCCTAGGTTTTCCTTTGGCGACGTTGATAGAACACCCCCCAGGTCTCGCTGGTTGGGAAGGCATTTCGTTTAGCTGCCTGTCAAATCATACTTAGGGGATAGCCCTGTAAGCTCATACGGGTCTGTATGTCGTCCTGAAAACCGGCTGTTAGATCATATCGCTGAAGTTTGTCTCCATCTTAGTGTAAATGTTGTCCGTTTCGTTTGTTATCCTTGTTATTGTGCGATAAAGTTAAGGCTTTCCGCTTCGGGCCACCATTTTCAGCTGGGCACCGGACACACACACACTCGTGCACGCGCGGCACTGCCCGAGAGAGAAGGACCCGCCCCCTTTGGTTAGCCTATAGGCTGGCTGGAGGGGGCGGGTCCTTCTCTCTCGGGCAGTGTTGTGTGTGTGTGTTTGGTGCTCAGCTGAGAATGGTGGCCCAAAGCCAATTTGAATACAAAATGTGAACTTTAGCGAATTGTATTCAAATTGTGCTTAGAGGGAATTATTTTCACCGGACATTTTGTCCGACGAGTTTTCAATTTGTCGGACTTCGACAAATTTTACCGGACAAAGTCCGGGAATTACCGGTTAACGGAAACCCTGAGGCCTATGCATTTTTGCCATTTCAAGCAGTGGCTTCAAGAGTGGATACAACATAGTTATTCACACTGACTTACCTTTCATCAAGTAATTCTTGGACGCCTTTCGAATCCTTGATTTAAGGTTTCCAACCTTGGGCATGCCAGGAGAATACATATCATGCATCAAGTAAAACTTGAGTGCTGTATCAAACTCCATCTCTGTCACCTGTCTCTCTCTCTCACCTAAACTCTCTCTCACCTAAACTCTCTCTCACCTGTCTCTCCATCTCTGTCACCTGTCTCTCTCTCTCACCTAAACTCTCTCTCTCACCTAAACTCTCTCTCACCTGTCTCTCCATCTCTGTCACCTGTCTCTCTCTCTCACCTAAACTCTCTCTCTCACCTAAACTCTCTCTCTCTCACCTAAACTCTCTCTCTCACCTAAACTCTCTCTCACCTAAACTCTCTCTCTCTCACCTAAACTCTCTCTCACCTAAACTCTCTCTCGTCGCTCTCTGTCTCTCTCTGTCGCGCGCAACATCCATGTATCTTAAGGTAGCTACAGAGATTAGATCTATAAACAGCCAAAATTACTGATGGGTAAAAATGGCGGTCATCATGTGATCGTAAGTCATCGTCGTCAGCGAATCATAGCGCTACCTATGGCCGGAAAGGGCAGAACCAATGACCGGAACCGGAAAAGTGGGAAAATCTGGTAGGGTGGGAAAATCTGCACCTACAAAAAAAAGAAAACCTACACCTGACGCATGAAGACCATATTTGGTTCGAGCGCGTGATCTCTCCAAGTATATCCAGCTGCAGACATCAAATCCATCACCCGGAAACGTGATGGACCATACGTCATCATACCGCGCCTGCATATTTGCATAGACTACGTCATCGCCTTACTTAAACCATGAACACATTTCCAGCAATGGATTTGGTCACAGACAGAATTTGTGTTATTTTAGCTGTTTACCAAAACATCTTAGTTACAGTCATACACAAGTTACAGTCATATAATGCATATGAATGAATGAATGAATCTTTATTTCGAACATGATTTAAAAATAAAAATAATAAATAACAAATAACTAATATGTAGAGTACAGTCCTATCAATTGTTCGAAAAGGAGTAGGAAGAAGCCTGTCCTACGCCTGTTTATACTTAACAATTATGCTTACATTATATAATCCAATTAATTAATACATATATTTCAGTATCATCCGTTCTAATACTTTTTCATTAAAAATAATTTAAACCTTTTTTTAAATAGAGCAATAGAGCAATATTTCTGCTTTCCTTCATATTTTCTTCATATTTTTGACATTAGGAACAAGTTATTAGTGTGATCACGATATCCGACCTTATGTACAATCCTCATAGCTTTTTTCTGTAGTGTAATCAATGGGTTTAAAGTGCTTTTATATTCATTTCCCCATATCTCCACACAGTAACTCAAATAGGGTAAGACAAGACAACAATATAGAGTATACAACATCCTCTGTTCCAGAATATGTTTTGCCCTGCACAATACTGCAATACTCCTTGATACTTTGGATCTAACGTATCTTATATGAGATTTCCAACAGAATTTACTGGGCTTAAAGTGCAGACTCTCAGCTTTAGGTTAAGGGTATTCACATCCAAATTTAAGGAAGGGTTTATGAATTATAGCTCTTATATATAATAACCAAAAGTAATTAGACAATTGACTCAAAAGCTGTTTCATGGGCCAGTGTGGGCTATTTATTCCTTCATTATTTCTTTATCAATTAAGCAGGTAAAAGGTCTGAGTTGATTCCAAGTGTGGCATTTGCATTTGGAAGCTGTTGCTGTATACGCACAACATGCAGTCAACAGAGCTCTCAATGCAACTGAAACAGGCCATCCTTAGGCTGTAAAAACAAAACAAAAATCCATCAGAGAGATAGTGGGAACATTAATACTGGCCAAATTAACTGTTTGGTACATTCTGAGAAAAAAATAATGCACTGGTGAGCTCAGCACCACAAAAAGGTCTGGACGTCCATGGAAGACAAGAGTAGTGGATGATCACAGGATCCTTTACATGGTAAAGAAAAACCCCTTCAAAACATCCAGCCAAGTGAAGAACAGTCTCCAGGAGGTAGGCATATCATTATCCATGTGTACCATAAAAGAAAGACAAGCAAATACAGAGGGTTCACCACAAGGTGCAAGCCATTCATAAGCCTCAAGAATAGAAAGGCCAGATTAGACTTTGACAAAAAAACATCTAAAAAGCCAGCCCTGTTCTGGAACAGCATTCTTTGGACCGATGGAACTAAGATCAACCTGTACCAGAATGATGGGAAGAAAAAAGTATGGAGAAGGCTTGGAACGGCTCATGATCCGACGCATACCACATCATCTGTGAAAAAACGTGGAGGCAGTGTGATGACATGGACATGCATGGCTTCCAATGGCACTGGGTCACTACTGTTTATTGATGATGTGGCAGAAGACAGAAGCAGACAGATGAATTCTGAAGTGTTTAGGGATATTCTGTCTGCTCAGATTCAGACAAATTCAGCAAAGTTGATTGGATGGTGCTTCACAATACAGATGGACAATGACCCAAAACATAGTGTGTAAGCAACCCAGGACTTTTTTAAGGCAAAGAAGTGGAATATTCTGCAATGGCCAGAGTCAATCACCTGATCTCAACCCAATCAAGCATGCATTTCACTTGCTGAAGACAAAACTAAAGGCAGAAAGACCCACGAACAAACAACAACTGAAGACTGCTGCAGTAAAGGCCTGACAAAGCATCACAAAGGAGGAAACCCAGCATTTGGTGATGTCCATGTGAATGAATGAATGAATGAATGGACTTTATTGTCATTGCTACAGTACAGGTACCAAACCACGAAATTTAGGAGGGGTGGCTCCCCTGGTGTTAGGAAAGGAAAAAAAAAAAAAACTTTTAGAAAAAGAATAAAATCACAAGAAGGTAAGGAGCTGGTTTACATAAATAAAGGCTATGTGTTCCAGACTTCAGGCAGTCATTGCCTGCAAAGGATTCTCGACAAAGTATTAAAAATGAAAATTTTATTTATGATTATGTTAATTTGTCCTATTACTTTTGAGCTCCTGAAAATAGGGGACTGTGTATAAAAATGGTTGCAATTCCTAAACGTTTCATACAATATTTTTGTTCAACCCCTTGAATTAAAGCTGAAAGTATGCACTTCAACATACATTACATCTTGATTGTTTCATTTCAAATCCTTTGTGGTGGCATACAGAGCCAAAATTATGGAAATTGTGTCACTGTCAAAATACTTCCAGACCTAATTGTATATCCCTGAAGAAATCAAACAGGCCCAAACCCTTAACATATTTAAATCTAAGCTAAAAACCTTCATGTTTTGCACCAGTTATGATTAAACACAAACACTTCTATCAATGTCTTTTTTCCATTAACTATTGTCTTTTTAAATGTTTTATCTATTTACTTCTTATATTTGCTTTTATTCATTGTAATTTTAATTTTCTTATGCTCCTCTTGCTGTATTTTTAAATAATGCATGTAAAGCACTTTGAATTGCCCCTGTTGTATGAAATGTGCTATACAAATAAACTTGCCTTGCCTATATAAATAAATGAATGTCAATGACCCCAGGTGTGGGACTTTATTAGGTCAAACAGGTTTGAGGGGTCAGGCAAAGGACTTGGTGGAGTCAGGCAAGGGTCAGGCGATCATCGTTGTAATCCATGGAGCAGGGCAGGAGCCGTGGTGCAAGGTGCTGGGCTGGAGGTGTCCATGGTGCTGAGTGCCCACTGATGAGCTAAATAAAACATTATATTTCTGATGAGTCAACAGCACTAGGGCTCCTTCACAAAACCCTTACTGGAATCTTCATACACTCTGTGAATTAGTCTTTACTTTCTGATGAGTCAACAGCACTAACCCCATCCAGTGCGACATGTAGATAGCATATATTTAGAATATGTAAAATGCAAACACCAGAAATGCAAGAAAATGTATGAGGTATACCAAATGGAATTAATAACAAGTGTTACAACCCTTCTGTCTAGAGTAAAATAAGGGCCTAACAGGATAGAGTGCAGAATGTACAGGTGTGTTGCAACACAAATGCCAAAAAAGGGATCAAATCAATTCAAGTTTTATTTGTATAGCGCATCTCACAAGATGCAACTCAATGCGCTTCACGTAATGACAGATGTTCAGTGTCCAGTGTAGTGTAGTGTTCAGTGTTGTGTCCAGTGTCCAGGTTCCAGTGATAGCTTGGTCAAAAGGACGCAAGGGTAAAAAACCTGTGCACTGTGCATCCAGGAAAATTCCCCTGCAGCCCTCTAGTCGTAGAGCGACTACTTACCAGTTTGCCCACCAGTGCAAAGCTGCGGCCCCCACAACCCCCCCGAGGGACCCCACACGCCCGACCCGCCCCACCACCGGCGCACCCGGCCCAGCCCACCAGGCTCAGACTATCATAGCCCTGCACGAGGCTAGCCGGGTCAGGTGCCCCAGCGGCAGCACAGACCAAGCACGCATGCCGGCCGGGGGCCCCCGAGGAGAGGCCCAGGGAGCCCAGCGCACGGCAGGCAAGCAGGGGCGAAAAACCTGTACACAGCGCCTCCAGGAAAAGTGCCACTAGACCTTAGGGGTCTAGCCGGTGTGTATCTTATGAGTGATAAATCATTGCTGTTTGCACTTTATCGCCAATGCTCTTTTAACATTGTCTCTATGGTCTTTCAGCTTCCTTTTTTCTTCTTTGCTCAAATTTTCGACCATGTAATGGTCAAACAGCTGCTTCTCACTGTTGAGACAAAATGTTATAAAGAAGTGATTAATAAATAATTTAAGAAACTCACATGCATCAGTGGTTGCAAACTGTCATGGAAATTGTATTAGCACTCTCCAGCTTACCTCAAGTCATACTGTGGTCCAAATGTATACATTTCCATGGCTTTCTTATTGGAAACACAGATAAAAAATAAAATAAAAATAGACATAAATAGACATAAATAGGGGGGATATAAATAAAAATAGAATAGAAATACATTAACTGTACATAACAGCTCATAACTGTATATAATTATCTTTGTTTTGTCACTATTTGCACTTCTGGTTATATGCCAAACTGCATTTTGTTGTTGGTACTTGTTTGATTGATTGATTGAAGACTTTATTAGAAGATTTGCAGAAGTAGGTACATGAAAGTTCATATTACATACAAGGTCAACTAACAGGATAAAAACCCAAGAAAGCCACTGGCTTATTTCAATTGGGGTCCTTGATTCTCAATTCATCGTTACATGTAAGACAGACAAAAAAACAAGTACTATCTACAAGATAATACAGACAAATAACTATTACTATCTACAAGATAAAAATACATCCATCATGGGAAGAACAATACAACAAAACATCAGGTATGTACAGCGGGTAGGACAGGTGGGGACATACACCACAGGTGGGGGCGGGGGCCAAAACACAAAGTATGTACAGTGGGTAGTTCGGGTCTTTTAATCTGATTTTTGATTTAGAGGGTCCAGTTACGGATTGCAGCCTCCTGTAAATGTTTTTTGAGAGTGGTTTTGAAGGTGGGAAGTGTTTTGCACTCCTTTAAGATTATAGGAAGGGCGTTCCACATTTTTACTGCATAGTTTGCAAACGAGTTTAACCCCTTGTTTGTGGTGCAACGCGGTTGAACGTGGTTCGTGGAGCTTCCTCTGGTGTTGTATGTGTGGACGTTGTTCACTTTTTGGAAGTATGTTGACAGGTACTTGGGTGTCTTTGTGGTGTAGCGTATCTTGAAGACCAGGCCCAGTGCAAGCTGCTGCACTCTGTCAACTACTCGTAGCCAATCAAGGCTCAAAAAATGAGCAGCGGTTAGATGTGTCCTAGGGTTGAGGCCTAGCAGAAGCCTAACCAGTTTATTTTGGGCTGTCTGGAGTCTTGTTTTATGGGCCTTTGTGGTTCTATAGTACCATGATGTTACGGCATAGTCGAAGTGACATTGAATGAGAGCTCCTGATAGGGTCCTCAGTGTGTTTTTACTGAAAAGTGAGGATATCCTGTACAAGAATCTAGTTCTATGGTTCACTTTTTTGATTACTTTTGCTGCCATTTTATCTCCGGAAAGATTTGCCTCTAAGATGGAGCCCAGGTATGTAATATCCTCTTTTCTTGTGATATTAATGTTACCCACTTTTATTTTAAAATGTTCAGCCTTTCTGAGTTTAGATGGGGATCCGTATAGGATGGTTTCAGTTTTACCTAGGTGTATTGATAGTTTATTGTCAGCTAGCCAGATGCAGATTCTACTCAGTTCAGTGCTTAGCGCTTTTTCCACCTGCAATATGTCCCTGTCAGAGACCAGCAGAGCCGAGTCATCCGCGAACAGGAACAAATTGCAATCACATGCTGATGACATGTCATTCACATATATTAGGAACAGTAAAGGTCCCAATATGCTTCCTTGTGGAACGCCGCAGGTCACTGGGAGGGGGGGGGACAGTGTTCCGTTCACACTAACCACCTGTTCCCTCCCCTCTAAGTAGGATTGCATCCAGCTCACCGATGTTCTATCGAACCCAATTGCTTTCAGTTTATCTAACAATATGTGGTGATCTACTGTGTCGAAGGCCTTCTGGAGGTCCAGCATGACCATGCCGCAGTACTTGCCCGAGTCCACCTCATGGTTGATGTGGTCGTTCAAATAGAGAAGGCATGTGTCAGTGGAATGGGATGTTCTGAATCCTGATTGAAATTCATACATCAGATTTTTTTCGGTAAGGTACCTATCAACCTGTTCATAAACTATTTTTTCCATAAGTTTCGAGATGGAATTAAGAATAGAAACAGGTCGGTAGTTGCCTGGGTCTAATTTGCTTCCTTTTTTATACAGTGGGGTTACCCTTGCTATTTTAAAGTCAAGGGAGACGTGTCCCTGTTTGATGGAGAGGTTTATTATGTGGGTGATGATTGGGGTAATGGAGGCAGCTGAGTCTTTTAGAAATCTGGCTGGAATATTGTCATGGCCCGTGGCCTTTTCTGAGTGTAGAGCGCCCAGCTTTTTAAACACCTCATCGTTTGACACCATGTCATTGTACTCAGGGCCCCTTGGGAGATATGCGAGGCCCTGTGCGAAGTCAGATTTGCGAGGCCTTTTTTTTATTTTATTTTTTTGGAGGATTTATTTTTATTTTTATTTTTATTTTTTTTAAAATTAGATTTAGATACACAATACATATGTATCCGAGGCCTTTTATAATGATGTAGGCTACTGTTATAACCGCGCGACACGCACGCACCGATATATTGCAAGAAATGCGCTCACATGCTGTGCTGATAGACAATAGCATATCTACTTATTTAGATAGTTTACAACCATGTTTGTTTCATTTCAAACCTTTTATACTCGTAAAGGATTAGGATTTAGGATAAAGCAGTCATCATACCCAACATTAAATACGCACAAGCCATTATTGACATGAATAGAGATGTTACTCACCACCATGTAGACCTATCCTTTATGTTGAAAAGCTTACAGCAAAAGCAAAAAGACATGTCCCGTTTTTGAGAGTACACAAGCCACTTTCTTTCTATTTTTTCCCCATTTGGTAGTTTTCGGAGAAATAAAGTTTCACTAAAGTTCCTGTTCTCATTATTTTTAGGATAACTAAATCCAGGTTTCATCTTTGGGGGACCTCTTCTAATGATCACTTCTGTAACTGTAGAGTCCATATGTACCGGCCAATTTACCAGGATCATCATACATGACATATCTAACACCGTAGGCTCGTCTTGCGTTCCATCACTCTCAGCCCTGCTGCTGCTCTGAGTAGCTCCATCTTCCGCCTCCGTATCCTCTACTTCGCCACTCCTGACCATCATCACCTGGGGCTGGGCAGCCCCACTGCTGCCGGTGTAGCAGTTGTCCTCCTCCACCTCAGAGACATCATCTTTGCCTCTCAGGGGGGGCTGTGCCGTGCTACTACTAGCATTGCTAGTGCTAGCAGTAACGTTAGCTTCTTCGGTGCTAACGGGAGCCTCACTTGTTTTTAGAAATGTTTCGAACGAACCTCTAAGCGAGGCCCTGAAGCCTTCCTTTATTTTCTTTGTATTTCTTTTTTCAGCACCCGATTAACATTTTCTTCCTCGGTCTCGTTCCCTCTGCATTTTGTCCGTTGCACTAAGCAGTCACTATGCACAACAAGTGTCAACGCGCGGCCCAAAATTATTTTCACGTTTCACGTAAGGTGTCATAGGGGGAAATTACTTTTTTCTGTTGCTAAGAATCTCCCTGTCCTACAGGTATGCTAGATTTTAGATGTATGATTGACTATGATTATCACATGTGTGAACATTTAGAAATGTATTAAAGGCAAAAATAATAATATGGTCCCTTGCCTGGCGCTTTGGAGGGCCTCGCCAGCCAGGGTACAAAAAATATTTTTTTTTTTTTTTTTTTTTACCCTGCCTCACGCGAGGCCCTCCAAAGCGCGAGGCCCTGTGCCACCGCCCCAGCTAGCCCCCCCTTAAAGCGGCCCTGATTGTACTCAGCAATGACAATAAAGTTGAATCTAATCTCATATCTGATAACGCTAAACCACATAGGATTACCCAGTTAGCCAATCTGATTTATGAACAAAACTACGTGCGAAACAGCCAAATGCGTAACACATCCAACAACCTAAATAATAAATACATATATGAAAACTATAACGTTCATTAATCATATACATATATGTATAACTATATCATAATAGTCTATATGTTCTATATCACATATAGTCTATATGTTCATTAATCATATTTCAAAATTCTCAACAGATCTGTATTTGCCATTGTCCTTTAAATTCTCGCGGTCCTCTAAAGTCCTTTAAAATCTCGCGGTCCTATAAGATCCTTCAAAATCTCGCGGTTTCTCGCGGTTACTTCTGTGATGACGCGCTCGAACCAAATATGGTCTCCATGCGTCTGGGTGTCGCCAAACGACGGATGCAGCTGGACCCTTCTCAACAGTTCCGGAACAAATCTAAACTATTTGCAGTCTCACGTCGCCCCCTGTTGAGGTGTTGCCGTAGTAGAGTTTTCAGATCGATCATCTCGGAGTTTGATTGGACTTCCCTCCTGCGAGCGAGTCAAACAACCATTCCAAGATGGCGGCGTTACCGTCGCCGCTTCGCGTGTGCCGAGGGATATTGAGGGAGATACGTGCGCTTAAAGGATCGGAATACAAACAAACAGTCGCATACAGTTATGTTTTAGACCAATTTCGTAAAAACCAGGTGAGTTGTGTTGGCAATGAGTAAATGTGGTCACATTATAATAACGTACTTCATATAACCGACATGTAGGTAGCTTGGAAGAAGCTAACAGCGGGTTGCGTGCTGTGTGGTGGCGGCGAAAACCTTGCCCATGAATTTCAGGTTGAATTTATATTGGTACCCTACTTCTCAAGCATATGCAATGATAATACATCTGTGGTGCCATGTCAGAGCTATTGGTGCCATTAGGTTTACGTCTTTAGATGGATCTCTTTAGAGTCTTAGCTATCCAAGGTGACCGCAGACTGTGTGTGTGTGTGTGTGTGTGTGTGTGTGTGTGTGTGTGTGTGTGACAGCCAGCCAGCAGAGGTCAGTCTAAATTCTCGAATGGAATTTACGTTACAAAAACCCAGCTATGTGGACCTATATGTAATGTCAACATTTACAAACCAAGTTACCCGTCCAAGAATGATTCTTTCTATCTATTAGTTGCCCCAATCAGTAATGATCTAACATGACCCAACAACTGATTCTATTTTAAACATGCCGTTTCAGGGATTAGTCAAATCCGCCAGTGGTGTGCTCATGAGATGGAAGAGGGCACATCTTCCATCAGGAATTGTATCATGTCTGATAAATATTCAGGAAGAGGATGCATCACGCCTCCCCGTGTGCTTGGTCTAACTAGGTTAGATCATAATGCAAACAATCACTGTTACATAATATTTCCGACCACCCGACAGAACATGACAGTTGGTGGAAATTGAGGCAGAGAAGATAACCCATTATCATATCGCCTCTTTTTTTGAATACTCCAGAATATAGGCTAAGGCCCTTTATGCCTCATGGAGCACATTTCGCCGGGGTAGTCATATGCATGTGCAGTCAGTCACTCATGCAAGGGAGTTGTTATTACAGCTTGTACCATAGCTGGAGGGAAGTGCTTGCCCGCAATTCATTATAACTGTCTACTTGGTAACATGCATATATTGTCAAGTTCTATGAGATTATAGGGAATGTACCCTATATAGAGCCTGTGTCCATCCATATAGCCTTATATAGTTTGCTAATAGCTACGTCATTATCGTGGAATACATCACACAGTACATTTTCTGTGTATTTGTTTGTCATGTCTCCACTGATGGATGTATCTTCCATGTCAACATAAAAGCTTTCCCTACTCACAAAGATCTCAGTCGAAGAGTTTGTTTGAGATGTCACCTTTCAGTTGTTTAACACATCTTCTCTTTGTTCTCTGTCCAATCAGATTACTGGGGAGAGGTATTGCCGTGCCCAGCAAGAGGCCCTCCATGCTTCCCACACCTACTTGTGTCTGCTCAACTCCACCAGAAATCACAAGGCCCTGCACGACCTCTACCACGGCAAGGGGGAGCGTAGCGTAGCCGAGGCGGCAGGTTTGGTGGGGCTCAGGCTGCCTACCCAGCCTGGAGGAAAAGGCTGGGAGAAGTGAGAGAAAGCGTGGAAGAGATACTTATAAAACCATCCTGGAGGACGATGCGTGTTGGAAGGACTGGACTGGACCTAATGTTAATCTACTATTTTACAAGCCAGAGGAGGAGAAAAAGGCTGTAAGGGGACTGTGACTTGTGAAGACAAAAAGGAGGATCAAAGCTATATGAAAGTGTTAAATGGCTGACTAGGTTTCTCTACCGCTATCCCTATTCTAGATGTCTCCTTGATGCTATGAGCAACAGGTATAATGAGAACAATTTGTAAATACGTTTTCTTTGTGACTAATCTTGCCAATTAAAGTACAATATTAATCACTGTTCATTGGTTTCTCATATTATTTCTTGTAAAATCGCTTGTTGCTAAGCTACCTGTTACACATGTATTCTCAATTCAATTCAAGTAAAATAAAAATGTGAAAGCTTTGTGCAGAGCTCTACAGTCTATATGAGTCATTCTCAACCAGGGTGCCATCCCCAAAAAATATTCTGACGTTGCTGACATAATAAAATGGATTAGAATTCCAAAAAGAGCATGATAATAATATATAAATAATATAAGCAGGAACCATAGGGCCGAAAGGTACCTTTTTGCCTGGCTGCGTGTGACATGTGACGCTGCACACTGTTGATTGGTCAATGGAAATCGTCATCCCATGTTCATAGATTTCATCACTAACCGCCATTTTTAAATACCACAACAGATTTCGCTCTAGGAAAATGTTACTTACTGTTTCTGTAATAACGTATTAATAAAGATTTGAACAAATATGATAACCATCGTATTATCTTAGTTTGATGTCATTTCAATGCATCATAGAACTTTTATTTACAACAAGCATAACAAAAAAAATCGCTATTATGGCGATGTGCTGTGCCTATGCTGTTCCTCAGTCCAGCGCTTCATCATCCCCCTTCTAAAACTGCCATCTCCCCTTTCCATCCCTTATGTCATTTTATCAATGAACATTGTATTACTGTTATTTCAACATTTAAGCCTCTTTCACACATAGTTCCCTGTAACTTCAATGGAATCCCAAGCTGTGCCGTCCAGGCATTTTCGCCGTTCACCCATGAGTCAAACTACAAATCTACTAGAACTGAAAGCGGCAAGTAGGCTAACAGGCACGTAACATCCATATGCTGTATAAATAAATATATTTGACTACCAGCAAGACAGCGCTGCACTCGTATCTATAACAAACGCGGCGATTGTATGAGCCCCGCGTCATTCCAATGAGAGAAGCACACACAACACACAAAGCACACACGATGAGAGAAGCACAGGCTTTCCGTAGAAATACATTGCTCCCTGTATAACGTTATATATCTAACGTTACATGTTTTAAGGCTGATCTGTGCATGATGGTGCTGCATTTTGATATAATTATTATCGCATTTCCCCCCGTTGTGCTGTGCTGTGCCGTTCCATAGTCCAGAGCTTCATCATCCCCCTTCTAAAACTGCCATCACCCCTTTCCATCCCTGGCGTCATTTTATCAATGAACGTGGTATTATACATATTACATATTTGTTGTTATTTATGGAAGTGTCCGGTTGCTGGAGGAACCAGGACGCCGGCTACACTGCACAGTTTAGCCCGAAATAGAGAGAGTGCTTTATCCCGCTAATAGAATACAGTTCCAGTAATAACACTTTTATCTCTATATTGTAATCATTCTCTTCATCTGTTTTTAAATGTTGATCTATTTATATCGATCTATTCTTGCCAATTCCTTATTACCAGTGGAAAGGGGGAAGGCTACACTTAAGGACTTTTCGTTCAACGGAGGAATTTATAGAACTCGCATAGAGTTCAACTCGCATTTCCCCCGTTGATGTGACGAACTGAAAGCGGCAAGTAACAGGCACTTAACGTTACATGTTTTAAGGCTGATCTGTGCATGATAATGCTGCATTTTGACATAATTCTTATCGCATTTCCCCCCGTTGAGCTGTATAGTGGCACTTATTACAGTGAAGCGCTCTTATGACACGTAACTTCTCCTACAGTCCCGGGTCGCTCCGTATAATGGAGAAGCGTTTCTGAAAGTACGGCACGGCTCTGCACGGCTCGGATACAAATGCGGCCCGCGTCAGCCCGGTAGTGGAAAAGCGCCACAAGCTGTCTGGGAATAAACATAGCGTTGTAAACTCCATCGGGTAAAAAGAAGCTATTCCAGCTAAAAAATGTTGCGCCATTAACTATGATATTCGATACATGTGGACTGATAATAATAATAATAATAATAATAATAATAACTTTTATTTGTATAGCACTTTTCCTGCAAACGTTGCAGCTCAAAGTGCTTTAATCATTAAATAATAATAATTTAATTATTTAGTAATTTAAAGGCAATATTAAAGAGATGGGTTTAGTCTTGACTTGAAAAAATATTTGCTGAGGTTGCATCCCTAATGTAAACTGACAGTGCATTCCACAATTAATTAATATTAATAATACTATACTATTATATATACTATTAATTAATTATTGACGTGGTTAACGTGACCAGTCGTATAGCTGAAAACCGGTAGTCTGTGATGATGGGGAAAGCAAAAAGAATGAACATCAGTCAATTTTATTACAGTGAGATCACATTAACCAGCCACATTTCTACATTATCATGTCAGCGTTCCAGCACGCCTCTAGCGTTCAAACATGGTAACAGCATGTCAGGAGAAACCGTCAGTGAGAACCTTTGTCCCAACATAGTCTATCCTCGCTCGCCCTGAAGCTAGTTAAGACTATACTTTCAGGGATCATTTCTATAGTTTTTGACTTGTGAAATGTGTTTCTAAAGTGTTTGGTCTCGCTACCCACGAGGATGAGACCTGATATTCCCTTCTGAGCGTGAAGCGGGTACTGAGTAATGATTCACTTCATACGCTCTTTGCCATTGATGACCGTTCTTTGCTTCCTTGGGGAGCATTGAGGGAGGGAATATGATCAGAGTGGTTATTTTATACTGTTTCAAAAGATATAATATTGCATGCTTTTTAATGTGTGTGGAGATATGTCACATAATGGGCTGACTAGACTAGCACAATGTGACAACGGTAACACTTGAAGGGAGGTTTAAACGCACCTGGCATTATTTGTATTGCAAGTTATTAAAGTATTAGAGCGATGAAATGTCAATAGTGGATTGTTGCCGTGTGTCACATATCAAAGTAGGTTAACACGATGTTATATCATGAAATCAGGCTGAAGCGCAGGTGTCGTTACTTATATTGCATACAAATAAAAGTGAAAGTGATATGTGGTTAGTTGTATCATCCTTCTGTTTTCCTGGTACATGCCGAACTTTCCACCAAAACGATGACGCTATCAAAATATGCGTGGTGACCTTTCAACTCTGATGCGGAGAACGTGAACACATAGCATTGCATTACTATTATCTACTTACTCTTCGCTATTGTACACTTTGTCCAAACTACCTTTTGTGTTTATTTTGTGGTGTGTTTATTTTTTGTTTTTTGGGGGGGACATTGTTAATCTGCTATTATTGTGTGCATCGTGTATGATGACGTGATACACTAAATCCAGTGATGCTCGTGCCCACAGACACACGGAGATTGTTGTCTATGGTGACGTAGTACTCAGTAACTCAGTGATGCTCGTGCCCACAGACACACGGAGATTGTTGTGTTCCGATGATCCCGACCACTGTGCTCGGTAGCGACTCAGCCCACCACCACGAATGACTCTGCTCATCTGGGACAAACGCTTCGAGAGCAGAAACGAAACCGTGATTTCACCTCAAAGATATTCCATTTCGTCACCGTCGCTGTAGCCAAAGGAAGGTAACGACACTGAGCTCGTCCACATTGCCCTAATCCCGGGTTGTGTCCATCATCTCCCCCCGCCTCGTCTGTTGTTCCTGAGGAGGTCTGTCTTATTATCTCCACACTGACTTGAGATTCATTAGCTTAGCCGTCAAGTTCAGCAGCTCGCCCCGCCAGAAGAGGATGAACTGGTTGTTTCCCTTGTCCAAGGGTTCCGGACCTCTCCCACCTCTCAGTAGCTTACAGCAACAAAGACAAAGACAGGTCGAGTCCCTCAAAGCTGCCCACTCCAGGTAGGGGAACATGCCCCGGCTCGGAGGCTAGCTAGCCTGGTCAGTGATGCTAGCTTGCTTTAGCTTGCTAGCCAAACAAACCTGATTGATTAGCTAGCTAGTAGTAGTACTGCTTATAGGCGTTGTTGACAAGTCTTGTCATGACACGTGTTGCCCCTAGTATATCTTGTGATCAGTTGTGACGATGTTATGCTATGAGCCCAGATTAAAGTATTATTCCTTTACTAGTGGCGACTGCCATGATTATGATCCTCTCTGATCTACTTGTCTACCTCTCAACTCTTTCCTAGGTCTCTCTAGGCTGAGTCTATGTAGCCGTGTTGTCACATTAGCTTGTGTCTTGTGTCTCTCATCTGTTTTATAAGAACTCTACATATAAGTACTTGTTGACGCAACAAGATTTAGTCTGGTAGAGATAACTGGAACATGGATGGATGATGTATCTTCTGCTTTATATCCTTCCCCAGCTTAGCAGAGATCCAGAAAGATGTTGAGTACAGAATACCTTTCACAGTCAACAACTCTACGATCAGCGTCAACATGTAAGTACATGTTTACATATACTTGTCCAACAGGAGCTTCCACCCATGTCGAGTCGCCCTGCCTGTGTCACTATACTGAAAGGCATTTCCCTTCTTTAAGCATGAACATGTCTGACTTTCGTGTTGATTATTTCCTTCATAATCAATCAAATGTATTCTGGCCTTACTCCCTATTCTCACACGCCTAGTATTATCTGGGGACCTCTGGCAATTTGTAATCATTTACGGAGGTCGTCTGTGTTCTTAATCCCGTGCCAATTGGCCATGTCTATAAATGTCTGTAAAAATTCCAATGCAAATTTCTCTCCCTCTCCCTCTCCCTCTCTCTGTCTGTAGACTCCTTCCACCTCAGTTTCCTCAGGAGAAACCAGTAGTCAGCGTTTACCCCCCTGTGGGACATCACCTCGTCGACAGCAACAATGGCACCATGGTCACAAGCCCCCTCATTACGAATGTAAGTGTCAACCTGTCATTCTGGGAGCTGTCACTGGGTTGGGGAGCTAAAACAGTATTGAGCCTGCGAATACGCTATGAAAGTCTGTACGTCACAAACTGCAGAATGTAAAAAAAGAACTGGAGGCAGACGCGTCATTTTTGGTGACAGATGTCACCTTTATGATTGCTAGCAAAAGTAAATGTGAGCTAATGAATGGTAAATAGGTTCTGATTTGGCCAAAGGTTAACTAAGCTTGCAGGTTAGAAGTAATTTACTGGAATTTTCCGTTAATCAGCTACTGCACTGAGTCTCTTTAGCTAGACGTCATAACGCTGACCCCCGTCTCCAGTTGTATTTACATTCTGCAGTTTGTGACGTATGGACTTTCATAGCGTAGAGATTAGACATCTTCTCAACTATTGTTCAACTACTATACATGAGGCAAACATTGCAGTAGTCTGTATTTCTTTTTTCCTCAGCATTTACATTTTGACAGATAGATTCTCCCTGTTTGTCTACAGTTTGGAATGCACTCAGACTTGGGCAAAGTCATTCAGAGTCTCCTGGACGAGTTCTGGAAGAGCCCTCCTGTCCTGATGTCTGGCACCTCCGGCTTCCCGTAGTGAGTACCATCACGGGATACGTTGTCTTCCAATAACAGGAATTTTACTTGGTGGCAAATTCACCATGTAACGCGCCACAAAATGGCTGACCAGAGAACATCATTTTATATATTCAACACATTACTATGCCAAGTATATCAAGAATGTTCATGATGTCGTAGCAGATCAACCCCTCAGTGAAAAAAACGGTTTGATCTCATCCCTCTTTCTACCACTCTTCTTTTCTTCATCTCTTCATCTCCCTCTTTTCCTTCTCGTCAGCATGTATAAGCCTTCCGGGATGCCTCCGTACCCCCAACCGGGCTTCCACTACGGCTCTCGCCCCATGGGCCACCCCCACCCCCAGGCCCCGGCCCCCATGCCCCACCCGGGGGTAGAAGCCCCCCACGGGCCCCCCTGGGCCGCCGCCCCTGCCTACGGCCTCATCACTGACCTGCCTCTGCCTGTCCCCACCACAGACTCCCAGGTAACAAAGCCACCCCACCATTGGAAACAAGTACTTTGTGTTCGATCCTCAATGATTTTATTCATGAACATGTACAGTATGTTTTTTATTTTTTAAATATAATATTATGTGTGCTTGGTTTTAAAATGGCCAAATAATAAACGTTCAACGATACAGCATTGAGGATGGTTCAAATATAAGTATATTAGCCAATACCTCTCTGACTCGTGTCAACTCCCTTCACAACATCTCTATCTGCACTGTTTTGTTGGTTGTGTCCTCCTGAACATGAGCCAGCACTTCAAGATAGCGTGTCCGTTAGATACCACAGTTGCTGGTACTACAGGGTATATACCGATGAAAGGAGACACTGCACACTGTGTAACAGTAGAGTCCGGTGGAGGTAGAAATCGGAGGTTCAAGGTTCATTGTAATGCCTGGAATGGAATGAGGACTGCTATATAGAAAACAACAACACACGTTTGATACCATTCCTCATTCCATACCGTGCATTACAACATCCTCCGATTTCGACCTCCACCAGCCTGGTATGCCAGGTAAGCCGGTTACGTAGTGACGTTTCGTCAAGCTGAAACGTGAAAAGGCGACAGGAAAGATCTGAATACGCAAGCGGCTCGCAGGTGTTTTTCTTTCCTGGACTCGTCCAGCCACAAACAAAGCCACACCTCCCTGGTCTCTGTGTCCTCTGGGCATGGCCAGACACACAGAGAGAGAGCTGGCCGTCACAGATGACTGTGGATTAACCTCTCTGGCAGCGTCGCAGGGATTATCACACCTCGCACCGACACGACCCTGGCAGCTCGCGCCCCGGGAGCGTCTCGGGTCGAACCCGTTTCAGTTCACGAGCCGCAGGGGACAACAACATGCGTCCCCAGACGCAGGGGACAACAACATGCGTTCCCAGACGCGTGCTGCGGATGAAACGATCGGACAGAACGGGAGCCGTTAAAAGAATTCTGCAACGCTCGCGTGTCCCTGCCGTTTGTCGTTCCCGTGCGTGTCGCCTGCGTGACGTTGTTTTGGTGTCATCGGTTCTGGTGGCGCTACCTGTGTCACGTTATGCTAACTGTGTCCCTCTTGTGTGTTTCATATAGGCTGGGTTGAACGGACACATGTACAAAATGCCAGAGATTCCCGACAAATTCCCCGAGCTGTCTGAAATGAGGTACAGTAAGATGTGTGTATACTGTATAATGTGTGTACTGTGTGTCTATACACTCTAAAAGGCAGGACAGGGGTCAAGGTAACAAACACAATAAGAGTCATTGAAATAGCTTGATAGGAATTCTTTGTTTTAAGTTGTTTGAGGTAAAACCAAAGGCCAATATTATGCTGTTCTTTGTCCATTCTACCCAAAAACCATCTATGTCATTTTGTGCCAAGTATTTGACCTAACTCGCCAGTCGACGTTGACGTTGTGTCCTAGTCTTTCATGTCCCATGTCGTCCCAACTCCCAATGTGTTGTGTGTGTGTCCCAGTGTCTCCCAGCTGAAGGACATGAGTGACCAGGACACGGTCCTGCTGCAGGTGTTTGTGTGTCTGCCGCAGCTCAAACAGGTCTCCACCGACAAGGAGGAGCTGGTCAGCAGCATCGTGGACATGGCCAGTGAGTCATCATAAGAATAATCATAATCATAATAGTAATATTAATAATCAGAATAGTAATAGTAATAATAATAATAATAATAGTAGTAATAATAATAATAATAATAATATCCTTTATACAACGGATAGATCCGGTCCATTGTCTCTATTAGTCAGTTTGCATTCCAGCTAAATTAAATGTTGACACATCTTTTCATATTACACCGCGTTTGTGTATATTACCGTTATCGAAGTTACATTATTACTGTTGCTTAGCAACCGATAAACAACTGTTCAGCGGATGAATACACTTACAATAAAACATAGCCAGCCCATAGCTAACCCATTTTTAAATTATTATTATCATTATTTAAGTCATTGTGTACTGTAGCCTGGTCGTGTGTTAACATCTGCGTTCGTACAAATACACAGAGCAGCCAGTCCAGGTGCAGCTTTATCGCTAACCCCCTGGCAGTCACGGCTGTGAGGCCCCATTCCTCCTTGATTAGTTGGCGGTGGGAAGAAAATGTCTCGGTCTCGTTGCTTTTGAAATGTGAACGTTTGCCGTCTTAAACGTGTTCTCCACTGAGGCTTCTCTGGTGTCTGTCTCCTCTCTGCCAGAGAGGAACCTGCAGCTGGAGCCCCGGCTGGAGGGGAAGAGGCAGGAGATGCTGTTCAAAGTGAGTTCGACGTGAACGCACTCCGTTACGGTCTGTCCGTCTGTCCGTCTGTCTGTCTCATGAACTGCAGAACTCGTTGACTTGTCTACCGTTGGTTTCCTCCAGGCTATCAGGGATTCTGACTGTTGTTGTTGTTATTGACAGTATGACCAGGTGACCCAGATGAAGTCTGCCTTTGAGACCAAAATGCAGAGACAGCACGAGCTAAGTGAGGTAAGGGGGTTAACAACAGCACTCTGCAAACTCTCTCTCTCTCTCTCTCACACACACACACACACACACACACTCAGATCACCACAAGTGCATTCAGTGTTTCCTCCAGGACTTTTTACAATGGTGGCGGGTAGTGCTGAGCGCGCGCCCGCGATTTTTTCGCGTGCACGCGCATGAAACGCGCACGCGCGCTCAAAACAACCACGTAATTTCAGCCAAAACTCGAGGATGGCCCAAAAAAATAAAATGTTTTCCTGTACTTCTCCCGTGTGTCTCTTATTGTCTGTGTCTGCATGTTTTTCCAGCATGTAATTCCGTTGTCAATAAAAACAAAAACACTGATCTGACGTTTTTTTTCACAACGTTATTACTTGTCACTTTAAGCCCAGGAGGGAGTTAGCGATTAGCGATGTTTAGCTTAGCTTAGTTTAACAGAAGTATCTTCACTTTTAACATGACTTCCCGTGGTCGTAGAGGGCTGGTCGACGGCTTAAAATGACCGTGTAGACCTGTAGACCTTATCCAGCTATAGTCTTGTGTTTCTACCCCGGGCATAGCCGGTGTTATTCACGGACAAACACTCCTGTTAGAGTGGTTCTAGTACACTGGACATAGGTAACACATAGAGAGGCTTCTCCTCTCTCTCTCCATCCTACACTACACTACACTACGCATCCTATACTACACTACACTACGCTAGCTCGCGGTGTTCGGGTGACAGCCAGGGCGCGTTCGTAAATACGCTCTGGAAATCTGATCAGCACTCACGGAATGCCTCTTGTCCAATCAAATGACTTGGTCCCTTTATGACGTTGAACCCAGTGTGCGCTCCGGGGCTCTCAGAGCGAATTTACGAACGCAGCCTCAAGTTCAATACTCGCGACACACACGGACTGGTCCAGTTTCAGCGCTTGTGGGTGTGTCTAGCGCTGTGAAGGTCTGAAAAGCGGCCTAAATCTTTTTTTTTTTTTTGGGTTGAGAAATCTGAATGGTGGCGGAGGAAATTCCATCGTGGCGGTCCGCCACGATGAAATGCATGTAGAGGAAACACTGGCATTGGGTCGTGGATTAGGGTTGATTTTGGGAGCTGCTGACCTCTCCCTCCCCCCCTCCGTCCCTCCCTCCCTCCCTCCCTCCCTCCGCCCCTCAGAGCTGCAGCCTGAGCGCCCTGCAGGCCCGTCTGAAGGTGGCCGCCCACCAGGCGGAGGAGGAGTCGGAGGAGACGGCCGAGAACTTCCTGGAGGGCCGGACGGAGATCGACGACTTCCTGGCACACTTCATGGAGAAGAGAACGGTAAGGAGCGGAGGGCAGGGGCAGGATGGACCCTCATGTTTCCCTCAGAAGACTTAGGTTAGATTCCCTTGATTCGCACACACACACACACACACACACACACACACACACACACACACACACACAGACACAGACACAGACACAGACACACACAGACACAGACACACTCACACTCTAGGGTTGGGCGGTTATACAGTTATACTGTATACCGTGGTTTTTGACAATAGCAACGGTATTTGTCAATACCGCCATAAAACCGTCCTCAATGGCTATATCTAATCAACACCTTCAGAGTGTTTGTCCAGCACCACTGTCTGTGTGGTTGAAGACGCTATGAAAGTGACGACAGAACTTTTTGTAAACAATGGAATTTGTCAAATAAATAACATGTAAAAAAATACTGTTTTGAAGAGATGGTAATGTCACGTGACCGCTTCGGCTCAGAAGAAGGCGCTGTCACAAATGTCATAATTCGAAACGGCTCCGCCAAAGCCCGACAATGTGATTTTGAATCCCACGGTAAAACCGTAAACCACGGTTAAATTTGGGGACGGTTTAATGGTATAAAAAAATGCAAACCGCCCAACCCTAACACACTCACTGTCCCGGTATTTCTTCTCGTCCCAGCTTTGCCACAGCCGGAGGGCCAAAGAGGAGAAGCTGCAGCAGTCAATCAACACACACGGACAGTTCCCCAGCAGCCACTAAAACCCTGCTTCATCCCCTTCACGCGTTTCTACAAAGGTAAAACACACTATTCAGATTAAGACACAACAAACAGAGTGTCTCGGAAGCTTCGCCTTTCCCTCTTAAGCCTTAAACGTAACCTGTTTCTGCCTCCGCAGGTTTGGACTTTATCTACCAGCAAACAGCCCTAAGAAGATGACAAGCACACGTGCTGATAGACACACAAGGAGCAACCAGACATCCATTGTTGTGATACGAATTGTAACATGAACTAGCCAGACTAATTTCACTATACAGTTTCTGATGAAGATGATGATGATGATGATGATGATGATGTTTTGGGACTGGCCTCATATTTACTTGAATTTGGATGACGAGTATGTTAACGCTGCCGAATACTCTTACGGATGGATACTGTATTTAAATAATGTTAATAATAGGCTTTATTATAATCGAAGACACATTGTATTATGTTATTTAATTTGTTAGGTTAATAAACCGTTTAGAATAAGCCTTTTGTCGAGAGAATTATTCTGTCCGCGTCCTTTGAAACACACGCACACTTGACTGGTTCACTCTGAACTCGAAATTGTTGACCGTCGTTCATGAGGATGTGTGCGTGCAGCGCCGTGCACGTACTGCGTTTCAGTGCAATTGATTGGTTTCTGTTGATGACCTGAACATAGAACCTCAGTCGTTCGTGAGAGAACGTGTGTGTGTGTGTGTGTGTGCGCACGTACTGCATTTCAGTGCAATTGATTGGTTTCTGTTGGTCATGTTGATGATCTTGTGTACTCCTTTCTGTCAAAGAAATTCGAGACGAGACCGTGTTCATGTTTCCCTTTAACAGTGAGGAGAGTTTATTTCACTGGGTCATTTACAGTACACAGCAAAGACAGTGAAAAGGGTAGTCATTCCATTTAGTTGGTTTTTTTTCTTCAGGTTGACGATACAGTATAGTTAACAGTATAACCATATCACTTATCACAAAGGGAAATGAGAAAGATTTGGTCTGAAATGAATGTTTCTCCTACATTCACACAACCACACTAGTGAATATTCAGTTAAGTATACACATCAATGGGAAGAACCATCAAACAAGGTTGTCATCACAATCTCCCATCTTAAAAAAAGTAGGTTGGTATAAGGGAATAAGTTTCTCTCCTAGTTCATAACTTTATTAAGCAGCAATAACTTAGATTTATAGTATCTGAACAGCAAAATAAAATACTTCAGTTCTGACATATCAGCTTGGAGGTCACTCGGAGGTCAGTTGAGATGTGCCATAAAGGCAGGTTAGCACAGAGACAGACAGGATATTAAAAAGGAACAATCCTGTTTTGATTAAAATCTTCTAAATGAACACAAGGCATGTTTCATACTTCTCTAGTACACTACTGAGAAACATCATAGTCGCTTGTTCAGCTGTTGAACGCTCTTGACACAGCGAGTCTACTACTACTTGGTGTAATCAATGTAACGAGGACGTCTCAAGGTTCAAACAAAAGCCCTATTCGGACGGGATTAGTGTTATCTGGGGACCTCGGGTAATTTGTAATAATTACGGAGGTCGTCTGTTCTTAATCCTGTGCGAATCGGCCATGTCAGTAAAAAATTACCAGAGGTCACCAGATAATACTAGTCCCGTGTGTATAGAGTATGATTTAGTTTGTTGTACGTCCTTTCTGGGATAAGTATAAGTGTACAGTACATTGAAACCAAAAACAAGAGAGGCTTAAGACTTTGTTGTAAACATGGAATATTTTCTTCACATTTTGTCCCTGTTCAGGTCATCCACACACACTCCTAGGGTCGCCAGTGTAACCAGACTACCCGACAGGCTTTCCCAGTGGTTCCCTGGGGGGTATTCCATCAACGACGCTAAAGGAAAATCCAGCCTTTTTTTTTTTTTTTTTTTATAAGTCTCGCGATGGAATACCCGCCTGGTACTACACAAAAACAAACAATCACAAGTAAAATCCAGTCAAATTGGCCCTGTACAAGAAAAAGCAACAAACCCCAGTGGTCTCCAATTGTCATTGCAAGATGCCCTCATCCACAAGGCAAACCCCCCCCCCTCCCCCATACCCTGACAAACCTCTTGTCTCCATTCACCGCCAGTCAACCTCCATACTTCCACTCAGGCAGCGGAGTAGACGGTCTCGTCAGAGTCCGGGTCTTTGCCGTCGTCCCCGCCGCTGGAAGAGCGGCTGCTGAGGTCGGCCACGCCCGACTCCACGTCGCTGCAGGTGGAGAGGTCGTCAGGGTCAGGGGCCTTGGGAGGCCCCAGGGGCAGGATCAGAGCTGGGCCCTGGGACTCCCCCTTGTGGTCGTGTGTGAGAGAGGGGCTGTGGTCCTGAGTGGGGCTGGTGGTGGTGGTGTTGGGCTGTCCTTCCTCACACACTTTGTTCGTCCTCCTCTGAGGCTCGGTCCCGTTCGTTTGCTTCACCTTCAGGGCTGCTATCCTCTGGAAGATGGAACCAGTGTTACCAGTAATACAAGTCTCTATTTGAATAGGAAGAAATAACTGACACTATGAACTACAGTATGGAATAGGCTCTCTTTGAAAAACCCCTCTTTGAAACACAGACTTATGTTTTTATCTCTGACTCAAAAGTCACCTTTCCAAAATGTAACAACATTTGTTACAAATAATGACCCACATATAAGTCATGGGTAATGTTATGAATTCAATTCGCCATGTGGTCTTAAAGAGGAGTGTTTATTGGAGCGTTTTTCATGGGTGTGTCTTGTGTCTGTATGCCTTGTTTGGTCCCCGGGTGGGCGGTCCCTCGCGGTACCTCCTGGTGATTGGTCAGCTCCTCCTCCAGCTGCTGAGTCTCCTCCCTCACCGCCATCAGGCAGTCGGTGGGCGACTGGCGCGGAGGTGCGACTTTCTCTGAGCGGTTATACATGCCCTTCCACATCCTGGGGGACAAAAGGATCAAGTTTTATTGTTGCGTCACATTACAAATATAGGCAAGATAAGGCAAAAATAAATAAAGTTACAATAGTAACAACAAGACATAAGTGAGACAATTGGACGAGTGACAAGTTGAGGGAGACAAATCAGACAGGATACAATTAGCAGGACAAATAGTAAAATAAAACAAAGAGGCTTCTTCTTTTAGACTGTGGTTGGGGCGGCTGGGGTCTAACAGACTGTGGTTGGGGCGGCTGGGGTCTAACAGACTGTGGTTGGGGCGGCTGGGGTCTAACAGACTGTGGTTGGGGCGGCTGGGGTCTAACAGACTGTGGTTGGGGCGGCTGGGGTCTAACAGACTGTGGTTGGGGTGGCTGGGATCTTTGATGATCCTCCGGGCTTTGCTGACACACCGTTTGTTGTATATGTCCTGGATGGAGGGAAGGTCACATGCGGTGATGCGCTCGGCTGTCCGCACCACCCTCTGTTTCGCTCTGCGGTTGAGGGCAGTGCAGTTGCCGTGCCAGGCAGTGATGCACCCAGTCAGAATGTTCTCAGTTGTGGCTCTGTAGAAGGCCTGTAGGATCCTGGACCTCATGCCAAACTTCTTCAGCCGCCTGAGGTGAAAGAGGCGCTGCTGTGCCTTTATCACCACCTGGTTGGTGTGCTTGTCCCAGATGAGGTCGTCCGAGATAAAACTGCTGATCCTCTCTACAGCCGACCCGTCGATGGTGACCCTATCCTTTCTTGCTGAAGTCCACCATCAGCTCCTTGGTCTTGTCAGTGTTAAGAGAGAGAGAGAGAGGTTGTTCTCCTGGCTGTATTGAGCCAGGCGGTCGACCTCTCTCCTGTAGGCCGTCTCATTGCCGTCGGTGATCAGGCCAATCACTGTCACGTCTTCAGCGAATTGAATCACTGAATTGGAGTCGTGCGTGGTCACGCAGTCGTGAGTGTACAGGGAAGAGAGGGGGCTCCTGTGTTGAGGGTTAGAGGTCTTTGAGCCCATTCTCACCACCTTTCGTCGTTCCGACAGGAAGTCCAGGATCCAGTTGCAAGGTTACTATAACCAACAAGGTGCTTTTCCTGCTTTTCCTATTCATCTCTATGGCCTTGCACTCAGTGATTCATTCATTCATTATCGTCTGCTTTGATGAACGTGCATGAAAAATGTATTCATCCTCGTCTACTGTGAAATGGAATTCTCCGTTAGTTTCGCGAAAAGCCAAGGAGGGTGCAGTAACTCACTTGAAGCAGTAGGGGGTGGTGGCGGGCCTGAGCACGCCCTGGGTCTGGCTGTGGTCCGCCCTGTACAGTGGGTTGGTGTACTCCGCCCTGTCTTTCCACAGCTTGCTCCACAGGGAGTGAGTCCTCTCACGGAGCCTGCACAAGGACAGATTCAACATTAACTGGTGTTTGCATTGTCATGGAACTGAAACAGCACTTTGAATCTCGAATCGTGAGTCGAGTGTATCGTTACATCCCTACTTGCGACAACATTGTGCCTAATATCAGAACCTTAGGAAGACTTGGAAGAGGTAAGTCCTTCACTTTTTTCAGAGACTCAACTTACAATAGAAAAAGGGAAAAACATGGGTTTGATCGAACGACACCCTCCTCACATCCCCCCCCCTGTCCCCCCCTCCAGCCTAACAACACCCACCTCCTGTCCCCCCCTCCAGCCTAACCACACCCCCCTCCTGTCCCTCCATGCAGCCTAACCACACCCACCTCCTGTCCCCCCCTCCAGCCTAACCACACCCACCTCATGTCCCTCCTCTCCTTCTGGCTGTTGCCCAGGAAGTTCCCGTACTGGCAGGAGTAGACGTGTGTGTGCAGCTGGATGAGGAAGCGCTCGTTGAATTCAAAGGCACAGGGGAACTGCTCCGACAGCTGCCACACACACTCCAGGAACTGGTCCAGGACCGGGGACACTTCCTTGGGGTCGCCGTCTAAGTGGTTATACCTGAAGGATGAAAACCAATGGAATCGTTTTGGACAAAATGAAGGAGGGAGTTACTGGGAGGGGGGTTCTCTCTGCCAGAACTCTTTTCTGCTGTACCCTTTTCCTCCAGTTAATCAGACATAACTAAGGAACTAGGGGAATTTGGGCACAATATATGGGAAAAGAAGACCAGCAGATGGGCATAGAAGACCAGCAGATGGGCATAGAAGACCAGCAGATGGGCATAGAAGACCAGCAGATGGGCACATAAGACCAGAAGTCTATCCGGAGCAACCCTGCAGTGGAAACCGCTGTCTTCCTACTCCAATACCAGCTACCATCATCAATTCCAAGCGACCGATGAGACAACCACCGCTACATTGGTCTGATTTCAAAGAGCGATTACGATCTTATGATTAATGTTGCTTCGATTGGACACACTTGGGATAATAAAATAACTCAGATTTACCACTTCATGCATTGTATATCATCTTTCTGAGATATCTTTCTGAGAAAGTGTTATGTTATGTTAGGATTTTTAGACCGTAAGACAAAAGCAAAAGGCACTGACCTATGTGAGAACTTGTGCCCGAACGACACCCAGTCTCTCTCGATCAGCACCTAGGAGGACGGGACAAAGACACAGAATGAGCTGTTGCTGTTCCACCTTTTATCTGAATTAATGCTTGATTATTTTTTTTTACATCATTTTGAGATGACTGTAGTGTGTAGTTCATGTCTAGACTTGTATAATCACTGGTGTTGGATAGAGTGTTAGTAAAGCTGAGTCACTCCCTATCTTCCGCCGTAGACTGAAGACCCATGTCTTCCGGGTCTCCTCTACCCCTTAACTGTCCCTCAGTCCCGAGACATCGACATCCCCTCTACCCCCCCTGTCGCTTTGGATAAAGGTGTTACTCAAATGTCTTTGTTGTAAGTCGCTTTGGATAAAGAGGTCTGCTAAATGACCAAAAGGTCAATGTAAATGTATTATAATAATAATAATAATAAGTATAGGGGTCTAATTATTTTTTTGATTACTAAATCTAAATTTAAGTGTCTTTGTAGGACAATCTACTGTAAGTAGACAATCTACTGCAAGTATATCTAGATTTTGGGCGGAGAAGCAGCGAAAATGAGCAACGCCAGCGTCCACCGGCATTTTTTGAAAAACGATCTTACAAGATGACACGGCTGACGGAACGACTAAATCACTTCTAGCTTGGTGAATACGTGTAGTAGGTTCTACTGGTGTGTGAGGGAGAGGCTGAAGCCGCACCATGAGTCCCTTGGTGGTCCTGTAGTAGGGGTCCAGCAGCACGCTGGCTATGGAGCAGGCCTGGGCGGTCCGGTCCCAGCCGTCCGAACAGTGGACCAACACGCTGACCCCCTCCTCTGCCACCGCCTACACACACACACACACACACACACACACACACACACATACACATACACATATACGCATACGCATACACACACATACACATACACATACACATACACATACACATACACACATACGCATACGCATACGCATACACACACATACACATACACGTACACACATACACAGACACAGACACCACACACACAGAGACACACACACACACACACACACACACACAATAAACAGTTAAGTATGAGATGGTTGGTGTTAGTGTTTTGCAGCCAGACCCAGTTTTTTTCCGTTTTGTGTGGTTCGTGTGTGTGTGTGTGTGTGTGTGTGGTCGGTCACCTTGGCGATGAAGACGCCTGCATCCACCACGGCTTTGATGTGCTTCAGCCAACCAGAGCTCTCCAGCCCCCAGAGGAAGTCCCCCATGGAGGGAGCCCTGAGCTCACCCACTGCAGAGCAACACACCAGGGGACAATGTCATACTACACACACCTATTCTCTAACACACACACACAGACACACACACACACACACACTTTCGGACAATGCAGGGGAGAGAACCGTGTCAAACATACACATATCATCTAACACACGCACACGCACACACACACACACTCGCACACTCACGCTCACGCTCATGCCCACACCCACACACACACACTCACACTCACACCCACACCCACACTCACACTCACACGCTCACGCTCACGCCCACACCCACACACACACACACACACACACTCACACTCACACTCACACACACACTCACACACACACACTCACACTCACACTCACACTTACACTTACACTCTCACACACACACACACACACACACACACACACACACACACCCTCACACTGGGGGCATGGATGGGACAAAGGGATTCAGTATTAGCTTACCGTCAATGATTTTCTGTTGGCTGTTCCTCATGACGTGGATGTTCTCAATGCCGATGAACTGTAGTTTGATGTTGGCGTAGTGATCCTCATTCTCATAGCCTTTCCCTGCCGCCCGGTTGGCCATCGCATTCAACTGGAGAGAGACGACACAGTAAACACACACATGCACTGTTACAGGCAAGTCTACAGTACCTATCTGAGCACTTTGAGCTGCAACGTTTGCAGGAAAAGTGCTATACAAATAAAGGTTATTATTATATTATTATTATGATTATAATTATGATTATGATTGTGATTATTATTATTATTATTATTATTATTATTATTATTATTATTATCTACCTGTGGCCTATGGGGACTGGGGGAAAGTAAAATATATTTTCTCATTTTAGTGTGACAGGCCCTTCCTCCTGCTGACTAGCGATTCGACCAAACATTTACTGGATGCGACTGAAAAGCTAGCTGGTCACTGCACAAGTGTAGATATCTTTAAAAGAAGAAACTTAAAACACACCTTTTTAGCCTAGCTTTTATCTAGTGTCTATACAGGGGTGCTCATTACGTCGATCGCGATCGACCGGTCGATCGCGAAGGTAGTGTGGGTAGATCACACGACATTGGGGGAAAAAAAAAAAAAATGTGAAAAAAAAGTGAAAAAAGTGGAAAAAAAAAGTTTTTTTTTTCAGCCCCGCGCCGCCTCACAACACACACACACACACACACACACACACACACACACACACAGACAAGCACACACACACACACACACAGACAGACACAAGCACACACACATGCACACACAGACAGACAGACACACACACACACACACACACACACACACAGACAGACAGACAGACACACACAGACAGACAGACAGACACACACACACACTCCGCCGCCCGGAGACGTCGATGGCACCTGGCTTGGCACTGGCCAGTCTGGTGTAAACCACTCAGAGCTCCTGAGTTAATGTTAATGTTAATGGACTACCAGTGTGAATATTTGTTATATAGTTTAATAAATCTCTTCTTTGATTTTGAAACAGTGTAGCGTGGCCTTAATTTGTTATTATTACAGTACATTTTTGTGTTCGCAGCAATGGCAATATGTTTTATTTGGTTGGTAGATCTTGTTGAGCTGGTAATTTGAAAAGTAGCTCACAAGCCTAAAAAGTGTGAGCACCCCTGGTCTATAACAAGCACTTTTACTCCTATCTTATCTTCTATTTCTTGTTTTATTCCTGGTTTTGTTGTGTTGCATTTATTTGATCCATTTCATATCTCCTACCTCTTGTTTTATTGTAGTTGTAGTTTATTTACTGTTGTTTTTATGTTCGGCACTTGGAGTTGCATTCAATGCATGACTTGTGCTGTATAAACAAAGTTTGATCGATTGATTGAACGGGTGACTTTCTTTGTTTGGTTTTCACAGTTGGACAACTCTTAGTCACTGATAGACCCTGAATGTGCTTCATCAGCATCTGTCTATCCTCACACCCTTATTGACCCAATTTCAACATTTTCGGCGTGACCCCCCTTGACACTGTGGCCTACACCGCTCTCCCACACGTGACCTCTGACCTTCGGCCGTGTGTCCACCACGTAGATGAAGTCGCTCCCGGGGTTGGACTTCATGACGGCCTGCAGCATCTGTTCGTCGTCCTGGGAACGGGCGCTGAAGCCCGATAGGGGCTGACTGCAGCGGCAGATAGCGGCCTGGGGGAGAGGTTAGAGGTCAACGCACTTCGCTGCATGTCAGCAACAGTTCGTAAATCCCTCATTGCTGACTTGCAGCGGCAGATAGCACCCTGGGAGAGAGGTTAGAGGTCAACGCACTTCGCTAACTGATGCCATCCGGCTTAGAGTGACAGTTAGCATGTAGCCTGTTAGCCACCGTTCGCTATTACAACTCCTACGGTAGCAGACAGGCAACCTCGCGTTTGAAACGCCATTGAAAAGGTTAAAGCTGAAAGCTATGTTCAGACAAAGTGAATTAGGACTTGGAACCCGTCTAAAACATCACAATCGAACAAAACATCTCCTCTCTGGACAATCAAGTCATTCCGTGGAAATCGATCCGACCGGAGGCCTCGTTCAATAATAATAATACATTTTATTTGTAATGCACTTTACATAAGGAAATCTCAAAGTGCTACAGATTAAAAACAAGAATAAAAATAAAAAGAATAAAAGAATAAACATTTAAATAAAAAAGGCTAATAAAAGGCTCTATTCTACACTCACCAGTGTGTCCTGGTGGAAATAGGTCAGCGCCGGAAGACGGCCTCGGCTCCGGAACTTGGAACTCCCCACCAGCATGGAGGGTGTGGACGATTTTGGCACGAACAGTTCTGACGGGTACGTGTCACAAACCTGGAGGCAGGAAGAGAGGGAAAGGAAGTGGACCCATTTAGTGCGACGGAGACCATCTCCTACAAGATGAGGTCCGTCAAGTCTTGCACCCGTATCCAACGGGTAAACACGGACAATAGTATACCAATGGTGAATGTGTTATCATTTATAACAGG
The DNA here is from genome assembly GCF_963989245.1 of Nansenia antarctica. Taxonomy (NCBI): domain Eukaryota; kingdom Metazoa; phylum Chordata; class Actinopteri; order Argentiniformes; family Microstomatidae; genus Nansenia; species Nansenia antarctica. The sequence continues at coordinate 56,693,048 of NC_137676.1, forward strand.
TAGACTAACCCAATACTCCGCGTCTGGGCAGGGCCGGACTAACCCAATCCTCACATGCAGAACCTAACAGAACTGTACTAAGGTCAGAGGTCATACTACTCAGCAATTGGTCTCAGTTAGACGACTAACCCGGTACTCGCTGTTGGCCGGGGTGCTGACCCAGAGGTTGTTGGGTACGCCCATACGCCTGTAATCCGCCCCCAGGTCGATGAAGCTCCAGGACTCCTCTCTCTCCACTTTGTTGGCGTTGGGGTTGAAGGACAAACAGTAGAGCTCTCCGTACTTCTCTGGAGGACACAGAAACAATGAGAGTCGAAACGATCAGATTGCACTCAACAATAGTAATAATATAGTATACTAATGGATGTATATATTATAATACACTAGACTTTAGTGTAGTAACACTATTGACCACACCTGGGGAGTATTCCATCAATGTCGCTAAGGGGAAATCCAGGCTTATTTTTGATAACTCTCACAAGATTTATAATAGATCAAAATAAGCCTGGATTTTCCTTTAGTGATGTTGATGGAATACCCCCACCCCCCACACAGAACCAGGTTTACGGGGGAAGCTAGGCGGCGGGTGGTAGGGGGGGTTCTCACCTGGGCGGGAGAGGCGGGTGAGGGAGGCTTGCACGTCCATGGAGTCCCTCTCCTGAGGGAGGAGCAGCCGGAGGACCTGGAAGTTCTTGGTGCGGATGACCAGGTGACTTCCTGACGGGGTGGTGGGCGGCCTCTCCACGCTGCTCACCATGCTGTGCAACAGCTGCCAAAACGACACAGGAGAACTCTCACACGTCTCACCTCTCGTTGGGTCGTCGCAAACATATGAAGTAGTGGTATGAAGTAGTGGATAGTGAGTTGGACTGGTGATCAGAAGGTCATGAGGTTCAAATCCCACCTGGGGAACACCACCACTAGTGTGCCCTTGAGTAAGTCACTCAGCCCTCAGTTACTCCAGGGAGACTGTCCCTGTCATCTCTAACTGTAAGTCGCTTTGGATAAAAGCGTCCGCTAAAATGGTTAAAATGTGAAAAATGAATTCTGGAAAAGGTCCTCATGTGTATTGTGTAATATTGTGTCTACATATAAGGTCACAAAATCACCAGTTTATCACACGTATTGTGTGACGTATGATTGTGTAAGACAGCTTGTGGTGTGAAATATTGAAATAATGTCGTTCCTCAGATGATTCGAGTGTGTCAACACCACTCATGTCACATCAGACAAACCCCCTGACGGGTCAGACCGATCTCACTCTGTGATTGACAGGTGTGGGGAAATGAGAGTGACAAAGAGGGGAATGTGTCACAAGGTGTTCTCTGCGTCTTCAAAGTGTATCTGTGTCGAGTATGTCTGAATTGCCTAAATCAATAAGAGCATTTGACGGAAGGGTGGGAGGAAGCTATAGGGAAGTGTGCCACTGTACTGAACATGCTGGGGGGGGGGGGGGGGTCAGGGTCACATGACCAGGTTTCACTTCACTTCACTTACCCAGGTCTCTTTGCGAGACTCCGTATTGTTCTCCACGAAGATGGTGTGTGAGGCCGAGAGGTACAGCGTCCCCACGCTCGCCTTCCTGGGAACTGAGCGGTCAATCAGGCGGACGTTCTCCACCTATAGGAGCACAGAGGAACGCACGCACGCACACACACACACACACACACACACACACACACACACACACACACACACACACACACACAGAGATAACAATTGCAATTAAGAATGCATCTGTGTTGTAACTGAATAGGCCAATGTAAAAAACATTTAACAGCTATAGTGCCATGGTCCAAGGTCATTACAACATGGCATAATTGGGGCTGTTCTCAGATCGGCTGTGAATGCCTGACGTACAAGGCTGTTTCATTGAGGTAGACTACAAAGCAGCAGACGTCAATATGTTGATATGCCATGTACGAACAGAGGAACATGTCCGCTGGTATTAAACCAAAACCCGTCATGAATCAGACTTTACAGTTACACCTTTATAGACAATTGATCGTTTATTGGCCGTTTACTGTTGCAACGCCGCACCGGGCTTACGTTAGATAATAGAATGATTATATTCAATCAATTTCAGCACGAACATATATATACTATATGTATATGTATATATACATAACACACAGGAGATGGCACGAATCAGCAATACATGGTCACATCTCTGGCAATTCAGTAGAGGCGCAACTGCTGCTAATGAAACGCACTTGTCTTGGCTGAGAGAAAAAAAACACAATGGACAGTAGGCCTGATACAGAGCAGGAGGCCAAAGGACCATCACTGGGGCGCAACACTGAATGGGGAGGGGGGAAAAGCGTAAGAGGATATAGGGTCGGTTACCTTTGGCGTTCGGATGTGCTCCATCATCGGACTGTTCCGTCAAAATGGTGCGCGGAGAAATAATCCGATCTACGCTGCTGCTTCACTATTAGGAAATAGGAAATACGCTATAATAGAACATATTATGGTCTCATCACAACAGCCGCGCGACGCCGCATGTCTCCTGTGCGTTGGGTATTTGACGGGACGCCCTGCGCGTATGCCATCATGTCCCCCAGGCTGTCCGTGGTGGTGTGGGACAGAGAACAACCCGCACCCACTCCCGTAGTGATGGTGACAACAACACCACCGAAGGATCACCTCCCCACTGCGCCTGCGCACACGCCTGAGCCAGAAGATAGCGATGAGATCGAAATTGTAGGCCGACACAAGTGCGCTCTTCTAGCGCTTGAGGAATACAGGAATAGGCATTATTGACGCAAATCATTTTAAATGTATTGTATAGGGTTAATAAGGTATTATTTTAAAGCCTACGGCATTCGTTTAGATATTTAGGGTTAGGGTTTGTCTTGTGGGAAGCGGTTAGAAGTGCGGAGTCACAGTACAAACACAGACCCGCTTAAGAATCAGATATGATATGAACCCTATCAGAGACAAAATTCCAGTATTACGTGCAAGAAACTACCACACTGGTCATGCGACAAGTATTGCTCTGTCTCTGCGATTATTGGCAGCCGCCAAATATGGCGGAGACGGTGTTACTTGTACCCGTGAGTCTTGTCCTGTTGTATGTGAAAGACATTGTCCATGTCTGTTTGTGAATGCATCCCATCTGTGCCTTCAGTATTTGTGTCCTTGTATACTTGTTTCTATGTGGACAGAAATAAATGATTAAAATGTGTGTGTGTGTGTGTGTGTGTGTGTGTGTGTGTGTGTGTGTGTGTGTGTGTGTGTGTGTGTGTGTGTGTGTGTGTGTGTGTGTGTGTGTGTGTGTGTGTGTGTCTGTGATTCAACTGGGCACCTTGCCTTCCTGATCAGTTCCTTGATGTCTCGGGCAAACGCAGAATTATACAACT